>NC_056733.1:1506509876-1506707376 GCF_019279795.1 Protopterus annectens
TCTCTTAAAACCTAGCTGCCTCATGGTTTGGGCGTCTTTTCAGGCTTGTTGGCTGTTGGTGAAGCACCCTCCAAGAGGAAAAAACGCTGAGAGAAGAAGGGAGCCACTTTTGAGATTTTAAGTATTTTTTCTCTGTTTATTTGCTAAGTTTTTCTGCATAGCTGCCTAGCTTGAGCATTTTCTGGCTTGTTAAACTTGATTTCTTTATTAGTAGCTGTATTTAGAGCACAACCAAAAGCTGTTTGCTGAATTTCCTGTTTGCACTTAATTTTAAATCGTTTTTTTCTTAAAACTTGCATATTTTCTGTCCTTGACCTAGCACTCTTGTGTGGGATCATTTACTGCACTGTTATAACTTGATATTACTTGTGAACCTCTGCTATCTCTGTAAAAAACAAAAAAAAAAAAATCTTGCTTTTTCCCACTTTTCTGAGAGTTAAAAAAGTTCAGTTACAGGCTTGCTGTTCCTGAACTGTTTGAAAGTTTCTGTGAGGCCATTTTTGCTTGGGCTGAAGGAGGGTCTCTCTGTTGATCAGTGGCAGTGACTAACATTGAGCAGCTTCCCTGCCCCCCGTAGAGGTGGTTACTGACTTGAAACTGTAGTTTTATTGGCCACTAGGGGTCATTTCCATAACTCCTTCATCTTCCTCTCTTAAAACCTAGTTGCCTCGTGGTTTGGGCGTCTTTTCAGGCTTGTTGGCTGTTGGTGAAGCACCATCCAAGAGAACAAAAACGCTGAGAGAAGAAGGGAGCCACTTTTGAGATTTTTAGTATTTTTTCTCTGTTTATTTGCTAAGTTTTTCTGCATAGCTGCCTAGCTTGAGCATTTTCTGGCTTGTTAAACTTGATTTCTGTATCAGTAGCTGTATTTAGAGCACAACCAATAGCTGTTTGCTGAATTTCCTGTTTGCACTTAATTTTAAATCGTTTTTTTCTTAAAACTTGCATATTTTCTGTCCTTGACGTAGCACTCTTGTGTGGGGTCATTTACTGCACTGTTATAACTTGATATTACTTGTGAACCTCTGCTATCTCTGTAAAAAACAAAAACAAAAAAATCTTGCTTTTTTCCCACTTTTCTGAGAGTTAAAAAAGTTCAGTTACAGGCTTGCTGTTCCTAAACTGTTTGAAAGTTTCTGTGAGGCCATTTTTGCTTGGGCTGAAGGAGGGTCTCTCTGTTGATCAGTGGCAGTGACTAACATTGAGCAGCTTCCCTGCCCCCCGTAGAGGTGGTTACTGACTTGAAACTGTAGTTTTATTGGCCACTAGGGGTCATTTCCATAACTCCTTCATCTTCCTCTCTTAAAACCTAGTTGCCTCGTGGTTTGGGTGTCTTTTCAGGCTTGTTGGCTGTTGGTGAAGCGCCCTCCAAGAGGAAAAAACGCTGAGAGAAGAAGGGAGCCACTTTTGAGATTTTAAGTATTTTTTCTCTGTTTATTTGCTAAGTTTTTCTGCATAGCTGCCTAGCTTGAGCATTTTCTGGCTTGTTAAACTTGATTTCTGTATTAGTAGCTGTATTTAGAATACAACTAAAAGCTGTTTGCTGAATTTCCTGTTTGCACTTAATTTTAAATCATTTTTTTCTTAAAACTTGCATATTTTCTGTCCTTGACCTAGCACTCTTGTGTGGGGTCATTTACTGCACTGTTATAACTTGATATTACTTGTGAACCTCTGCTATCTCTGTAAAAAACAAAAAAAAAAATCTTGCTTTTTTCCCTCTTTTCTGAGAGTTAAAAATGTTCAGTTACAGGCTTGCTGTTCCTGAACTGTTTGAAAGTTTCTGTGAGGTCATTTTTGCTTGGGCTGAAGGAGGGTCTCTCTGTTGATCAGTGGCAGTGACTAACATTGAGCAGCTTCCCTGCCCCCGTAGAGGTGGTTACTGACTTGAAACTGTAGTTTTATTGGCCACTAGGGGTCATTTCCATAACTCCTTCATCTTCCTCTCTTAAAACCTAGTTGCCTCGTGGTTTGGGTGTCTTTTCAGGCTTGTTGGCTGTTGGTGAAGCACCCTCCAAGAGGAAAAAACGCTGAGAGAAGAAGGAAACCACTTTTGAGATTTTAAGTATTTTTCTCTGTTTATTTGCTAAGTTTTTCTGCATAGCTGCCTAGCTTGAGCATTTTCTGGCTTGTTAAACTTGATTTCTGTATTAGTAGCTGTATTTAGAGTACAACTAAAAGCTGTTTGCTGAATTTCCTGTTTGCACTTAATTTTAAATCATTTTTTTCTTAAAACTTGCATATTTTCTGTCCTTGACCTAGCACTCTTGTGTGGGGTCATTTACTGCACTGTTATAACTTGATATTACTTGTGAACCTCTGCTATCTCTGTAAAAAACAAAAACAAAAAAAAAAAATCTTGCTTTTTTCCCTCTTTTCTGAGAGTTAAAAATGTTCAGTTACAGGCTTGCTGTTATTGAACTTTTTGAAAGTTTCTGTGAGGCCATTTTTGCTTGGGCTGAAGGAGGGTCTCTCTGTTGATCAGTGGCAGTGACTAACATTGAGCAGCTTCCCTGCCCCCCGTAGAGGTGGTTACTGACTTGAAACTGTAGTTTTATTGTCCCTTTTGGGTCTATTCCTGCTTCTTTCCAGCCCCTGCTATCAAGCACGCTTTAACGTGCTTTAGCGCGATTTAGCGCGGAGTTGCCACTAGAGCAGCATTGGGCAGCGCCGGTTAAACAAGTTTAAACTCTTTCTGGCTCCAGAAAGTCTGTTCTTCAATTTTTCCCTTAGAACTGCTCTGTTAGGAACCTAAACAGTTTACACCTACACTAAAAGTGCAGCACTTGTTCCAAATAGCTTTTTCTTCTCAAAAGCTCAGCACTTGTCTTATAAGCATATCCCTTGTCTTATAAGCATTCTCTTTGCAGGTCAAGCACTCCTATATTATACAAATCTCTCACTAGCAAAACCCCCAGGAGTGCCCACTTCCCTGCTAAGCCCACTACTTTTCTGTCTCATACCAACTCATAATTCTTTCTAGCATGTCGAAGGGTCAGATGCTGGCGTCCTCTCCTGCCCAGTTGGTGAATCTGGGAATTCTGAGACAATGTTACAATTGCCTCATGTACACGGACAACCCTCTCCTCCTCCCACGTAACACTAACACTTGTGAGAGATGCAGCTATTTAGCCAGACTGGAGGCTGAGCTCTCTCAACTCAGGACTGGCAAGACCAGGCAGGAGGAGAAGGCAACTACACACACCACAATACCAGTCTCACATAACTCAACCACACCACTGAATCAAACACACTAAGACATACTCGGAGGCTCTGAGTAAAAATTTACCTAAACAGCAGAGGCCTCCAAAGCAGACACCCAAGCAACTGCAAACTCAATACACCACACAAACAACACATAAACAACAAAATCAGTGTGCAAAGCAGTCACTGCCCTTAAGTCCAAATACAACACCAAACATACTTGTCATAGGTGACTCCATAGTCAGACACACTGACGGCCCGCTCACCAGACTGAGTAAGGAGAAGGTCACAGTAAGCTGCCTGTCGGGCGCTAGAATCCGCCACATAACGCAAGCACTCAGGTCTCTCAACAGCAGGTACAAGTACGACTCAGTCATTGTCCACGCTGGTGTCAACGACCTGAGACGTACCTCTTTGGACTACATGAAAAGAGACATTGAGGAGCTCTCTGATTATGTAGCCCAGGCAGGTATGACCCTGACATTGAGCAGTATCCTGCCTTCACCTAGAATGATGCCACAATACAGTGATAAGATGATCAGCTTTAATAATTGGCTTAAATTCTGGTGTCATTCAAAGGGGATCCAATGTCTGTCTGCCTGGGATGACATGCTGGACAAGCCACGCTGCTTCGCAAGGGACGGCTTGCACCTGTCACCCCTAGGCTTCCGGATATTGGCAAAGGCTCTTGCCACCCCCATAGTGCCTTTTTAGGCAAGGCTCAAATTCTAAACCTACCACCCTAGAACACAAAAAGTAAAAACTAAGGGTAATGCTGCTCAATGCCAGAAGTCTCAATCTCAAGATGCACGCACTCGAGGCCCTTCTCAGTATGGAGAACATTGATGTCTGTGCTGTGACAGAAACCTGGTTCAAGGCTCCTGAGAGCACCCCAGCACTATCAGGTTTCACCTCATATCATGCGTTCCGGCCCCAAAATCCGGACAACACCAAGAAAGGAGGGGGGGTGTCCATATTCATAAAGGACACCCACACCTCAAGGTTGGTGGCAACGCACGATGCATCAGAGACCATCCAGGTGCAATTAACCATAAGTAAGACTGCTCTGCAATTTGTAGCATGTTACAGGCCACCATCTCAAACTCAGGAACCTCACATGGCCTTCCTGAAAACATTGGAGGGGATAAATGTATCTCCAAACACCATCATACTAGGTGACTTCAACTACCCTAATATAGACTGGGAACACTACTCAAGCCCAAACACTATAGCCCAAAGGTTCCTGGAGTTCATAAACTCAAATGCCATGGAACAACTAGTTACCATCCCCACAAGAGGAGAAAACATACTTGATCTCATGATCACGAACATGGGATCACAATGTTCAACACCGGAAGTATACCCCTCGCTGGTGAGATCAGATCATAAACTAATCTCGCTGGAGGTCCTCATCCCGCCCCCACCTGAAATAAAAAAGACCACAGTGAAAAACTTCTCAAAAGCCGACTTCACACTTCTAAAAACTAGTGTGGTCTCCTTTAAGGCCCCTGAGCCAGTGGTAAACATTACTCAAACCGCTGAATCACTTACAAATGCCTTCTACCAGCACCTACAGGACTGCATGGATCAGGCAATCCCAAACAAAACTAAGACTCTTTGTACCAAAGGCAAGCGTCCAGTCTGGTGGACCCCAGCCATAAACAAGCTCTACAACAAAAGGAGGAAGCTACTACAAGATAGAGCAAAATCCTGGAAAGGTAAGACACCTTTGATCATTATAAGTAAAAAACTAAGAGCTCTCATAAAATCATCCAAGGCAAATTTTGAGAGAAAAATCGCCAAGGACTCAAAAGACAATCATAAGGCCTTCTTTAAATATGTTAGAAACCTAGGAGGAAACTCCCAGATATGCTCAGAATTAGTTCAAAATGATGTGAAGATTACTGAACCTACACACATTACCAACATACTGGCTGACAGGTTCAGTGCAAACTTCTCCCCCCCCTCCCCCCCAAAAGGAGAGATATCTATACCAGAGTATTGTAGCCCCCCAAACATCTCCAACGCCCAGGTGAGAACTGCTCTCTCCAAAGCAAAAAACACAGCATCCATGGGACCGGTTGGTGTCCCCGGCTGTGTGCTCCACGAACTCAATGAGGAATTAAACCCGCAGTTAGGACAGCTGTTTAATCTTAGCCTCACCTAAGGATACGTACCCAAGGAGTGGCGCACGGCGACTGTGGTCCCACTTCACAAGGGCGGTGCCTCCACCGACCCTGGAAATTACCGTCCCATTAGCTTGACAAGCCTTATCTGCAAAGCCATGGAGAGGATCATAATGGAACTCATAAATAAAGACATAGGGAACTTGCAGACTTTGGATCCAACCCAGTTTGGCTTTGTCAAAGGCAGATCATGCCTTTTAAACTTGGTTGACTTTTTCGAGACAGTCACCAAGGCCATTGATGAGGGAAAGGCAGTCCATACAGCCTACCTTGACCTGGCAAAGGCCTTCGACACAATACCCCACTCAGGTATCATCGAAAAACTCATCAGCTTGAATGTAAACCCATACATCACAAGATGGGTTGCAAACTGGCTAAGTGACAGAACCCACAGGGTCAGAGTTGCTGGAGCCATGTCAGACTCAAAGCCTGTCACAAGTGGTGTCCCACAGGGCTCAGTCCTGGGTCCACTCTTGTTCGGCATCTACTTTTCTGAAGTACAAGCAAACGCAGGAGGGTTATGGCTGACAAAGTTTGCAGATGACTGCAAACTGGGCGCCATAGTCGAAAACACATCTGACACAGATATCCTTCAGAAGGGCCTCACAGAAACGGATAACTGGTGCCAGAGCCATGGCCTAAAGTTAAATGCCAAGAAATGCATAGTCATACCCTTCAGGAAAAACAAGGTTACCCCTAGCTACCATATAGGTGCCAATCCACTGAGCACAGAAGAAGTCATTAGGGATCTGGGGACCCAGGTTGACAGTAGCCTTCGCTTGACACTCATGTTGCTAAATTAGTTAGGAAAACCTTCTACATTGCCCACCTGATCATGAAGGGATTCACATCTAGATCAAGGGAGGTCATCGTCCCCCTGTACTCATCACTCATTAGACCTATGATTGAGTACAATGCCCCATTCGGAATGTATCTGACCCGACACCTGCAGCAGCTGGAAAGGCCCCAAAAGTTCCTCACCAAAAGGATAAAGGGTCTCAAAAATATGTCTTATGCTGCCCGACTGAAAGAACTCCAGCTCTATTCAGTCTCATACCGCTTGCTCAGAGGTGACCTGTGCCTGACATATAAGGCCATGTCAAACCCTGATTTGATGAATCTGCTTCACCTCAAAAAATCTAGATCCCTCAGAACCACAAGGGCGGGAGACTTAAACCTTGACACGGTTATTAATAGAACGTGCTGGAGGGACAGATTCATCACCCAGAGACTCCCTATGCTGTGGAACAAAATCCCGGTACATGTGAGGCAGAGCACCTCGCTGGCCTTGTTCAAGAGGAATCTTGACCAATGGATGGGAGATCGCAGATATACCCCAGGGATTACTTCAGTGTCACTGCTTGACAGAGGCTCAGCAAAATAATAGGCATAGTTTTTATTCAAACTAAAGGGGTGGCGAAAGCCAAATAACTATGGGCTAGGCTTATAAATGCCCTTGGGCAGATAGCCTGGTATGAACCTATGAACCTATAAGAAATAAAGAAACTAATGAAGAAGACAGACGAGGCAGAGTATTAGGGCTGTTAATGACCTTTCTTATGCAGTCAAAGGTAAAGGGTTTGATTCGTTCTACCACCATTTACTTAAAGCATGACTCTGAGCAAATCACTCACACAGTGTTCATGCTGCCTTACAGGTCATAAACACAATTTTATGAACAATAATTATACAACTGTAATGGCTGCCATTATTGGTAATTGTCAGCGACTTGACTTATCAGAGGTCTCAGGAAATGAGGTATATGCAGTAGTCAGGAAAGGGAATACATAAAAACACACACACATATGCATGCACAGACACACACACACACACACACACACACACACACACACACACACACACACACACACACGCACACGCACACGCACACTCCTCAAATCCACTGTCAAACTGAACCAGTTTCCATCCTTTCCATGTGCCAAACAGATATGTCAGCAATCTTATTTCCCTTGCATGACAAAATGCATGGCATTAACCTTACTTTCTTTCCATGTTAACCCTCCATTTGGACATTGTCAAATGGCAGGTATTTCCAAAGTTAAAAATGTCATCAAATCCATAGTAAGCCTGTTGGTAAAACAATTCACAGTAACAGATTCAGCAGTCAATGACAGCAGGAAAGCATAAAACAATCCACAGTAACTAACAGCTTCCATAATACACAACGACAGTCTTCAGTGTAAAGCTTGTAAATGTTTTCAAATAGCAGCTTAATTGTGAAATGCTACTTGATGCAAAACATAAAAGTGCCTCCATGGTAACTAATGGCTTCCACAGTTAACAATGACAACCTCTATGTGAAGCTCATAAATGCTATCACATAACAGCTTAAATGAAAAATGCTAATGGATCAAAAAAAAAAAAAAAAGAAAGATGTAGAGTCACAGACTTCCTGGAGCTTGCATGGCATTTGAGTGAGACAGAGACATTTTTTTCGTAACTTTTATGGGACCCTCTTCCTAGCACTGGCCCTAGGCAGCTACCTAAGTTGCTTAGTGCTGGATCTGGCCCTGCTCATGGGTTTTGTTCTAACTGTCACTGGATGAAAAGGTTGAAAAACTATGCATGTCAGACTATTCATAACCCCATGGCTACCTACTCGAGACCTAGCAGCCCTGTGAATCCTAGATTAATTTGATTATTTATTTAACAGTCACTTCAGTCCACTAATCTTGACCAGTTAGGGTGTGTAGAAAGGATTTCAGTATAGCAAGAAAAAGCATCAGTGAAGAGTAGAAATATTTATTTTCCTTAAATATTAAATTTTATTCAGACCATTATTGTAAGGTTGCAAAAAAGTCTAAAATGTACCTCAGAAAATCTAAATGCCCAATGGCTTTTAAAGATCTAGAAGTCCCCAGACCCCCAGCTTAATTCAGTTATTTCCTTCACAGTTGTTACACTGCAGTCTACCCATTTAGAGTGTGTTAAAAGGATGCAGGAAAAACTGATGAATAAAGCAAAATGTAAGAAAAAGAAGTAGAAAAAAGCAATCTGTATGATGAGAGAAATGCTTGATGGAGGAAAACTATGAGTGGGGGATTCGGGGATATGTATGTGTTGGAGCAGAGGGCAGCAGAGGAACAACCCAAAAAAGACTGCAATTACTTTTATTACAGGTTTTGTTGTTCAAATACACAAACACACACACGCACACACACACACACACACACACACACACACACACACACACACACACACACACACACACACACACACACACACACACGCACACACACACACACACACACACACACACACACACACACACGAGCAACGCAGACCTCTCTGCTGATGCTGCCATTTGTTTCCACACTACGCTCTCTTTCCTCTATTATTACACCTTCAGTCTGATAGATTCTACAAAGTGCTGTACAAGCAGCCTGAGCTGCTGAAGGGTTACAGAGGGGGTAATGGCAGAACATGAGACCAGAAATTAAAGCTGGAATTTCCACTTAAATATTATCTTGCAGCCCAGCATATATTGTGGGTTTTGTGTATCAACTTGACTAATTTGGAGTAAGAGTTAATTTTGCTTATGTAAACATTTCAGATAAATAATATTTCTATCATATCATTATTACTGGTTTAAACATTCTTTTTTGCATATAACTAGCTGGATTAAAAGACAAATAAAGGTTCTGTAGTCTGTTTAAACCAGTATGGGCGGCCACGTTGGTGCAGCGGTTAGCATTGCCGCCTCACAGCAAGAGGTTCTCTGGTTCGATTCTCGGCTGGGGTATCTTCTGTGTGGAGTCTGCATGTCCTCCCTGTGGTTGCGTGGGTTTCCTCCAGGTGCTCCAGTTTCCTCCCACATCCCAAAGACATGCTGTAGGTGGATTGGACACTCTAAATTGCCCCTAGGCATGAGTGCATGCATGTGTGTGCCTTCTGTGGAAGGATAGGCATCCGGCTGGCAACTTGACACCGTAAAACTCCTCTGCCAATCATGAGTGGACAGGTGATCCACTGTGGTGACCCCTAACCGGGAAAAAGCCGAAAGAAGAAGTCTGTTTACACCAGTGCTGTTCTATGTCTCATACTAAATAAATTTGGCAATGCAAGTAAGAGTGTTTGAGATTTTAAATCTGTATGAACAGTCTTAAACAATTGGAGTATGATGTGCATCACATGCTAACGTCTGCACAAATAGAGCTCTTGTTTAAGGGATGAGTATAAAATGCTTTAGATGTTTGCAGTGATGTAGGTGCTGTAAAACCTGCTCTGAACTGGCTGCATATCGTAAATCAAATGGGACTAGGGCTACCCATTCCAGGGACCTAGATATGACCTGCAACTTAAATAGGACATGCTAGAGGGACAGATTTATCTCCCAGTGACTGCCGGGTCTTTGGAACAGGCTACCAATTCATGTAAAAGAGAACACCTCTATGACACTGTTCAAGGGGAGCCTGGATGTGTGGATGGGGCATCATAAATTCTTACCAGGGATAGAGCCCACATCCCTCTTGGACATGGCCAGTCATCACTAAAAGCAATCTTGGGTACTGACTAGCATTTCTATGGTATTACATTGGGATGAAACAGCTAGGATTAAAATGATCTCTAGATCAATATCCTAGTACTCTCCTATGATCATAGGGTCCTATGAAGAACGAAATACAGTCTATTTATAAATAGTGAAAGTAACATTGCAATCCTAATTGCAAATGCTTTTTTTAGGATTCTATGTATTCAGTATAGAAAATTTAGGTTTATTCAGGCATAAATAAAAATACCAGATGCAAGACGCTTGCTATTTTTTATAGAGTGGAATATTTGGCTGCTCATATAGGTCAAAGAGCAGAATAAGTTGCATTGACAAAAATACAGAGTGAGTATAATATTTGAGTAAATGCTTCAGGTTCTAAAGTTGTCTGGCATAAACAAAATTTTGCTATGGTCATAAAGGTCCATAAAATCTATTTTGGGTTCATTCTGAAATTTGTCTTATTTGTAGTAATAGCCAGGAGAGAGCTTTGTGGTACCATGGAGATCCATAGTACTACAAGAGAAAACATTTAGGATCTAAATATGAATGTGTGTGTAGCATGACAAGAATGCCACCATTAAGTGTTTAAACAGACTTCAGTGTCACAGACTAGTGAGGGTAGGTCACTGTCCCTGTGAAAGGGCTGAGACCTCACAAATGCACTGTAGTAACTCTATAACAGAGGGATAAATACATGAAATTGTAGATAAGGAGAAATATATTTTTTTTCATTTGGAAAATACACACATCCTGGCAAATGCTATTGATAACACAATATTAATTTGTATACATATTACAGACGAGGAAAACATTATCATCACCAGTTCTGTATTAAAGTGTCTTCTGTGAAGAACTCTCCACACTTTACTGTTTCCAAATTGTAGTTAAGTAATGAGAGGGTGCCTCTATTTTTCCCTAAGGAAAGTGTTTTAGTTAAATATAACAATGGTAACTCAGGTTTCAGTCAAAAACTACCATCATTAAGTAGATGTGTAGGGACTACTGAAACCAAGATCCAATGTTCTTCACACAGAGTGGTGCTTTATTAGTGAGCTGCCTTAATCAATGAATCCAAATGTCAATGTGTGTGTGTGCTACTTAGCACAACATTATTATGGCATTCTTGTGGATAATGAATGGAAAATAGGGCAAGAAGCTAGTGTCATTACAGCACAGCACAGCTGCAAATCTGTAAACCTTGCGTGCATTTGTATGCACATAGACCTGTGGGTGTGTCCATCTATTCTAAGCTACAGGTCATTATCTGTACATTAATGGGAAAAATACTGAAATAAATTTAGACATCTTCATTCACATTTAGTGCTAAAGATGACAAGACCAGTTATGGGCTTTTAATAAATTGATACTTCTGCTCAAACTAACATACAATCTACTTCACTGTGGTCAATTAAATCAAAAATAGTTGTACTTAAAGCACTGTCGCCCACTATCAGTATCCACAGTCAAGTATATCAGTGTAGAAGGCGAGGTGCTTTTTTGGTTTGTTGTTTACACTGCTACACTGTTGTTGTTTACACTGCTACACTGTGAGGGGAAGTATTTAGGAAAGTTGGTGTGAGGGGAGAAATTGTTGCATGGCAAAAGGAGTAACAGAACAGACTAGTTACAGAGGCTGAGGTGTTGACAGAGCTAAGATATGGGGTGGGGGGCATGGGAATCAGAAAGGTTTTAAAAAAAAAAATATTTAAATGGAAGTACAGGTGGCTCCACTTATGGTGGATATTTTCAGTGATCCTGATCTTCCATGAAAAATACCATTAAATCCCCAACTGGGACTGTGGAAGTATTGTGAAAACTTGGATTTTTACTTGACATTTTTGACCAGAGCACTCATTCACCGCAACCTGTATTTCTCATATTTACTCCATATAATCCTGACAGTTTACTAAACTGAGTATTCTGTAGACAGTCTGCTATGATTGTTTGTGTGTGTGTGTGTGTGTGTGTGTGTGTGTGTGTGTGTGTGTGTGTGTGTGTGTGTGTGTGTGTGTGTGTGTGTGTGTACATACATATATTATATAGATGTATGGATATATATGTCTATGTCTATATATGTATAGCTGTGTGTTTATGTATTTCTCTCTCTCTCTCTATATATATATATATATATATATATAGAGAGAGAGAGAGAGAGATTCACACACACACACACACACACACACACTACAAATGTTTAATGAAATCAGAGTAAAGCTTAGAAAGTACACAAATTAATTGACTGAATTGCTAGATTTCATCTCATAAAAATTTAATTTTTTTTTTATTTTGAGAACTATAAATTAGTTTCCTTGAAAAAACTCCTAAATATTTACAGTGGAATCTGGAAATGAGTTGGACCACAAGAGCAGATAACTGAAGTTACAGTGGCTGTTCTGTTTTTTGGGAAATTGAGGATCCAGGAAATTGTTACAAAAAGTAGCTGGAAATATTCAGGTGCTTATTTATTTAAGTGGTGGAGTCCATCTGTTGAACTTTCTTTAGTTTTAGTGGATTTCTTGGGCTAGTTGAAGGAAATAAATAATCATTTGGGAGAGGTATTTGATGGTGTAAAATGAGATGTTATATTTTTTTGGAAATACTTTATGAAAGCATAAAGGCCTTATACAAGAACCCATTGGTAACAATTCATGTGAATGGAGATGGGGTGGATGAAGTGTAGAAAGGGAGAGGTACTTGGCAAAAATGCCATCTATCCCAAAGACTTTTTGTATTATTACGGAGAAATTCACAAGTAGTTTCTAGACATATAGCCCTAGAAAGCACTGAGAGGCTTAGCTCAGCTACCCAACTGACTTAGTGTATTGCCTAATTATATGACTTATTTAGAGTCAAACAGTTGGCAAATTGAGGCTGGAGAACCAGGCCTTGGATTATAAAACCTTAATCCTCTATGATAATTGCCAGCATGTTTGTACTGGAAAATGTGGAAGGTCAATTGTAAAGAATATTAGATATTGTTAAAAAGTGCAAGGAGAATTCTGGACTATGCTAGCACCCAAGGAAATCAGCAGAGATTAAAACAGGAGAAAAGGGAAAGATGATATAGGGTTACCCATTTTTGGAGGGGAAAAAAAAGAAATGTGCAGGCCTGAAGGCTTATCTAATGGTGCAAGATATTAAAGCGATGGAACTTGAAACATTTAACTGACTGGACACTGGGTATGATAGGTTGATTCTAGGGAAGGTGAACATATTAGGGTGTTAGAGTACAATTAGATAGACTATGATGCTACCACTTATATACTGGAGAAGGCATACAACTATAAGAGCACAAGACAGGATTTTAGGAAGCATGCAAAGGGTATGTGATAGCTATATGTGGAGGAATAAAAACAAAGTGTGAGAAGGATTAAGAGAAGAAGAGAAATGGAGGATGGTCAATGCCAGAGTTCTGATGGTATGTAGCATCAAGTAATCTGAAACCTCAGACAAGGGAACATAAAATAATCTTACGTGAGTTGATAGGATATTGGGTGGATGTAGCACATGTTTGGTAGACACTACACAGGCAATGGCTAAGGAGGTGGAAGGATGTATATAATGGCAAGCTAACTTCAGGACAGTGGAACCATGGCTGTATGAGCTATGGTAGAAGGATTTACTGGTCACAATTCAAAGAAAACTGGATTGTTAGAAGCAGAAAAGAAGATTTGTTGAGGCTTTTGGGGTAAAGAAAAATATAGAAGTTTCAAAGAGTTAGAGCAGAAGGACTGGTTTAGCGGTGGGGAATGGCTAGTTTATAATTTTGTGATGTTGAGGACAAAATGGATAAAAAAATAAATAAATGTGGATAAGACAGGAGATACAGCCAGAAAGGGGACAGGTGAAATGTTAAAAAAGGACACTGTGAATTCATTTATAAGGGACTGGCTAAGAAAAAGGCTGCGTTTGCATTAAATAATTAAGAATAGCATTATTGAGGAAAGACTGAGTTAAAATGAGTGTATAAGTTTCAGTAATAGTTATAGAAAGTGGCAAAAAGTCTGAAGAAAGTAAGACTTGTGTGTGATATATAACTTACGATGACTTGTACATACTGTAGAAAAACAAATAAGATTAATGAAGGAAGGATGGTGGGGGGGATGACTTGTTGCAGATGTGGTGAGGAGAAAATAGATGACATTCACATGCAGTGGGATTGCTGACATGTGCAGGTGTAATGACAGGATATCAGTCAGCTATCAGCAAGAACCAGGTGTTGGTGTCATTCACTAAAACCAAGATCACCACCTCCATAAGTCCTGACAACATCCCCAGTTGCCTGCTGAACCGTCAAAAACATGTACTATCAGGACCACTTGAGGCACTCTTCAATTACAGTCATGAAACAGGCTACATTCCAAGTGAATGGAGGCCCAAAACTGTCATTCCCCTCCACAAGGGCAGGCCATCAACTGACCCTGGGAACTACAGACCCATCAGTCTAACAAGCTTAATATGTAAAGCCTTTGAACAAATTATCATGGAAATGATAAAAAAGGACATTGGCAACCTACAAAAACTGGACCCATGCCAATTTTGCTTTGCTAAGGGGAGGTCATGCCTCCATAGACTGGTAGACTTAGTTGAGAAGGTCACCAAGGCAATGCATAAACGTAAAATAAGCATGCTGCGTATCTTGACCTGGCTTAGGTATGTGTTACAATACCACACTCAGGCATTGTTGACACGCTCTCTGAACTAGGCGTAAATCTTTACATAATTCTTTGCATTGCTGTCTGGCTCACAGACAGGATGCAATAAGTTAGGGTTGGTGAGATCACCTTCAGCAAGAGAGTAGTCACAAGTGGAGTACCCTAGGGCTCTGTGCTGAGTCCACTCCTGTTTGGCATCTACTTCTCAGAAGTCAAAACTAATGTTAAAGGCCTCTGGCTCATTAAGTTTTCAGGTGACTGTACATTGAGAACAATTATACATATTATAGATTCACCTCAAGACATCAACATCTTACAAGTGGATTTAATACAGACAAGTGACATGTGCAAAAGCCATGACCTAAAACTCAATACCAAAAGATGCATTAAATTGCCCAATGAGAAACTGTTAAGCCAAGCTAATTACTCCATTGACAAAATGCCCCTAAGAGTTGACCCAGTAATAACGGATCATATGTAGACAGCAATAAGGCATTTGACCAACACTTGGCTAAGATAGTAAAATAATTCTATGTCACCAAACATACAGGCAATGGTATGGCATCCAGATCCAAGGAAGTTATAGTACCACTCCACTTGGCCCTTATCAGACCTTTCTTTGAATACATTGCTCCCCACCCCACCCCCTTCGGCATGTATCTAATTCTACACTTGCAACAGCTGGAACATCCACACATGTTTTTCACCAGGAGAATTCAGGGAATGAAGGCTCTATCTCTGCATTTAGTCTCCAACAGGCTGCTTAGAGGAGATCTTTATGTGGTTTACAAGGCTTCCTCAGACCCAGTCCTGATGGATCTGTTGCACATGTGCAAAGCAACCAGCACCAGAAATACTAGATCTAGGTATCCAAACTTTGCCAGTGACATAAAAGGAATGTCTCCTTATTAAAATGAAACCCTGACACTGGAATAGAAATTGTAAATTTATTCCCGTTCTGTCAATAAGAAAAGTATTATCCTAACTAATACCCCCCGAATTCCTTAGTTATCTCCATGCTAACATGCCTCCCACCCATATATATGTCTATAATACTTGAGACCCAAATGATTTGGGGTGCACAGCTAGGCTTGTAAGGGGCCTAGTATTTGTTAGCCTATTAATAATCTATGGACCTATGAATCTGCATGTATGAAAAGCAAGTGGAAGATAGTTAAGTGCTGTGTTTATTAGAAACAGAGTAGAGGAAGTAGCTGTGGGATGGGGTGAAGAGGTTTAGTTGCAACTGGAGGTAGGGTGTGTTAAGAAGGAGATACTGAGGAACTAGAGAGAGGGCAAGAGAGTTAAGACTGCAGAGATGCTGCAATGACTGAGGACATTATTGGGAGAATGGATGACAGCTGTGCTAGACAACTGAGAAAAAAATGTGGATTGATTAATAATGAGATAGTCAGGGGAATGATTGTGAGATGATATAATGGAGTGGGAAGAGACTGTACTGGAATACAATCTCAGCAGGGAAGGTTTAGGACAGTTATCTTGATTAAGAACAGAGAAGTGTTAAGTAACAAGCAGAATGTTAGAAATAGTTTAGGACACTGGATCGAATGTGGTTGCATATATGCATAGGAATTAGTACATTTTTCATAAGAAGGTAAAATGCTCCTGGATAGTAATTTATGAAAACTGGAGATGAGGTAAGAAGAAAGCATAGTAGATGACATATGTACACGACTGTCAAGAGGAGGTATACTAAGTTACTTGCTAAAGCAGATGCAGAACATTTTTGTATAAAAGTGCATGTGATTTTTTTTTTTGTGGTGGAGTAGGAAATGCTTGTGCTGCTGTGTTGCAGTTATATATTGTGGAATAATATAAACATGGTATTCTTTAAATAAATAAAGACAAAAAAAAAAAAAAATGTATCTGCTTTTACTGTATTTGTGTTTTTCCTACTTTATTTTGCTTTTGCGTCATCTTAAAAGTACTCAATTGTATTTATTACTGCTTGGTGTAACTCATTGTAAGCCTTTTAGTTTAAGCACCTGGGCTTCAGACCAGTTTTACATTAGGAAGGTTTGTGGTCTGCACTGTAGTGGCAGAACAGGTGGCTTACATCCTTCTAAGTTGGGAACTGCTGATTGAGGGCTCAGTGTCTGTTATTCTAAAAGTGTATTAATTCTGGTTTAAGCACTTGGGCTTGAGGCCAGTTATTTTACATTAAGAGGGTTCGTGTTCTGCACTCTTGTGGGAGGAGAGGCTGGACTCTGTCCTTCTGAGCTGGTAATTTCTGGTTAAAGCTTATAGTGCCTGCATATTTGAACTGCTTCTTACTGAAATTGGTACACCTTGTTTGCTGTAGCATAGATTAGATCCAGGCCTGCTGAATCTAGCTTTGTTTGTATAACTTGAGCACTAATCCAGGCATTCTTTAAAGTATTCAGTTGTATTTATTACTGCTGGTAGTAACTTGATTAAAGTGTAGCTATCATTTCTAAGTCTTTTGGATTAAGCACTTGGGCTTCAGACCAGTTGTTTTACATTAGGAAGGTTTGTGGCCTGCACTGTGGTGACAGGACAGGTAGCTTACATCCTTCTAAGTTGGGAACTGCTGATTGAGAGCTCAGTGTCTGTTATTCTAAAAGTGTATTAGTTCTGGTTTAAGCACTTGGGCTTCAGGCCAGTTATTTTACGTTAAGAAGGATAGCTGTCTGCACTCTTGTGGGAGGAGAGGCTGGACTCTGCCCTTCTGAGCAGGGAATTTCTGGTTAGAGGCTTATAGTGCCTGCATATTCTAACTGTTTCTTATCGAAATTGGTACACCTTGTTTGCTGTAGCATAGACTAGATCCAGGCCTGCTGAATCTAGCTTTATTTGTATGCTTGTTGTTTGTTTATTTCCCTGAAACGCTAATTCCACCTAAAACGCGGCCTTTTAGCACTTCTGTTGATCCCTAGTGATATCTGCACTGCTTACTGTACTTATTTCCTTGTTTCACTTGAAAGAAAGTTACTGTTTGTCATTTTTGCATTTTAGTTACCTGTAGCACATTGCATTTAAGTTACCTGGCACTTGCTCACTAAAGCAATTATATAAGTCAGCTCCAAAAAATTAAAAGCACTACACCCTCACAAACTCCCCTTGAGTACCTTGTTCCCCATTGGCCCTTTTTTTCAATTATAAAGGAATTCCCAATACTATTCTAGCATGTCCAAAGGGCAGTTGTCAATCTCCTCTCCGGTCCAGCTGGTGAATCTGGGAATCTTGAGGCAATGTTACAACTGCCTCATGTACACAGACAACCCTCTCCTCCTCCCAACAAATTCCAACACATGTGAGAGATGCAACCATATAGCCAAACTGGAGGCTAAGCTCTCTCAACTCAGTACTGGCGTAACCAGTCAGGAGGAGAAGGAAACCACACACACTACAATTCCAGTCTCACATAGACCTACCACGACAACAAACCAAACACATAAACACACAAAAACATACTCAGAGGCTCTAAATAAAAATCTGCCTAAGCAGCAGAGACCTCCAAAGCAGACACCCAAGCAACCGCTACCCCAAAGCAAAACACGTGCAACACATAGCTCACAAAGCCAGTGTGCCGAACAGTCACAGCCTTTAAGGCTAAACAACACACCTGATACACTTGTAATAGGTGACTCTATCGTCAGGCACACTGACGCCCCGCTCACCAGGCTGAACAAGGAGAAGGACACGGTGAGCTGCCTGTCGGGCGCTAGGATCCGCCACATAACACAAGCACTCAGGTCACTCCAAGGCAAGTACAAATATGACTCAGTCATTGTCCATGCTGGTGTGAATGACCTGAGATGTACCTCCCTGGACTACATGAAAAGAGACATAGAGGAGCTCTCTGAGCATGTAGCCCAGGCCGGTATGACCCTGACCTTGAGTAGCATCTTACCCTCACCAAGAATGATGCCACAATATGAAGACAAGATGATCAATTTCAACAATTGGCTTAAGTGTTGGTGTCATTCAAAGGGGATCCAATGCCTGTCAGCCTGGGATGACATGCTCGACAAGCCACGATGCTTCGCTAGGGACAGCTTGCACCTGTCACCCCTGGGCTTTTGGATATTGGCAAAGGCTCTTGCTACCCCCATAGTGCCTTTTTAGGCAAGGCTCAAAAGACAAACCCACCTCCATAGGTATCACAAGGGATAAGAAACTAAGAGTAATGCTACTCAATGCCAGAAGTCTAAAGCTCAAGATGCACGCACTCGAAACTCTCCTTAGCATGGAGAACATCGATATCTGTGCAGTAACAGAAACCTGGTTCAAGGCTCCCGAGAGCACCCCAGCACTACCAGGTTATACCTCATACCATGCTTTTCAGCCCCAAAACTTGGACCGAACCACAAAAGGAGGGGGAGTATCAATATTCGTCAAAGATACCCACACCTCCAGGTTGGTGGCACAGCACGAAGCATCAGAGACTATCCATGTGCAACTAACTGTGGGTAAAACTGCCTTCCAGTTTATAGCCTGCTACAGACCACCCTCCCAAACACAGGAACCCCACTTGGCCTTCCTGAGAATACTGGAAACTATGAAGGTCTCCCCAAACACCATTATAATGGGTGACTTCAACTACCCAAACATAGACTGGGAGCATTACTCTAGCTCCAATACCCTAGCCCAAAGGTTCCTAGAATTTATAAACTCAAATGTTATGGAACAACTTGTTACCACTCCCACAAGAGGGGAAAACATACTGGACCTGATCATCACCAACATGGGGACACTATGCTCCAGACCAGAAGTGTATCCCTCACTGGTAAGATCAGACCATCAACTAATCTCACTGGATATTCACATCCCGACCCCACCCCCTGCCCAGAAAACCACAGTGAAAAACTTCTCTAAAGCAAATTTCACACGCCTCAAAACCTAGGTGAAATCCTTCAAACCCCCCGGGCCTGTGGAAAATACGGCCCAGACTGCAGAATCCTTTATAAACGCATTCTATGAACACCTTCAGGAATGCATGGATCATGCAATCCCAAATAAAACCAAGACCCAATCCTCCAAAGGCAGACATCCTGTCTGGTGGACCCCAGCCATAAACAAACTATACAATAGAAGGAGGAAGCTACTACATGATAGAGCAAAATCCCAAAAAGGGAAGGCATCTCTGATCAGTATTAGCAAAAAACTACGGGCACTCATAAAATCGTCTAAGGCCAGCTTCGAGAGAAAAATTGCACAGGACACTAAGGATAATCACAAGGCTTTCTTTAGTTATGTTAGGAACCTGGGTGGGAATTCCCAGATATGCTCAGAATTAGTCCAAAATGACAAAAAATACACCGAGCCCACAGACATTGCCAACATTCTAGCTGACAGGTTCTGTGCAAACTTCTCCCCCCTCTCCCCACCAAAAGGGCAAATATCTATCCCAACAGAGTGCTGCCCCCCTGACATCTCAGATGCTCAGGTAAGAGCCGCCCTCTCCAAAGCAAAAAACACAGCATCAATGGGACCAGATGGTGTCCCGGGATGCGTCCTACATGAACTCCAAGAAGAGCTAAACCCAAACATAAAACTACTGTTCAATCTTAGCCTTACTACAGGATATGTACCCAAAGAGTGGCGTACAGCAACAGTGGTCCCTCTCCACAAAGGTGGTGCCTCAACGGATCCTGGAAACTATCGCCCCATAAGCCTGACTAGCTTGGTCTGCAAAGCTATGGAAAGGATCATCATGGACCTCATAAATAAAGATATTGGGGACCTACAGACACTGGATCCTACCCAGTTTGGCTTTGTTAAGGGCAGATCCTGCCTCTTAAACCTGGTCGATTTCTTTGAAACAGTCACCAAGGCCATTGACGAGGGGAAGGTTGTCCACACAGCCTACCTGGACCTCGCAAAAGCCTTCGATACAATACCCCACTCTGGCATTATAGATAAGCTCACCAGCTTAAATATAAACCCCTATGTCACTAGATGGGTTGCAAACTGGCTCAAGGACAGAACCCACATGGTTATAATTGCTGGAGCCATGTTAGACTCCAAACCAGTTACAAGTGGCATCCCACAAGGGTCAGTCCTGGGACCTCTCTTGTTCGGTATATATTTCTCGGCGGTACAGGCCAACACGGAAGGACTGTGGCTGACCAAGTTCGCAGATGACTGCAAACTGGGCGCCATAATCAACTCTCCAGCCGACACAAGCATCCTCCAAAAGGGCCTCATAGAAACAGACAACTGGTGCCAGAGCCATGGCCTCAAGCTAAACGCCAAAAAGTGTATAGTCATCCCCTTTGGCAAAAACAAAGTGCCCACAAATTACCACATAGGTGGTAATCCATTAAGTACAGAAGAAGTCATTAGGGACCTGGGGACCCAAGTTGATAGCAATCTCTCATTTGACAACCACGTGGCCAAAGTGGTTAGAAAAACATTTTATATAGCCCACCTAATCATGAAGGGATTCACATCTAGATCAGGGGAGGTCATCGTACCTCTTTACTCATCCCTCATCAGGCCCATAATTGAGTACAATGCCCCTTTTGGGATGTACCTTACCAGACACCTGCAGCAACTGGAAAGACCCCAAAAGTACCTCACCAAGAGGATCAAAGGGCTCAAGCACATGCCATATGCTGCTCGGTTAAAGAAACTCCAGCTCTACTCAGTGGCATACCGCCTGCTCAGAGGCGATCTGTGCCTGATGTATAAAGCCATGTCCAACCTGGAATTAATGGACATGCTGCACCTCAGAAAATCCAAATCCCATCGAGCTACGCGCTTGAGAGACTTGAACCTCAGCACTGAAATAAATAGGACATGCTGGAGGGACCGATTCATAACCCAGAGGCTCCCTTCACAATAAAATCCCAGTCCAGGTTAGGCAGAGTTCCACATTGACTCTCTTCAAGAGGAATCTTGATGAGTGGATGGGAGATCGTAGGTTTACCCCGGCTATCACTTCTGTGTCACTCTTAGACAGAGGCACAGTATACTAACCTCAAAAAAAGGCATAGCAAAATTAATTTAAAATGGGTGGCGAAAGCCAAACACACTCTGGCTAGGCTTATAAATGCCCTAGGGCAGATAGCCTAGTATGAACCTATGAACCTATAATATGCAATTGCACACATTTTGAACACATTCAGGAAGGGCAAATATTTAGCATATGTCATATGAAATATTGGTACAGAACTGATGCACCTAAATACAGATTATATTCATCATCACCTTTTACCCATTTTTTTATGTGGGGTCAGGGTGACATGTCACTTGTTGCCATTTCTCTCTCAATTCGATGCCACTCTCCTACCTTCTTCAGCACTTAAGCCTGTCACAGGTCTTCTCTCACACAATCTGTCTACCTCCCTGCTAGATGTCTTTGTTTCATACTTCCTGTTTCCTGTCTGCCCCAAATCATCTTCGCCAGATTGCCTTCTGCCTTTCTGCACATGTGCTCAAACCACTGTCATCTGTATATTTTTTTCTGCAAATGGAGCTACTTTGGCTTCTGCTCTTATGTCCCGATTCCTTCAACTGTTCCACAGGATGCATCCCACCACCCATCTCAGGCACTTCATCCCCATTGTCTCCAGCTTTCTCATCTATTCTGCTTGTATTGCCTAGGTTTCTCTACATACAATAGTACTGGTGAAATCACTATTTTTGTACACCTTACTTTTCAGCTTCTTCGGCATTCTTCTGACATACATTACCCCTGACACTCTGTACATGTTGGCTGCTGCCCCTCTCATTCTGTCTTTGACCTCTTTATTCAGATTGCCCTTCTCGTCCACTACCCATCCCAGATACCTGAAGCTGCTGACCGGTTCCACTATTTTCCCTTGTATCTCAGTTCTCAGCTTCTTCTGATTTCCTCCATTGCTGCCATTACAGCTGTCTTACTTGTACTCAGTTTCATTCTATGTGGCTTCAATTTTGCATTTCATTCCCCTATCCTTTGCTAAAATTCTTTCTCAGAGTTTGCTTGTAATGCCAGATCATTGTTCACAGGATCTTAGGATCACAGGAGGTTATTAGGCTAACAGTCCCAGGGCCCTTACAAGCCTAACCAAGTTCAACCCATGTTCCTAAGGGAGTCTGGTTCAAGCAGACACTAAAATCAGCACCTAATTGCCCCTGTCCAAGAAGAACACAGGTGGAATCCCCAGAGTGAATTTCTGGTTACCAACCCAATACAAATTATGTTTAAATCGGACCAACAACTGGCTTTGTTTAACATGAATAGGAAGCTTGTTCCAAAGGTGGGGCAACCTGTTTCGAGACAAATCTGTCTCTCCAACAAGTTCTGTTGATGTCACATACCATGGTTAAGGTCCTTTGAGTGAGTGACCCCTGTGCCATTTGACTTCAGAAATTGCTCTATATGCATGGCACAGACTCCTCTAGTTGTCTGTAAGACACAGAGTAAAGTGCCAATGATTGCAGTCTGTCTGCATAAGACAGAGCTTGAAGATCCTAAATATTCTTTGCAAGGAATCTTTGTGATCTTTCAAATTGCTGCAGGTGTTTGGAAAGGAACATATCAAAGGGAGCATTGTACTCTATTACAGACTTAATGAGGGAAGAGAGCAGGGGGTTATAACCTTTCTTTTTTTGGATGCAAAATCCTTATTTATGAGATGAAGAATATAAAATGCCTTTCTTTCCACTGTAGAGACATGCTGATCAATGTTAAGGCTGCTGTCAACATTTGTGCTCAGATCTCTCACCACTGACTGTGTGCTTAGGGTTTGCTATTGATGTGGTAGTTTGCCGGAACATCACCCTTGCTAAAGGGGATGACAATGCATTTTTTTGCATTAAGTTTAAGACCATGACTTTGGCACCAGTCAGTATTCTGCGTAAGACCTTCTTACAGGATGTTGACACCATTAGTGGTTTCAGTGATTGCTTCCAGTTTGCAGTCATCAGCAAACTTTATCAGCCACAGTCCTTTAGTTTTAACCTGTACTTTGAAGAAGTAAATTCTGAATAGTAGGGGTCTCAGAACCGATCTCTATGGAACACCACTGGTTATGGGTCTGCTGGAGGAGGTGGAGTCTTCTATTTTGACCGTATGAGTTCTGTCAGTGAGACAGTTTGCAACCCACCTGACAATATATGGGTTGATACCCAGCTGGGTGAGTTTATCAATGATGCCTAAGTGGTCAATTATGTCAAAGGCCTTGGCTAAGTCTAGGTAAGTTGTATGCACAGATTTGCCCTTGTCTAGTGCTTTGGTGACTGTCTCGAAGAAGCTCACCAAGTTTAACAGGCATGATATCCCCTTGACTAAGCCAAACTGGGTGGGGTTGAGCATTTGGAGATTTCCTATATCTTTGTTAATAAAGTCCATGATGATTATTTCCATGGCCTTGCAGATAAGGCTGGTCAGGCTAATGGGTCTATAGTTTCCCGGGTTTGTGCATGCACCTCCTTTGCGCAAAGGGATGACAGTAGCTGTTTTCCATTCCACTGGGATGAAGCCAGTGCTTAGGCTGTGATTGAAAAGCATGCTCAATGGTGATGCTAATTCCTGTTTTACCCCATGTAGAACAGCACCCAGGATGTTTTTTGGTCCCATAGAGGCTGTGTTTTTGGCCTTGTAGAGGGCATTTAAGACCTGCTCCTCAGAGATACTAGGCGGGGGATAGATGTTAGATATAATTTGTGGCAGGGACAGGGGAGTGACATTTTCACTAAACTTGTCAGCCAGCAGGTTTGCTATATCCACAGCTTCTATATGTATAGTACCATTAACTACAAGTTCAATGCAAATCTGGGCCTTACCTTTGAGATTACAGATGTAACTAATGAATGCTTGTGGTTGTCCTTAGTTAGGAAAGCTAGTTTGGATGCGTAGTTAACTTTGGAGGGCTTCACTAAGAGTCTTATTTGCTTCTTTAAGTTGAAGAGGGAATGTTTCCAGTTTTGAGATTATTCCTTCCTACTCTTAGACAGCAATTTCTTTGTTTATTGTATAGCTTATTAATGACAGTTGTCCATCAGACCAGTTTGTTTTTCCTTGAAGATTTAGCTTTGGTTCTATCAGGTATGGCAGAGTCAATACAATTGTACAGGTGCTTATATAAATCATTGGTGTCTAACTTAGCATAGGTGTCTGTTCCTTCAGTGGGGGAAGGGGCTATGAAGCTATTTATGCCTTCATATAAGAGTTGGTAATTGGTCTTGGAGAAGATTTTTAGTCTAGTTGTTGCTAACAGGGGTCTTGTGTTATAGTTACTTCTAGCAAGACTGATTTGTCGTCAGATCTCACCAGGAATGGCCACACACTGAGGGGTGGTGCAATGGTCCCCCATGTTAGGTGAGCACCATGTCCAGGATGTTTGAGCCCCTTGTGTGTTAACCAGCTGGTCCTGGGTATTGGAGTTAACGAAGTCCAGGAACCTCTGGGCAAGTGAGTTAGAACATGTATAATTTACCCAGTCTATGGACGGGTAATTAAAATCACTGAAAACCAGGGTGTTTGGTTGTATCTTGACTGACTCAAGTAGATACAAGTAGGTCAAGTGGATGTCATGATTTATGGAGGGGGTCCTATAGCTGGCAATGACCTGAAGATGGGGCTTACCTACAGTCAATTGCAATTGAAGTAATTCAAGGGAATTGTACTGTTTAACCAATCATGAGGTACATTTATCTTTAATGAATATTGATACACCACCTCCTTTAGTTCTCACACCTTCAGTTTGTGGTCTGAGCGAGTGACAGGAAACGTAACCTGGTATAGATGGGGGGCTCTCCACAGCTTTGAACCAGGAGTCAGTGACTGCACAGATGTCAGCATCCTCCAGGGTGAGGACCGCTTCTAGTGATTGCAGTTTCTGGTTTAGACTCCTAGCATTTAGCAGCATAACCCTGAGGTTGTTTTTAGAGGGTATTTTTACATCAGGAATTTTGTTCTTGTGACATTGCCTAAAAAGGCACTATGGGGTTAGCAAGAGCCTTAGCCAGTAACCAAAATCCCAGGGGTGACAGATGAAGACCATCTCTGGCAAAGCATCGAGGTCTGTTGGCCATGTTATCCCAGACTGACAGATACTGGATTCCCTTTGAATGACACCGGAAACTAAGCCAATTGTTGTTGAAGTCAATCATTTTTTGTTTGTATTGAGGTATCATCCTAGGCCAAGGTAAAATGCTGTTTAAAGCTACGGACATACCTGACTGAGACACACAATCTGAGAGAGCAATCATGTCTCTCTTCATATAGTCCAGGGAGGTACATCTCAAGTTGCTCACACCAACATGGACTATGATGGAGTCATTATAGTGCCTGTTACTGAGCGGCTTATTTGCATGTGTGATGTGGTGGTTCCTGACACCTGACAGCTGACTGTGACCTTTTCCTTATCCAACCTGATGAGAGGGACATCTGTGTGTCTCACAACTGAGTTGCCTATGTCTAAGATATTTGTTTTTGTGTCATGCCTTAGGAGCTTGACTGGTGAGACACTGGTGTGTGATATATTATGTATACTATGTTCTGCAGAGGGTGTATTATGTGAAGTGTGCTTGTGTTTGGAAGGGCTCTGATATTTAGTTAAGCTTCTCATAAACAACTCTGCATAAATATGTTTATGTGTTGTTGGTTTGGTAGGTGCAGGAGGTGAGATGTGCATGTTGACAACCTACCTATTATCAGATGGACTGACTGGTGAGAGAGAGACCCTGGATTCTAGGTTCTTGATATAGATTTATCTCTCACATAATTAATTTGTGTGCACTAGAAGAAGTGGGTTGTCAGAGTACATGAGGCAATTGCTACATTGCCTCAGGATGCTCATGTTGACTGGGCTGGCTGGAGAAACTTTTGGAAATTGTCCATTCTTAATGCTAGGTAAGTTGATGTGGTCAGAAAACAGGGAGAGGACAGGAAGGAAGAGGTAAAGTAGAAAACAGGAGAAATTGACAAAAAATATGAAGGGCTAGTGGGTTGGATCTGTGTTGGGACCTCAGGAGCTTTGCTGAATGCATCACTTGTCACTGAGGGACAATCATGTGAACTCACTGATGGAGCACCAGCATATGCTAAGGAAAAGTTGCAAGCAAAATTGTTTGCATCTATAACCACCAACAATGCCCACCATTGCTCAGCAGTGTGAGATGCACAAAAGTGGTGCTATGTAGACAACAAGCACAAACTGATCTAAACAAATTAACTAATAAAAAAGCTCAAAATTGAGCCCTGTTCCAGCAACCTTCAATTAGATGAGTTCTAACTGCACACTCCTGCCACTAGAGAGCAGGAGAACCCTCTCCAACAAAAGATGGTCTGGTTTAGTGCTCCAAAAGATGGTCTGGTTTAGTGCTCAAGTTATACAAAGAGAACTAGATTCAGCAGGTCTGAATCTAGTCTATTCTACAGCAAAGTGCAACAATTTCAGGAAAAAAACAGTTCAAATAGACAGTGATATGATAAAAATGCAGTTCAAAAGTGCAATATACAGTGACAAATTCTACTTAAGCTTTGTAGAGATCAGCAGATGGCTTGGATTGCTCATGTAGTAATCAAGAGCAAACACATTTAAACAAATTAACCAATTAACCAATAAAAAAGCTCCAAACTGAACCCTGTTCCAGCAACCTTCAATCAGATACATTCTAATTGCACACTCCTGCAACTAGGGTACAGGGTACCCTCTCCAACAAATGATGGGCTGGTTTAGTGCTCACATTATACAAACAGAACTAGATTCAGCAGATCTGAATCTAGTCTATCCTACAGCAAACAAAGTGCACCAATTTCAGAAAAAAAAGACATTTCAAATAAGCAGGCACAATAAGCCTTCAACCAGCAATTCCCAGCTTGGAAGGGCAGAAGCTACCCTGTCCTCCCACAAGGGTGTAGACCACAAACCTTCTTAATGTAAACTAATTGGCCTGAAGCCCAAGTGCTTAAACCTGAACTAAGTAGGGTTGCTACCTATCCATTTTTCCCAACTATCCAGAAATCAAACTGATTTCCAGTAGTCTGGAAAATACTGTACAAACTCAGGTATTCTATTTCAAGAAAGAAATAGATTATCAGAGTTTGTTAAATTGATGGATTTACTATGTTTTTTTACAGAAAAGTAAAGTAAATCAGCAAAAAAGGCATCAGGAATGGAAAAAAGAGTGTGTTCTTTATCAGCTGATGTCATGATGCTATCATGAAATGGCAGGAAAGTGGGCAGGAGATAGGTAGAAATTGTCTAGGTTACAGGCAGTGTGAGGGATGTGTCTTTGGTCTGGGTTTAGCAACAACAAATGTGGCAATACTAGAGCTAAGACACTTTTATACTAACAGACACACTAAGCCGTCAATCAGCAATTCCTGACTTAGAAGGATGTAAGCTACTCTCCTGCCACAAGAGTGTAGACCACAAACCTTCGTGATGATAAACAACTGGCCTGAAGCTCAAGTGCTTAAACCAAAACCAAGAGGCTTAGAATATCAGGCTACTAACAAGCAGCAATAAATGCAGCAGAAAAGATGCAATTGAACACCTTTAAGAAAAAGCAGCAAAAGCTAAATAAAGTAATAAAGTAGGAAGAAACACAAATACAGTAAAAACAGCTAAATAAAGTATATATTTTTTAGGTTAAGTGGGAAAGAAGGAAACAGGCGATAATTCATTGTTAAGAAACTAAGGGGGTGGGCCTTCCTAAATTGTTGATCTATCCCCTTCAATCTGTTTGCTAATGTAATCCATCCTCAGCATTAGCAACACTGGGATCAAAGCTAAATCATGATCCACATGTACTGGGAACCCCTCTGAGAGACTGAACACTGTTCATACTTGAGTCACTGGGTCCCTGTAATTAACCTGCACTAATTCTGCCAATGTCTCTTGGATTTCGAACTTCCACAGGACTTCCATAATCAGCTTTCTTGGGACTTTGTCATATGCTTTTTCCAAGCCTATGTATAACCAGCTGGACTCTTTTTCTCATCTCTAGCTTCTTCTCAAGTATCTGTCTCACAGCAAACATCATGTCACTTGTGCTGTATCCTGATCTGAATCCAAACTGCTCATTTCCCAATCTTACTTTCCACTACTCTCTGTATTCATTAATCAATCACCTGCTCCACAACTTTCATGCAATGTGACAGGAGTTTGATACATCTATGCCGCCTGCATTTATGAATTCCCCTGTGTTCTTGAACACAGGCAATGGTATGCTTATTCTCTAGTCATCTGGAACCCCTGTGTTCTTGAACACAGGCAATGGTATGCTTATTCTCTAGTCATCTGGAACCCCTGTGTTCTTGAACACAGGCAATGGTATGCTTATTCTCTAGTCATCTGGAACCCCTGGGTTCTTGAACACAGGCACTAGTATGCTTATTCTCTAGTCATCTGGAACCCCTGTGTTCTTGAACACAGGCAATAGTATGCTTATTCTCTAGTCATCTGGAATAGAGCTTTCTCTCTGTAGTGCTATGAGTATCATAAGAGCCATTTCTCCCCTATCTCGAGTAACATCTTTATCATACCTGCTGTGACATCATCTGAGACTACTGCTTCCCTAATTTCATTTTCCTTAGTAGTGTTTTTAAGTCTTCTATGGTGGGGTCCTCCTCTTCTTTCATCATACGCTGTGTCTGGGGCAATGCAACCTCTCTGGTTTTTCTTCATTCAGAACCTGTTGGAAGTAGTCTTCCATCTGCTTTTGATGTCCTGTGGACTGGTGAGCATGATGTTGCTGTCATCCCTTATGAATGGTGCCTGATTCTTTTCTTTATTTTTCTGTCTTTGCCTTGGAATGTGATATAGTTTCTTTGTGCCATCTACTGAGTCACTTTCCAGAAGCTGGTAGACTGCCTCTGATGTGTTGTACTTTACTATTACAACTCTTCTCTTAGCCTGTTTATTAGCCAAACAGTATTCCTTCCATGCCTGGTCCATCTCTTCTATCTCTCACTTTTTTCTGCACTCCTTGTTTGTTTTGATGACTTCCTGGACTTCTGCATTCCACCACTGGCTTTCCTTATGTACCTTATTTTCATACCTTGCTAGGTCACATATTAGTTCAATAGTCCTCACACATGCTGTTTTGAGAAGTCATTCATCTTCAACTCCATCTATTTCCTCTACTTCTTGAGGTGCAAGACCCCTGAATAATTCATAGGTGTGTACTAAGCTAATTGCCCTGGAGTCTTTACAAGCCTAGCACAAAAAAAAAAAAAAAAAAAATGTCCAGGCACCATGCCACCCGATGTTAGTTCACAGTGTCCCTTTCAAGTAGTGCAACTGGTGTGATTCCTGGGGTGAACTTTCTGTTACCCATCCACTTGTCAAGATTTTTCTTGAAGAGGGCCGGCAAGGTGGTCTGCTTGACATGAATGGGAAGCTTATTCCACAGTATGGGCAGTCTTTGGGAGATGAACCTGTCCCTGCAGCATGTTCTGTTAACTGTGGTAATGAAGTTGTGATCTCTGGAGCATGTGGTGTGGGGGGATTGGGATTTCTTTAGGTGTAGCATTTCAAGTAGGGTGGGTCAGACATGGCTTTGTTAGTCAAGCAGAGATGACCTCTAAGTAGACAAAACAGACTGAGAGAACAGCTGAAGTTTCTTGAGTCTGTCCATGTAGGACATGTGTTTAAGGCCTAGGATCCTTTTTCTGAGGTACTTTTATGGCCTCTCCAGCTGTTGTAGGTGTCTGGTCAGGTAAATACCAAATGGGGTGTTATATCTGATGACTGATCTAATGAGGGATGATGACCTCTTTCTTCCTAGATATGAAACCTTTGGTTATAACATGTGCCACATAGAAGGCCTTTCTGACCACACAGGCAATGTGGTGGTCAAAGTTGAAGTGGCTGTTGAACTGGATGTCCAGAGCTTTTATGACCCCTTCAGTGTTCAGTGGGCTCCCATCAATGTGGTAATTCATGAGAAATGAGTTTTTTCCAAAGGGGATGATAACACATTTTTAGCGTTAAGCGTCAGGCCATGGTGCCGACACCAGTCATTGGTCTCAGAGAGGCCCTTTTGTAGGATGTCTGCATCATTTGTGGAGTTGATAATGACTCCTAGCTTGCAGTCATCAGTAAGCGTGGTCAGCCAGATTCCTTCTGTGTTGGCCTGGACTTTTGAGAAGTAGATGCCAAACAAGAGAGGGCTCAGGACCGAGCCCTGTGTGACTCAACTCATGACTGGTTGGCAGTCTGACTTGGAATCTGCAACTTTCACTCTGTGGGTCATGTCTGTGAGCCAATTTGCAACCCACCTAGTGATGTAAGTATTGATGCCTAGGTTGGTGAGTTTATCATTGATACCTGAGTGGGGAATGATATCAATGGCCTTGGCCAGGTCAAGGTAGGCTGTATGCACTGCCTTACCCTCATCCACAGCCTTGTTGACTGCCTCAAAGAAGTCAATCAGGTTCAGCAGGCAGGCTCTCCCCTTGACAAAGCTAAACTGTGTGGGGTCAAGAGTTTGGAGATTGCCTAGATCTTTGTTAAGCAGGTCCGTGATGATGTGCTCCATAGCTTTGCATACCTGACTCATCAGGCTAATGGGGCAATAGTTCCCAGGGTTTATAGTTGCTCCCCCTTTATGGAGTGGGATGACTGTAGCAGTGTACCATTCATTAGGGACATAGCCTGAAGTAAGGCTGTGACTGAACAGGGCACAGAGATGTGGTGCCAGTTTGTTTTGTAGCTCATGTAGGATGCTGCCAGGGATATTATCAGATCCCATGGATGCTGTATTCTTGGCTTTGGACAATGCAGCTTTTACCTGTGCCACAGAAATGGCAGGTACCAGGCTTTCTTCTGGTATTGTGATAGAGCCCTTGGGGGCGGGGAGAATAGTAAAGTTGGCACTGACCCTGTCGGCCAGGATGTTGTCTATATCTGTTGGCTCAATATAGGAGGTGTCATTGTGCAATAACTCAGAGCAAATTAGGGTACTGCCTTGGAGGTTTTTGATATAGATATAGATGCCTTTGTGGTTGTTTTTGGTGTCAGGCACAATTCTGCCTTTATAGCTGGCTTTAGAGAATTTGATAAGGGATCTCAGCTTTTTGTTGAGACTGATAAGGGAGGTTTTCCAGTCTTGTGACTTCATTTTTTTCTGCAACAGTTGCATCCTTCTGTTGTAGAGTTTATTGATGGTTGGGGAACACCAGATTGGCTTCCTTTTTTTGGAGGTGAGCATCTTAGTTATATTTGGTATGGCAAGGTCCATGCATTTGTGTATGTACTTGTACAGTGCATTAGTGTATGATTTAGCAGTCATGCAACTATTTTCCATTGGCATGGGTGCCGAGAATTTAGCCACCTCTGTTTTTAGGAGCCCAAAGTCGGCTTTAGAAAAGTTTTTCAGGGTGGCCACCTTAGTGGGGGGTGTAGGTGAGATGGAGATTTCCATGGCAATCAGTTTGTGGTCAGATTTAACCAGGGAGGAATTGACTATAGGTATTAAGCAATGTGCTCACATGTTGGTGATAACCAGGTCAAGGATGTTGCTTCCTCTAGTGGGGGTCAGAATGAGCTGGTCCAGGGCATTGGAATTGCTAAATTCCAGAAAGCATTGTGCCTGTACATCGATACTTGAATAGTTTTCCCAGTTGATGGAATGGTAGTTGAAATCACCCAGCATGAGAGTATTGACTTAGACCTTGATAGATTCCAGGGTGCTTAGGAACTTGGAGTGAGAGTCTAGGGACATGTTTGGGGTTCTGTAGCAGCCTATGACTTGTATCATCTTACCCAGTGTTAATTGTACCTGAAGTATCTCGGATATATTCTGCTGAGCTACTAGTCTAGAGGTCTGCCCATCCTTTAAGAATACGGAGACACCATCACCTTTGGAGCTTCTGGCCATATTATGGGGCCAAAAGGTATGGAACAAGTTGTAGCCTGGGAGTGCAGGGGGTGTTTTCTGCCACTTTAAATCAGGTCTCTGTTACAGCACAGATGTCGGCATCCTCCATTTTGAGGAGAGCTTCAAGAGAGTGCATCTTGAGATTTAGACTTCTAGCATTGAGCAGCATGACCCTCAGATTGCATTTATTTGTAGCTGTTATTGTGGACTTTTGGTCTTTGGAACACTTCCTAAAAAAGGCACTATAGGGGTGGTAAAAGCCTTTGTCAGTACCCGGAATCCCAGGGGTGACAGATGCAGGCCATCTCTGGCAAAGCATCAAGGTCTGTCGATCATGCTGTCCCAGGCAGAGAGATACTGCATCCCCTTAGAACGACATCAGAAACTTAGCAAATTGTTGAAGTCAATCATTTTCTGCTCGTACTGTGGTATCATTCTTGGTGATGGTCGAATACTGCTCAGAGCTAGGGTAATACCTGTCTGGGCCACATAATCAAAGAGTTCCATCACATCTCTCCATCTAGTCCAGGGAGGTACGTCTCATGTCATTCAAAACCATATGGACAATGACTGAGTAATATTTGTATTTGTTGTGAAGTGACCTGAGTGCATGTGTTATGTGGTGGATCCTGGCACCTGATAGACAACTGACTGTTACCTTCTCCTTGTTCAGCCTAGTGAGTGGGACATCAGTGTGCCTCACAACTGAGTCTCCTATGATTAGTACACTGGGCAAAGTTTTTTGCCTTAAGGGCTTAGACTGAGAGGCACACTGTGATGGCGAGCTATGTGTTCTGTTGTGGTGGTTGAGTGCATTTCTGTCTCAGGGATCTCTGTTGTTTGGGTACATTTTTATTGAGACCCTCCTTGAAGGTGGGTGTATGGTTTGTGTTTCGATGTGTGGATTGTGATTGTTGGTGTTTTGGTGGGCTGTGTGTTCTATGTAGTGAGTTGCAAGTGTTGACCTTCTCCTCTTGACCAGCCAGTCTGGTCTTGGTTGGAGCATGCACTGCTTCCAGTTTGGTGATATAAGTGCATCTCTCACACGTATGAGTATTGTGAGGTAAGAGGAAAGGGTTGTCTGTGAACATTAGAAAGTGTCTGAATGCTCAAGTGCACCAGGTTAGCAGGAGAACACACAAGAAATTGCCCTACAATCATACCAGGAAGTCATAACTAATAAGTACTGGTGCTGTTATTGTGTAGGAACAGCTAGTGCTAATAGCACCTAAGTGTGCTACAATAAATGTTACAAAAGCCTGTTAAAGTGCAAGCCAGTTAAGCTAACTGAAGTGCAAGAAGTAAAAGAACAAGCACGTTCTATGGGAAAAATTGAAGAGCAGACATTCTGCCACCAGTAATAGTTTACCTCAGCTGAACTTCACTGCTGTGCGTCACCGTACTGACCTTTGGTCCATTGTTGTGCTTTCTCTCTTCAGTCAACTTCCAGGTCTTCAGCCTGTTCTCTGTGGACCTTAGCGCCTTGCCTGACTCTGATTGCAGCTGATTGTGGCCATTAGCAGTTTATACTGTGGGCCAACCAACTGCTTTACTGGGGATGAATTTCCAATTTCTGATACTGCACCAGTGCGCTTACTTTACTAGGATGAAGTTTAACTGTGTTGCATGTTGGCCACTCTTGCACATGATCTTGTGATGGTCTCTCATAATGAATAAAAATGTGTTGGCCACCATCAAGCTATTTGCCAGACAGTAGTCTAGAATGCCCTCTCCTTCTTTATTCTTGTTGTCCTACCCATGTGGACCCAAGCAGTCTTTATATCCTGTTCTGTCTGTCCTGATGTGTGCATTCTGGCAACTCATTATCAACATCAATTTATGTCATCCTGCTTTACTTAGTAGGTCCAGAAAGTGTTGTCTGAATGCACTCTTCCTCATTATCACAACTCTGTAGCGGGGCATAGACTAAGATTATGAATACTGGTTTATCATTACTCTGGAATCTAATTGTACTAAAACTATCACTAACTCTAATGGCATCCCTCACATTCTTCTGAAGTCTCTCCGTCATCACAATTCAGAAGGGAAGACATCATACCTCGCCCTCTGATACCTGTTTGGTACCATCTAAAAAACCTTTTCCACTTGAAAACATAAGATTTTCTAATTACAGGTTTATTGTCCTCCTTCAATACCTGCAGCACACCCTCATGAAACAAAGGCATAAAGGGTATCAATATAGAATCATCCAGGTTGTCAGGTGCAATCACTCTACTTTGGGGTGCATGAGGTGCCCCTGACACTATGTGAGCAGATACAAAGTGTGAGGAAGCTTGTCATAACTGCCCCTGACCAATTCCATTAAAAGGGAAAAACCAACATTGCCTGGGCTAAAATGGGTCAGCACACTGATCTTTGGTAATTCCTTCTGAATGTTCAGAAGTACCTTGCATATCAAAGGAAAAATTAAAAATGCATTAAGGAACATTCCAATCCAACTGAATGTGAATGCTTCTATCCTACAAGCATGGCTACAAGAATGTCTTGAACACAATTTTTCCAACTGTCTTGTTTTGAAAAGATGTGAAAAGAGGCATTTCCCACATCTGGACCAAATCCTTTAAGACCTCTGTTCTGAGTTTCCATTCATGAGGGTCGATCTGGGAACTGCTTAGTCTGTCGGTTACTATGTTTTGTTATAACAGGATGTATGAGGCCCAAAGTATCAGAGAATGCTGTAATACTAACTCACAGGCCATCATTGCCAACCAGCAAAGAGAGTATGACCTTGTACCTCTACTATATGACTGTCATGTTGACTGTAACCAGTAAAAGCGGGCCTGGAGACCATAAGTTATGAAGAAATTTTAAGGTCTGAATCATTGCTTTGACATTTATGTGCATTGTGATGTCTGAAAGCTCGTATTCAGCTTGCAGTTTAACTCCCCTGGACTAGTATCATGCAAAATCTGATGAGGCCATCTGGGCGAACTGTGCACATTCAAGGTATGCAGAGTCTTCTCACACTTATTGTTGGACTGGAGTTAGGAGGGAGAAATGTGGGCCTGGATTGAGAGACATCCGATTCCTTCACCACTATAACTCCCATTTCAAAATTCCAGCACTGGTACCTGGAACTCTAAGGGACACAGGTGCTGTGACTAATGATTTTTCAAGTACGATTGAATGTTTCACATATAGAGTATGGTCTGCATTGTCATATGGATTATAAATATCATGAGGCAGCATCTTGAAGAGGAAGAGAAATACCTGAAATATTCTAATAAATCAGAGCTTTGTTTTCCAGTAGAAAGGCCATTCTTGTTTGCTTGTCTATCATGCACCCCAAGAAGACAATTCTTTGAGAGGGTATGTGACAGGACGTCTGTAGGTTCAGCTTAAAGCCCAGCTAAGCTACAACTGTCAATGCCTTCCATAATGATTCTAACCCATCTGCAAGCGACTCTGCTCAAATAATAAGGGAAAATGCATATGCCCTGTGTCCTGCAGTGAGCAACTGTTCATGAATGTTCATGAATGCTCCAGGAGCAGTAGATAGGATAATGTAGAAAACTGATATTCTGAATCAAAGACAGACCATCTCAGATGTTTCCTGAACTTAGGAGCAACTGGAAGGTAATGTTAAGCATCTCTCTCTCTCTCAGATCTAAACTCACCATGAAAAAGTAGTCTGGAAGAAAGGGTAGGACTGCTGCAAGGTGAACATTTTAGATCTTAGGTAAAAAACTTTCTTACACTGTGAAGGACACCAATGAGGAAGAGAAAAGGCAAACACTACTAAAAACTCCTGATGTCCACCATGGCAGTAAAACTTAATGGTAAAATCAAAACTTTAATAAAAAGAATATAACATAAAATAAGCAGTCCTCAGTCTTCCGGTAAGCGCTTTTCAGCAAATATGCCTTCCTCATATCGTATATCATATTATAAAAATATAACATTTTTATTAAAGTTTTGATTTTACCATTACGTTTTACTTCCGTGGTGGACATCAGGAGTTTTTAGTAACATTTTAGATCTTAGTTGTTTAAGAAAGTTACTTAGATAAAACAAATTTGGCAATGGTTTCCATGACAGCTCCTTTTTCAGTATCAAAAAACAAAAAAAAAAATTCTGGAGTAAAATGATTTTTCTTTTTGTGGTCCAAGAACTGGTTGTATAATCCATACCTGCAACATGTGAGGGAGTACTGGAGAAAACTGTTGTGTCTGGGCTGGCAGGTGCTGGGGGATTCCTCTAAACGGAGGATGATTTTCTGTCCATCCTCTCTAAATTATTCTCAACACCCATTTGTCTGTGACTCTTTGTGGCCAGGCTGCTGGACTGAGCAAAGGCCTAGGAGCAGGGGAATGGGGGGAGGGACAGAAGGAAGGGAAGGGATGTCATGAATCTTGTTATAGTCATTCTTTAGCAAGAAATTATCTTCCTGAGAAATAAAACACTTTTTGTTTTGTTTGGCACACTATCCTCCTTTACTCTTGGTACCTTGTCTCTTGTTAGGCTTGGATTTTTGTTTCTAGTGCCCTTTGAAGTAGCATGTCTTGTTAGGGGAGAACTGGGAATATGAAACATTCTAGATACTTCATGCATCAATTTAGTTATACCATCCCATTGTTTGAGAAAGCATCAGGACTAAACTCAAATTCAGAACTTAAGAAGCATTCAAAATATAATTTTCAAATCCTCAGTAAAATTCTGGTTATGTAACCAAGTGTACCTTCTCAATACAACAGAAGCAGATGCATTTCTATAAATCATGTTTGCACCTTCTTAGAGACTTCTCAAAGCATGTTTCATAACCTGAGTCACATTAGAAACAATTTCATTTAAATAATACTTCTGTTCAGCAGGTAGAGGTGCAGTAATGTCATATAAAGTGTAAATACATTGCAAAATAAACTTCCTTTATTAGATCATAAACCCTGCCAGGGTCTGCTGCAGCTCAAGACTGCTTCCAGTCAAACACATCTCTCTCTTAGCTAGCATCTGTGGAAAGTAGAACACCTGCTTGGGTTTTTGAACCCGTTCACCTTCCTAAGAATCGGATTGGACAGGCTCAGAGTGAGTGTTTGTTACTGCCTGCATCAGACTCCCCATCAACATTTGCAATGACAGACTGATGCCTAGAGAAGGTAGCCTTATAGTCATCCTGAATAGGAGCACAGTCCCCGAGAGTAGCCAACTGTAGAACATTCTTAGCTAAGGAAACCACATAGTAATAACCTGATTGTCTGTAGTGTGGTAAAGTTTCTGTATCTTCTTACTGCAAGTTACTCTAATGGACAAAATATCTGGCAACAGAGAATTAATTCTGGCAAGAGACATTCAAATGGCTGGGTTCTCCTGTACCTGAACCAGGTACTGGAACAGTCCAAGAGAATGAGACTTACCTCCTTACCGGACAGGGCTACAGGTTAATACCAGAAGGTGATAGAGAAAAAAGTAAGTGGTCTGCAGATTGGCTTAAGGTAACAACAGATTCACAAGCCATAGTTTGAGGCATGTTTTTATTTATATTTTTATAATTTTTAGGTGCAACTTAATTTTGACTGCAGTGGGGGGACAGCCGTACAAGGATCCATCAAGTCATGGGATAAAACACCAGCCAGAATAATACAGTGACACTATTAAGGGCCAACCAAAGGCAGCAATGACAGAAAATATATAAATTTTGTTCCCACACAGCAAAAAGGGCTAAACTGCATAAAATGTATCAGAAACAGTTTAAATTGTGCTAAATGTTGTTCTACAATCTGCGCAGTGTAGTAAACAACAACCAACACAGTCACACTGCCAAGTAAAATACACTTGTCCGAATAGTGACAAAAATACTCCAGAGAATTTTTCCTCACGTAGGCAGCAAATGTTAGAGGTGTGATGGGGAAGAAAGAGATAATTAGGAACATATTTTCTGGGATGCAGTGGGTTGACGGACTTTAAGGATTCCCTGCAGGATGCACTGTCACAGATACTGAGTGGGTGGATTAGTATGACGAGGGAGATGATTTTTCTGAGCAGAATCGGAATTGCCTATACATGGTAAGGGCTTGCTGCATCGAATTTGGTGACTGCCAAAAAAGCAATTATTAGAAAATGGAAACCAAAATCTAAACCAACTATATTAGAAATAGTGAATATAGTAACAGAATTAAAACAACTGGAACTGAGATCTTTAGAAAAGGGTATGAACAAACTGCATAGGGAAAATAGGAATTATGGGAACAATACATACAGGGGAGGAATGAGGTGTAAAAGAAGTTAGGACTTAAACGAGCTATGTAATGTTTACTGAAAATGATTGGGTAGATTATAAGTGAAGTATAATGTTTGCAACTGGGAGTGTGTCAGTATGGTTTGGGATGTAAAATGCTTGCAACTAGGATTGTATCGGTGTGGTTTGTTTTCATTCATAATAATGTATGATTTGTTATGTTGTAAGTGGTAGTTTAATAAAGATGTTTCTTGTCTAAAAAAACAAATATATGCATGCAACTCAAACCAAAACCTTATAAAACAGCATAAATAACATTTACTTAGAAATCCCCTTGTCAGAAATGAAAAAAAAAAATCCCTAAAGAAAATGAATATAAAAGTAAATCACAGAACAAATGCAGTTTAACAATTAAAACAATGTAGTAGTGTCAGCAGTATATATCATATAAATGAAGGAAAAAAAGTGAAAAAATGTATTTTTCCTGTCAGAATTTCAAAACGAAGCAGCTAAACAACAGACAAAACTGAGGCAGTCCCTAGTGTTCTACTGACCACAGAGAACGTCATTTCCCAGTACAAGTCATTAGACAATTTAGAAAAGCTTTATAACTGCTTAACAGCAGTATTAAGCATACAAACAACACAGTATTAAGTTACAATTCCCAGAGAAATTAATAGCATTAGAAAATATCAAGTATATTAAAACAAAACGTTAACACACACACACACACACACACACACACACACATATATATATATATAAAATACAGATATAGATAAATATATTTGCACACATATATATACACATATTTCAATGAAAAAGAAAGAAGTCAAAAGTATATAAAAATAAAGAGGAAGGGACGATTGCAAATGGATCTTATCTGAGCCTGGAAGCTATGATATACAAATGCATGCTGCTGAGGGGATTTAGCTGTGAGAGTCCTCCTACAGCTGGCACCAAAAGAATTAACAACTGACTGAGTGTGACAGTGGTTAGGCTTCCCCCCACTGACTGAGGTTTAGACAATCCCCTATCACAGGGAACCTTAGAAACAGATTTTGAGCTCTGGAAATCTACCTTAGTGGGTTTGTGTAGCCACAGAACCAATATGCCACTGATGAATGATGACCACTTCCACAATCCTACTGGAAGTTAGAACAGTTATGAGTCATCCTGCCTTCAAATTTCATGCTAATTAGATGTCCAAAATGTTGACTGGTTGTACATACTTTTCAATATCAGCAGGTTGAAATTTATGTTTCCCAGTATATCTACCATTAAAACTAATAATCAAGCATTATTTTTTAGTTCATATAAACTTCACTGTAAAACATAAAGCATGACTACACAGTCTCAAAACATTCCTGTTGAAATGCATTTTATGCAAAATCTTCAACAAGCTCCTAAGTACTGTTATTCTTGAAAGATAGCACTGGGACATGCATCTTACCTGAAATATTCAGTGACAGAGCAAATCATCACTGGGATTCAGAAATATTTATATCCTATCACAGTCACCCTGAGGGTCCTGCAGATATAGCTCGTAGCAAGATATGATCTGATGCAAATTATCAACAGACAAGGTGGAATTTTTCAGCCAAAGATGCAAGCGATAAATACCTTAGTATTGGGAATGGCAGGCCAAATAAAGAGAGGTTAATTCACACAATAGCCAGGAAGGATTTCAAAACAAAAGAGAGGCAAGCAGCAGGAACATGCTTGAATACGTGCACCTGCATTATTTAGTGCACTAAGAAAAATCTTGCAATCTAAATTAGAGAGTCAACAGCAAAAAAAAAAAAAAATGGTTGTATTGGAAGTTAGGAATAGGGGTAAAGGGTACAGCCAACCATGGAACATACAGAAGGAATTAAGGGCAGTCTTAATTGTTACAAAGGGTAAGACATACACAAACATACACACACATATATATATATATATATATATATATATATATATATATATATATAGTAGGTTGGGTAGGTGTTTGTCTATGTGTAGGGAGGTGTATGTTTGAGTGTGTGTGTGTGCTGTATGTTTAGTATAGAAGTTGCTTCATGGTCTCGAGATACTGAAATTTGAGATTTCAGTATTTCGAGATGAAGTGAATCCATATATATATATATATATATATATATATATCTATATATATATATATATATATATATATATATATATATATATATATATATATATACACAGATATATATTTTTTTGTTGTTGTTTTTATCAACAGACATGCAGATTTTCTTTTTTTTTTTTTTTTTTTTTTTTTTTTGGAAAAGTTTAACAAGGGATGGAATTTGAGTGAATTTAGAAGCACAGGTACATAAACATAAAATATAAAGACTGCAGGGAAGTACTGATACTTGAGGGGGTCACAGTGGAATTAAAAACATACAGAAAAATGGAGGACATTGGTGATGGGAAGGACTAAGCAGCAGCAAACAGGGGAGAGAGGAAATATATAAGGTAGGAAATACCTCGAGGAAGGACCGGTTGGGTATAACCCTACTTCATCCACACTGCCTAGGTTGGACCCAATGAGAGAGATATAGGTTCATAGGTGGGTACTAGGCTATCGGCCCAAGGGCCTACGTAAGCCTAGCCAACAAGATTCCCTGGCTTACTCCACCCAAGAAAGTTGTTTTCCTGTGCCCCTGTCAAGCAGAGACACAGAAGTGATCCCTGGGGTGTATTTCGTATTTCCCATCCACTCATCAAGATTTTTCTTGAAGAGTGCTAATGAAGAACTTTGCTTGCCATAGATGGGTAGCCTGTTCCAGAGTATGGGAAGTCTCTGGGATAGGAAACTACCCCTCCAGCATGTCCTGTTTATTGTGGTGACAAGGTTTAGGTCCCTAAAGCATGTAGCTTGGAGGGATTGGGATTTCTTTAGGTGTAGCATGTCCAACAGCTCTGGGTTTGACATAGCTTTATATGTTAGGCAGAGATCACCTCGGAGTAGGTGATATGCAACAGAGTAAAGCTGGAGTTTTTTGAGGTGGTCAGTGTAGGGCATTTGTTTGAGGCCAGTAATCCTCTTTGTGAGGTACTTCTGTGGCCTTTCCAGCTGTTGCAGGTGTCTAGTGAGGTACATTCCAAAAGGGGCATTGTGCTCTATAATGGGTCTAATGAGTGTCGGGTAGAGGGGAACAATGACCTCTTTTTTCCTGGATGAGAAACCTTTTATAATGAGGTGTGCCACGTCGAAGGACTTCCTGACTACTGTGGCGATGTGACTACCAAATATTCAGTGTTAAGTAGATTGCTGCCTATGTGGTAGTTCATGGGTACAGAGTTTTTACCAAAGGGGATGACACTGCACTTTTTGGCATTGAGCTTGAGGCCATGGCTCTGACACCAGGCATCTGTCTCAGCAAGGCCCTTCTGTAGGATGTCCACATCATTTGGGGACTTGACTATGGCTCCTAGTTTGCAGTCATCTGTGAACTTCGTTAGCCGAAGGCCTTCTGTGTTAGCCTGTACTTCAGACAAGCAGATACCAAACAGGAGAGGTCACAGGATGGAACCCTGTGGTACTCCACTTGTCACTGCTTTGAGGTCAGATTTGGAGTCTGCAACTTTTACAGTGTGAGTTCTGTCAGTGAGCCAGTTGGCAACCCATCTTGTGACGTAAGGATTTATACCTAGTTTAGTGAGTTTAGCTATAATTCCAGACTGGGGGATGGTGTTGAAAGCCTTGGCGAGGTCAAGATAGGCAGTGTGAACCACCTTACCCTCCTCTTCAGCTTTGATGACTGCCTCATAGAAGTCAATCAGGTTCAGGAGGCATGATCTGCCTTTCACAAACCTGAACTGGGTGGGATCCAGAGTTTGGAGGTTACCAATGTCTTTGTTTATGAGTTCCATGATGATACATTCCATGGCCTTGCAGACCAGGCTCATCAGGCTAATAGGTCGACAGTTCCCAGGATTAGTGGTGGCTCCCCCATTGTGGAGTTGGATAACTGTTGCTGTGCACCATTCAGTGGGCACAAAGTCTGATGCGAGGCTATTATTGAACATGGTGCTTAAGTGGGGAGCCAGTTCACTCTGAAGTTCATGTAAACGCAGCCTGGGATGTTGTCCGGTCCCATGGATGCTGTGTTTTTGGCTTTAGAGAGTGCAGCTTTTACCTGCATAGTTGTGATTACAGGGACTCTGCATTCTTCCTGTATAGATATTGGCCCTTTAGGGGCTGAGGGGGATAAAGTTAGCACTGAACCTATCTGCCAGGATGTTGGCAATATCAGTTGGTTCTGTCATTTTCATGTCTTTGTGCTGTAACTCAGAGCAGATCTGGGTGTTGCCATCGAGATTCTTGACATAGATATAGAATGCTTTGTGGTTGTCCTTAGAATTAGTGGTGATTTTGTTTTCGTAGCTAGCTTTGGAGGATCTTATAAGGGATCTCAGCTTCTTACTGAAGCTGACCAGGGAGCTCCTCCACTAGTGGGATTTTACTCTCCTTTGCAACAGTTTCTTCCTTCTGTTGTACAGTTTGTTTATGGCAGGGGACCAGCAGATTGGCTTCCTTTTTTTTGGAGGATAGCGTCTTGGTTCTGTTTGGGATAGCACGATCCATGCACTCGTGTAAGTGCTTATTGAGTGCATTTGTGTAGGATTCAGCAGTTGTAACTGTATTGTCCATCTGCATGGGTGTCATGAAGTTCACCACTTCTGTCTTAAGAAGCATGAAGTTGGCTTTGGAGAAATTTTTTTACCATAGTTTCCTTAATGGGGGGTGGGGGCGGGATGTGGATATCAAGGGTGATTAGCTTATGGTCAGATCAGACCAACAAGGAGTTGACTTCAGGTGTGGAACACTGGTCACTCATGGTGGCAATGACTAGGTCTAGGATATTGTTGCCCCTGGTGGGAGTGTGGATAAGTTGATCCAGGGCATTGGAGTTTATGAATTCCAGAAAGCGTTGAGCTAAGGAGTTGGTACACGAGTAGTTTTCCCAGTTAATGGTGGGGGTAGTTGAAGTCGCCCATTATTAGGGTGTTTGGTTGAACCCTAATATTTTCCAGTACATCAAGAAAAGAGGAGTGGGAATCCTGGGGCATGGTGGGGGATCTGTAGCAAGCTACAATTTGGATTGCAGTTTTGCCCAGAGTTAGTTGCACTTGGATAACCTCGGATGCATTATGCTGAGCAACTAGCCTGGAGGTGTGGATATCCTTAATGAATATTGACACACCTCCGCCTTTGGTGTTTCAGTCCAGGTTACATGGCCGGAAAGTGTGGTATGAGTTATAGCCTGGTATTGCAGGGGTGCTCTCTGGAGCCTTGAACTAGGTCTCAGTCACTGCACAGATATCCATGTTCTCCATTTTAAGGAGTTCCTCGAGTGAGTGCAACAACCAGACTTTTGTCTCATATTTTAGTCTGTTCCTCAAACAATTTATGGTCTACAGGCAAATCATTAAAGACTGAAGTCACTAAATAAGGACACACATCTGAGTTTCAGACTTCATATACTTCAGAAAAATGCATGCCATTGCAAAACCTCTTATTCTAATAATTATCTTAGTTTGTGTGTAAGAGCAATATTTAAAATCTGTCCCTGTTTTGGGGGCTTTTGAACCTGCATTATTTTTTGGCTTTGTCCAGATTTTTTGTGATAAAAGAATGAGTGACATAACAAGGACATTTTCCATATGGCCCATTCAGGTTTCCAGCTGTCAGTCTACCAATTTCCCCAACCACTTCGGCAAGCTCCCTCCATGCTATAAACCGCACACCCATAGCACAGCCACTGGAAAACAAAATTGCACTTCCCTCCAGCAATCCACCACCAAAGATGATAGGTGAGATAGGCTGACTGCCCCCATCCACAACCTACAGTAAAGCAGGTCAAAAGCCATACTGAATTTATGAAGCAGAAGGCTGGGACTTTATACAAAAAACATTTCCAAATTCTTGCCAAAATCAAGTAAAATTTTTTACAAAGTCAACAGTAGTTTGATGTGGAGCTCTAGACAATTAATGTCAGGTATTAAAAGCCGGTCTATATCACGTAGTCGAAGGGCCGTAACTTCGACTGATATATGTTCGAAACATATATCCGAAGTTACAGAACTTCGACTACCTATAAAAAAAATGAAAACATAATGGACAAATAAAAAAACTGTTGTATGCAGGGGGGCAAGCCCCACTGCGCCCCCCACACCCCCACTTCTTAAATATACCAACTCCGAGATCGCACCACATTGAAGTGAATGGAAACCACCATGAAATTTCAGATATGGAGGCCATAAGGCAGCTTGAGGTTGTACACAACCTCATTCTGGCAGCTCCTGCGATGACACTGATGCCAAGTTGTGCTGACCTTGCCTTTCCCTTTAGATAACATCAGTGGTATCAAGAGGGTGAAACTGCTGCTGAGCTTCACTTGTTTCCTTAAAATTTACTTGCCCAGGCCTGTGCTCTTGAGAGGACACTCTGGCATCACTTTGTGAGTGGTGACACAACACAGGATGCAGAAGTTACCGGTAATAAGCCAATGCACTCATTTCTTGTAGAGTGAGGTACCGGGAGCTGTTTCTGCTGGTGGGAGAGATCCTTTGATGTCACTGAGCAGCTACCACCTGCCATAAGTTGGACAGCTCCAACCCAAATAGGTGCTGCCTCAGCACTGTCCACTTGCTCCACTGGGTGTGTGGGGTTTAGGTGGATTGCTAAATATACACATGGAAAAAAAGCAACAAAATAAACCAGCCTTTAGGCTAGGCACATGGAACACAAGGACAATAACTCCAGGCCTTACGGAAGATCTACAGAACATCAGTGATGCTCGAAAGACAGCAGTCTTTAACAAAGAGCTGAGTAGATTGCAGACAGACATTGTGGCTTTCTAGGAAACAAGGCTGTCATCCACTGGATGTCTCAGGGAGAAGAACTTTATTTTTTTCTGGCGCAGAAGGTTCCACAAGAGACCAGGGAACATGGTGCCAGTTTTGAAATAAAAAACAACCTCATTGGCTCAGCTATACCTGCAAATATGGGAAATGAGAGAATGCTGAAAAACCATCTACAAACACCAGTGGCCATGGTCAACATCTTCACTGTCTCTGTCTCTACTTTAACTTCTACCCAGGAAGTCAAAGACAAGTTCTATGATGAACTTAACAGTGTCATCAGTAAAGTCCCTTCCCAGGTACTTTTATTTATTCTTAATGACTTTAATGCCAGAATTGGCAGTGACCATCACAGCTGGCCATTCTGTCTGGGACAGTTAGGAACAGGAAAGATGAATGAAAATAGACAGCATCTCCTTGAACTTTGCTCCAAATATGACCTCTGAATAGTCAACACCTTCTTCAATGTCAAGCTCCAGTACAAACTTTTGTGGCGACACCCAAGATCAAAATATTGGCACCAGCTTGACCTCATCCTCACCAAATGCAGAAGCTTAGGTAGTGTCCGGGTAACATGAAGTTACCACCACACAGACTGTGATACCAACCACTTGCTTGTGTGTAGTAAGGTGAGCATCCAGATGCAAAGGTTCTTTCACTCTAAAAAGAAAGGGAGGCCACACACTGACACAGGCAAGACTCATGATTCTTCAAAATTACAAACTCAACAGTGTGCTAAAAGCATTCTCTTCTGGAAAATCCCATTGGAAAATGGCATTCCCACTGAAATAATTAAATGTGCCAGTGGTACCCTAATCTCAGAGCTGCATGCAAAACTTTGCCAGTGCTGGTGAGAAGGCGGAGTAATGCATGATAAGAGGGATACTAACATTGTTACTATCTAACAAACCTCTGTATATTGCCTTCATTGATCTGACTAAGGTATTCAACTTCATCAGTAGGATGGTTTGTTCACGATTCTGGCAAAGATCAGCTATCTTCCAACACTGCTTAGCATTACTAGGCCTTCCATGAAGGCAAGAAGGTGACCATCATGTATGACAAATCCACATCTGAACCTTTCGAGATTCTCAGTGGAATGAAGCAAGGTGTGTATTGGAATTGCAATATTGTTTGGTATCTTTTTTTCAGTTCTGTTGAAATTTGCTTTTGGAACTGCTACAGAAAGTATTTTTCTCTGAACCAGAATGGAGAGCAACCACTTCAAACTGTTGAGGCTTAGATCAAGGACCAGGGGGCTTAGGAAGTGTCTAAGGGAGTTCTTGTATGCTGATGACGCAGCTACTGCAACACACACTCAGCAGGAACTTCAGTCACTCATGACTTGCTTTGCTGATACATGTTTGGAATTTGGCCTCACAATCAGCCTAAAGAAGACCCAGGTGATGGGCTAAAATGTAGAAAATTAGCCAGAAATCAGGGTGAGTGACAAAGAGTTGGAGGTCATCCATGATTGGTGTAGCTAGGCTCTACAATCTCTGACACCTTGTTGTTTGAGAGGGAGATCGACAAGTGCATTGGAAAACCCACCACAACATTCTCAAGGTTGACGAAGAGACTGTGCGCTAATAATAAAGTCATTGAGCACACCAAGGTGCAGGTTTATACAACCTGTGTTTTGAGCACATTACTGTATGCCAGTGAAACATGGACTTTGCACTCAAAATAGAAGCAGCAGCTCAATGCATTCCATATGTGATGCCTTAAGCGCATACCTGGTATCTCATGGAAGGACAAGATCCCCAACCAGTGGTTGAGAGGACAGGCACCACTTTCATATTCCTCCTGAAACAGAGGTGTATGAACTTGTTGGGTCATGTCTCATGGATGACAGATGGCTGAATACTGAAAGACCTCCTTTGTGGACAGCTGGAGTCAGGAAAGAGGCCAAAAGAGTGACCAAAATTGTGCTATAAGGATATATGCAGGCACGATCTCAGTGCTATCACCATCAGACTGATCACCTGGCATTCTTTCACCTCAAACAAGTATGTCTGGAAATGGAAAGTGAAGGAGCCTCTCTCTACAGATGAAACCATCTTGACAAGGAGAGCAGAGGATAAGAGATCCCTCCGGAAAATCAGTGCCTGTGATACCAGACTGACATCTGCCAACTGCTGGTCAGAATGTGGAAGGAACTGCCATTCTCAGATTGGATTGCACAGGCACAAAAGATGCTGTTCAAGTCACTCCAACAGGGGAGAAAACCATGATTCTTTGGGATTGAAGGATGCTTACTCTTATAAACTTAGAAGGTTGCTAAAATAGAATGATTTGTGTTAACATGCATTTTAAAAGAACATGTCAAACTCAAATGCATATCATTACTTAGTAACTTCAGTCCTTGGTGATTTGCAAGAAAATCACAAATTTTATGAGGAACAGATTAAAATAGTATTTATTTATTCATTAATTTACCTGACATTTGTTTACTGGGAAAGTCAGACTGGGCCAAAAAGTGTTAATTTTCGGCAGAGTTCTGGAGGGAGGAAAGCTCCACAATTCCAATCTTTCAAAAATAAATTACAAATGTTTTATATCACAAAGTATTATGTTATACTACAAAACATAGGAGAGAAAAAAATGTTATAATGAGAACAACATATAACATATGTTCCATAGTATGGTGCAATGAAAAACAAAAGCACAAGTTGGAGAAAATATGTGAGGAAAAATCATTAGACATATCATTTGTTAAACACATTAGTATGTGATAAATGAGACCTGAGCCAATTCTAATAAGATACGTAAAACAGAAAAACTCTTGGCTAGGCTTATAAGGGCCTCAGGGCCAATAGCCTAGCAACATCTTATGATCCTATGAGATTCACATGATCAGACAAAGCGAATGGAAATTGAGTGATGACTTAGTATGAAAGATGGCATTCATATTATGGTTGGAAGAAAGAAGGATAGAGATAAAAGGAGTGCATGGTAGGCTGTCTTTAGGTAGTTTGAGAAGGAGGTACAGGAAAGGTCTGCAGAGATGAACTGGATAAGGTAAGGTAGTGGGAAAAACAAAAGAAGAGAGTGGAGCAGGAGGTTGGAGAGGGTAGTGAGGTGTGACTTAGTCTGAAGGGGGTTAGTAATGTATAGTAAGTTCAGCCAGGATTGGCACAGAAGCAGGTCTGTGATTTTGCAAAGTATTATTTTAGTGAGCATTTAAAAATGGGTAGGATAGAAATAGTTCTGGTGGTTAGAGGTAAGGAGATCCATTTTTTTTTTTGCTTCTGATTATGAGTATAGGATTTGTCCAAGGGATTAATTTGGTTTATTTATGGTGAAAAGTTGTTTGTCTTCTGATCTGACAGTTGTTTTAGGGAAATATATGTTGATTAAAGGGATGAGAGATAGGCAGGCTAATAGTCTGTGTATGATTTTATGTACTGTTATTTGTTAAATGTAGGACAGTTGGAGGGGGAGTTCCAGCCAGCTAAGGTGTATGCAGAGCTTTATAGTGATGGTTCAGCCAGCTAAGAGTATGCAGAGCTTTACAGTGATGGGTCAGCCAGCTAAGAGTATGCAGAGCTTTACAGTGATGGGTCAGCCAGCTAAGGGTATGCAGAGCTTTACAGTGATGGGTCAGCCAGCTAAGGGTATGCAGAGATTTACAGTGATGGGTCAGCCAGCTAAGGGTATGCAGAGATTTACAGTGATGGGTCAGCCAGCTAAGGGTATGCAGAGCTTTACAGTGATGGATCAGCTAGCTAAGGGTATGCAGAGCTTTACAGTGATGGGTCAGACAGCTAAGGGTATGCGGAGCTTTACAGTGATGGGTCAGCTAGCTAAGGGTATGCAGAGCTTTACAGTGATGGCTCACAGCCAGCTAAGGGTATGCAGAGCTTTACAGTGATGGGTCAGCCAGCTAAGGGTATGCAGAGCTTTACAGTGATGGGTCAGCCAGCTAAGGGTATGCAGAGCTTTACAGTGATGGATCAGCCAGCTAAGGGTATGCAGAGCTTTACAGTGATGGGTCAGACAGCTAAGGGTATGCAGAGCTTTACAGTGATGGGTCAGCTAGCTAAGGGTATGCAGAGCTTTACAGTGATGGCTCACAGCCAGCTAAGGGTACGCAGAGCTTTACAGTGATGGGTCAGCCAGCTAAGGGTATGCAGAGCTTTACAGCGATGGGTCAGCCAGCTAACAGTATACAGAGCTTTACAGTGATGGGTCAGCCAGCTAAGGGTATGCAGAGCTTTACAGTGATGTGTCAGACAGCTAAGGGTATGCAGAGCTTTACAGTGATGGGTCAGCTAGCTAAGGGTATGCAGAGCTTTAAAGTGATGGCTCACAGCTAGCTAAGGGTACGCAGAGCTTTACAGTGATGGGTCAGCCAGCTAAGGGTATGCAGAGCTTTACAGCGATGGGTCAGCCAGCTAACAGTATACAGAGCTTTACAGTGATGGGTCAGCCAGCTAAGGGTATGCAGAGCTTTACAGTGATGGGTAAAGGAGGATGAATTAGTAGCAAACTTGGTCATTTTGTTGTACCAGCTTTCAAGTTTGTTTTTTATGGATGACTGTAAATTGGTTAGAAATGGTGCTCCATAGCACAGGGATGGCAGAAGGTAGGTTTTGGCTGGAATAATTTTTGTGGGTATGCTCAGAAAATGTTTGAGTCTGTATAGCATGCCTAGTTTTATGGGTTTTCTTGATATTGCTTTGGATGTGGAGGTTAAATGTAAGATTATCTTCTATTATGACCCATATAGTAGTTTAGTATAGTAGATCAATTCCATTTCAGTGCCATTTTCTGAACAGATTTTGAAAGATGCTTTTTAGGGGTGAGAGTTTTGAGCGTATAGAGGAGGAGTTTGGTTTTTGGGGTGCTAAGTAAGAGTTGTGCTCTTGTTTGCCAGGTTTCAATGGAGATGGCAACTTGTTGAGTGACTTCTTTGAGGTAAGTTAAGGTGTTTTGAAGAGATGATGATGACAGAGGTGTCTGCACATTGAGTCAAGGTGTCTTCACAAAAAGATGAATGTAAGTCATTGATAAAAGTATAGTAGAGGCCAAGGATAGATCCTTGTGGGACCCTTGTGGAAGTGGGAAGGTATGCAGAAATGGACCTTTGCCATGTTATGCCTTTTTACCTTTTGGCAAGGTAGCTAAAGAACCATTTAATAGATGGAGATGATAGACCCAGGGTGAAAAGTTGATTGAGAAGTTTAGTGTGAAAGACTATGTCATAGGTTTTTGCTAGTTCTACAAATACTGCAGGTACAAGTTTAATAGAGTTGAAATCTTTATTGACAGTGTCCGTGAATGATAGTAATGCAGTGGAGTTGCTGTAATCTGGCTGAAATTCATGTTGCATACTGATAATTAGCTTACTTTGTAAGAGAGAGTGGAGAAATTATTGATTTATACATCTTTCAAGGATTTTAGAGAGGGGAAACAGGATGGCTATAGGACAGAAATTTGTAATGCAAAGATGTCAACATCTGAAAGGTATGAGCAATCTGTGACAAGTCATCAGCAATAGGTGAACTAGATTTTTGTTATTCATAATCCACAGCCCTCTCCCACTTGTCTAGTGCAAAGATATGATGTGAAACTCAAGTGCATGTGATGTGAGGGTGCATTTATCATACTATGCACCATAGATAGAGACTTGGTGCCCCTACAGGCTACCAGCTTAAATAGAATCTCTTTCCTCATCTTTGGTCAGGTAAGCCTGCAAAATTCCCCTATTCCTACCTTACTGCCAACCCCTGAGGGACTCTGTTTATTCATCATGCCCAGGTGTCCATTTACAACTCCGGCCCTCTAGACCATGGAAACAGCATCGATAGAGGGACTCTTCATCAGTCTGAGTTATCTATTTATTTAAGCTTGGCAAAGGGGGAAATGTACTGGTCAAGAGAGCCTTTCTAGATTATAACTTATAAAGCCTGAGCACACTTGGGGATACTACATGGCATTTATACCACAGTACCTAAGTGGCTGCTGTTCACAATGCGGACATTAAGGTGCATGACAGACTTCTGGACAAGTATTGTGGTTAGCTATTCCTAAGAACAGTGGCAGATGCTAGTAAAGTTAGTGAACTTCCAGTCTCATATCCTGGACTGGGTCTGTAATTGGGCAGTAGTGATCAGTGCACTACCCCAGTAAACATAAATAAATATCTTTGTTTAGGGCAGTGGTTCCATAAAAATAACAATAAAAAAGTAAACATTCTAATCAATTTAGTTAAAATATCTAGTAAATGGTGATACATTTTATGATATTTACTTAACTTTATAAGGATTCATCCTGTTTTAGAGAATACAGACTATTGATGTTTTTCAGAACATCATCACAATTTTCCACTCTGCAGACATTTTTAGACCCACTGAAAATCAGTTGACTAAGTATGATCCTCTATTTCGCCAGCCATTTCAACAAGTGGTACTGCCTGTATGAGCACTCAGTTTTAATTCTAGGTTTTTATTCTCTACTTCAGAGTCAAAGTAAACTTTATTGTTGATCAGCTATACACAGGAGTGCAAGCTGAATGAAATTATGTTGCATTGGTCCCCGTGCAAGACATAACAATGAGCACATAGTTTGAATGACAGAAGACTAATACACATACAGTAATAATTAAAATATTAACAACACAATAACTTATCACAACTGGACAGGAAGACATTAGACAATATTATTCTAGTAGGTATTGCAAGACTATGACTTCAAATTGTGACTGCTTAGAATATTGCACTGCTTCAGCTGTAGTACAATATATTGTGATGATCAAATTGTACTTGTGGAGTGGTGACTCATTCCTGACTACTGCATATTTAGGAAGTAATAGCATAAGAAATCAGGCTAACTGTACCAGTTTTTGAAGCAATTTGCCAGAGTGATTACTATAGCTAATACTTCATATCAAGTGGCATACTGATCTTCTAATTATCCGCTGTCATGCCTGGCATTCAAGTTCAGCAGCCTTATGGACAGAGGAAAGAAGCTCCTGTTCAGTCCAGATGTTTTTGTAGTTGTAAGCTGAGATATTGCCAGCCCAAGGAAAGACAGAAATACATGCCATGGGCAGGGTGAGTGTGATCATTCATTATCCTCCTGGCCCTTCCCACACACCGAGTCTCATGCAGATCATCCATGGATGGGAGCATGGAACCAATGACTTTTTCTGCTGTCCTCACTACCCACTGGAAAGACTTGCAGTCAGATGTTTTGCAGTTACCATACCAAACTATGATGTTATTTGAGAGGATGGTCTCAATGGTCAACCTGTAGAAAGCTTTGCGTATGGACTGAGACAGATTTCCCTTTCTCAGTTTCCATAGGAAGTGCAGACATTGTTGTGCCTTCTTCACTGTGTGGCTAATATGAGTCGATCAGGATAGGTCATCTGAGATGTGCACCCCTAGGTACTTGGTGTTTTTGACTCTTTCCACTGCCACCCCCTTAATTCTCAGTGGTTGATGTATCTCTTGAGTCCTCCTGAATGAGGTAAACATGCATATGATGCATATTGTGGTATAAATCATGAAGCAGCCCTTCCATATATTTTGTGCAGTGCAATCATAATTTTGTAATAAATCATTATAAGCAAACTTACTATAAATTAATATTTTCCCTGTGACAGGATAAGACAAAACTCCATGACCAGCTTCAAACATAGTGTTAGAGACTGCATATAAATCTAATTAAAAAAAACTAAAATCCAAAATAAATGATATTGCCACAGAGCAGACTCCTCACTTACATTATATATATATATATATATATATATATATATATATATATCTATATATATATATATGTATATATATATATATATATATATATATATATATATATATATATATATATATATATACACATACATACATACACTAACTGCATGATCATGCAGGAGCGGCATTAGTTGGAAATCTCCCAAATATCTCCACAGTGATCTCACAGCAGTAACCTAAGCAAACCTTGGAAAAAATGAGAAAAAAACAAGCCCGTCCAAATATAATCAAAAATAACATCATACCATGCCTTAAAATCGAGCATGCAACCGAATAATAAAAACAAAATAAAATAAAAATACATCCAAAAACTCACAAACCAGAAAATAAAAAGTTGATATCTAAAGCAAACCAAAAGTATAACCCAACATGCACTAACAACAAATTTAATAAAAATCTTGCCTAGCAGCACTAAACATAAATCACTCACAAAAATTTGATCATAACAAAATTTTGACAGTCAGTCTAATGTGATCCAGTACAAAACTTCACATATTCTGCAGGTATAAGGTAAACAAATCTAACATGTTTTCAAAGAAACAAATTATATATTCAGGAACTGCTAATTATAACTAGCATAGCTCTACAAATTCCTCCAATTTTTAATTTAAATTTTTAATGAACAATCACTTTATAAGGAATAAATAGAACAGCCTTACAGCCTTACCTGTGAAATTACAGTCCTCTCAGGAACTAGTTATAAAATTTTCAGATCAACATTTGAGTAGCGATTTTATTCCAGATCAGGCTTCTCACTTGGATGTTATGCCCTCTCTTACAATTTACAGATCTGTTTTGCCCTTTAAATCCAATAAAGTTTTGCAGAGCAAGCATGAATAATCTATAGAAAAATATATATTATTTTGGTTAAAAAGGCATTAAGTGAAAATTATTCTTTTCTTTTTATTTTCAAACTAATAATTTGCTGCAACAGAGATATTATATTATGCACTCAAATTATAACATATAAGGAGTTTAGCACTCTACCATAGAAAAGTAGAAATCCAGATGCAGAACAAAAAGAGAAATCAAACCATCGAGTTAAGCAGATGGTCAAAATGTATGTAGGCATGTGTACATGACACTGTCAGTGGTGCAACAGGGAGCATACCCACCTTTGATGTAGAAGGCTGTGGGTTCCATTCCCACACTGAGTAGATTAATTCCTGATACTGAGGTGGGAGGGCGTTGCATTCTTGAGCATGCCATCCTTTGAATAAGATGTTAAGGTGAGGTCCCATTTACATAAGTTGGTGCTAGCTCAGGGGGATATAAAAGATCCCACTATACTTATTGAAAAGAGTAGACGAAGTTCCCTGATGCCCTGGCCAAATTTCTCCCAGGAGAATAAATACCACCTTGTGTTTCCCCTGAAAAGAGACCACTAGACTAATGTCACTAACCTGGTCAACAAAAACTAAAAAAAAATGTATTTACTTGTTTGACTTTGTTTAGTGAGAAAGTCTGACTAGGCAAAGTCCCTTTCTAGCAAGGCCTTGGGAAAAAGATCCACATTATATACATCTGAATGAGCTAACAGTAAAAATATACTATGACACTCAGGATTATATAACATAAAAGGTGACTGCCACGTTACATACTCTATGTAGTATTTGCAGCATGTTAAAATCAGGGACATCTGTAGAACAGTGGAGATAGATAGATAGATAGATAGATAGATAGATAGATAGATAGATAGATAGATAGATAGATAGATACAAACTAAAACCCACCATCAGTTACACATTTAACATTATTTTACAGTACATGTACATACTTCTACTGTAATATCAGCACACAGACAACAGATAAGGTATATGTATATTTCATCAAAACAATTACATTCACTTGTGGTATTCAACCAGGAAATTATCATAGTAAAAATTTGAGAATTTAGTAATATTGATTTGATTTGAATGCATGAGGTGGGGAATTAGTAATGGGGCTGATACAAAGTTATATTACTATACTGACATGCATGATTTCAATGGGATTTTAAATTAAGGACAGAATAAGATTTAGAAAAAAGAAGGGCATTGGCAATGGGGCTGTTAGAAGTTTGGGAACATATGCTTGATGTATGTTTTCAAAGAGATTTTAAATTACAGATAAGATGTTTCTTATATCTGCTGGGGTTGTCCTTAACAGTTTACCAATGCATACAGAATATAGCCAGTCATCCTCATGTTTTTCCTCAAGTTTCAAGTGAGTATTAAATGTTTAGTTAGTGACTGCAGGTCTCTGGTGGGTGTTTATCAGTATAATAACTCTTTCTTGGCAGGGCATCTATTTGGGTAATACAGAAAGTTCTGGGGAGTCTTAATATGAAAAGTTTAAGGGAGTGAAGTGCCACCCAACAATGTATTCAGTTAATATGGTGACTTCCAAACTTTTCAATATATTTAAAAGATTGTTCCAGTTTAGCTAGCTGATAGAACTGGGGGCTAGTTAAAATGTGATGAGATATATAGGAGATTAGGGAGCAGATAGGTCAGAACTAGTCTTACTTGCATATTTGTTAGGAACATTTAAACTTTATATATAGCTCTTACTTTATGGTTAATATTTCTAACTGCATGTGAGATGTGCTGATCAAACCTGTCCATACTCCATTATTACTCGCAGTAGTTCTGTGTTTTATACTAACACAGTTCTAATGTTACTGACTGCTAATATTACTACGTCACAATAATTTGATTGTTGGGTTGGATGTTAAAATACCATTATATAGTGATCACTTTCTACATTGATATTTATGTATTTGTCTTTGCTGACTGGGTAGAGTCCATTTTAAGCAGAGGCTAAGGGGAAAAGCTCCACCCCAGTACATTTATATTAACAAGTGAATTTAAGACAATTCTCAGGAAAACAGCAGTTACATTTACAGTTACATCCACTCCACTTTTCAAAAAGCAATTAAAACCTTCCTTAATTCACAATGGCTATGCCCATGTACTAATCCTGACTGAAACACTTTAGACATAACCAACCTTTTCTAGTTTATATGTTTTTTTTAACTTCTGTGTTCTAACTACTCTAATTCTGTTTTAGTATCAATCCTTGTTTATATTAAGCTAGACGTTCTTGCTTAGTTCTGTCATTTTTTTGTCATATGTTAGATAAGCCTAACTAAATGATTTTTTTCTATGCTTAATCAATTTTTTTGGAAATGATCCCCTTATGTCTTTTCTTACTCATTATATAAATTTGTAAAACATTATTGTGGAGCCTTTCTCCCCGGACCTCTACTGGAAATGGACAAATATCCAGTTAGACTAGCCCGGTCAACAAATGTAAAAAAAATAATAAATAAATAAATAAAATACATTTCTCATGAAACAAGAAACACAATTACAAGACAGGTATCTACAGTACAGTATTTACATCAGCAAGTAAAGTCTCTACAGTTGTTCCAGCTGTAAAAAAAATAAACTTGCAGAATTAAATAGATTACTACTGCAGAAGGGAAACATTATTGTAAAGACTTTTATTGTTATTTCATTTCAGTAAAGAAAAATTTGCAAGGAGTTCAAGGTACATAATGTAGTTATAAAATTATATAGGAAGGGAGATTTTAGTGTTGAAAAAGGCTTTAAAGAGTTCAAAAGATATATTGAAGTAAGTTACAAAATTTTGTAGGATGGGATGGAAGAAATTAGTATTGTATAGGAGAATAGTGTTAATACCATATAACTGAACATGGTACAGGATTAGTTCTTTTTAGACTGCTTCTTCTAAATTGATGTATGCAGAAGGTTTATAATGTAGGTATACAGGAGATACATGAGAGGGGTGGAGTGGTGGATGGGGGCTGTTAGAAAAAGAGAAACATAAGAAGTGTGTTTAAGGGGGTGAAAAGGGATACAGTTATTCAAGTTTAGGAGGGAAAGTTGTTAGGGGTGGAATGATTCAAGTATAGAAGGGCAAAATGTTTGTGATAAGCAATAAGAAATCTGTGCTTTTACTAGAAGTTTCAATCCAGTGAACATGAGCATGACCAAAATTGGGTAAGGAATTGTTTGAGTTGGATTTTATAGTTTGGAAGTTTGTTAATCATTTTTACTTGTGTATGGATGGTATTCCAGAGCTAGGAGATGTAACAGGAGCATAGTGAGTCCTTGACAAATTATTTTCTTTAGTACTCTTTAGTAGAAATTCATAACAAGAACGAAGGTCCCTTGTGTTTTGATAAAGCAGATATATTCCTACATATGGGGCAAATAGAATCAGGGAAAGTCTTAACTATAATATAGTCTGATACCTGATGTGTACCCTATGTGCTCACATTTATCCAAGAAGATCATAGGTTAATATTAGCCCATCAATCTGGTAACTATTACAAACCTGGCCAATAACCACAATTCAGAATCAAACCTTGCACTTTGCACCTGTGAGATTAAGACCTAAACCATTATGTCAGTCCTTCTACCTTCCTACCCAAACTTCCTTGTATCAAGTATATTGAGAGTTGCATGGATCCTGGAATCCATGCATACAAGAAGTCCGCCCTTCTTCCAATCATGTTCAACTTTTTTTTTCCAGAACTCAGAAAAAAGGCAAAAAATATTCTGGAATAAAAGACCCCAAATTAGTGAAACCTTTTATATACTGGTGATGTTATCTTAGAATGCCTTAAACATTTTCAATTTTGGGGAGGGGAGCATTTTCTGAGGAAAAAAATATATATAACCAGCAAGTGCTCAAGTGCTCATATGACATTGTTATCTGCAGAAAGTTAAGACTGTAGCTTTAGATGTGTTGGTGTTTGAGCTTAAGTGATAATTTTGCACGATATATGTTGCTATTAACATTTTTGCCTCTGCAGTGCTACAGTTTTCAGTGTGCTATTTGCCTATGTATTCAGATGCAACCATCTATATGACTTTGCAGCTGATGACTACGAATCCTGACCTGAATTACCTGTTCTCATTTACATGTTGTTATGCATTCATTAGACTGTCCTTTTTCATTTGCAAGCCATTATAGACAATCTGCATACCCTTTTTGGACCTTAGAGGCCATTTCCCCATAATTCCACATGGTTTGGTGAATGCTATCTAGCTGAACATTCTGGTAGTAGTGCCACTCTGCAGGCTTCATAAATTGACTCTACACACCCACCGCAGTGTGGTATCGGGCTTCTGATGGCCTGACTATTAAGTAATTCTTTGAAATAGATACTAGGGGCAGACATGATTATTTTTTAGTATTTATATGTCAAAGTTGCCTTTGATTTGGCAACCGAAATAAACCCCACAAACCACACATGCACATTCACACAATACATACAACAGTATAGTACAACTTTTGTAATAAAGAAAGTTAAACTCAGACAGCTATGTACAAAAAAAAAACATATTTTGTAAATGTTGCATAAAGGACAATATTTAATTCCCTCTACAGATATTTATAGTTTTATAGCTTCATAGTTTTGATTATCAGTATATGAACTACTGCTCTGTAAGAATCTAATATGTCTTAACCACATGCCCTTGTTTTCTACTTCTACAATCTTCTTCTTTCGGCTTTTCCCGGTTTTCATTAAAATTAATGGTGGACCTAATATAAGTAGAAAGGAAAATCTAATTCCATAAAAGTGAAAAGCAGTGTGCAATACATATATGACCTTTTTCTTTTAATTATGATTTCTTTTTTGTTTTAGCTCCCCCATTTTAGTGGTGGCTCATTCGGCAGCATGTTTCAGGAGTAGACTTTGAAAGAGAACCATATCGGACACTTTGTTACAGATCAGAAGAGAGTTAGATCTGCGTAACATCAGAACCCTTACAATCAGAAAATAATACGATTGTGCAAGTCCAATAGGTTATACATTTGACAATAAAACTTGAGGACCTATATAGCTGACTGCACATTTTTGGATGTTCTAGTAATAGTACAATTGATATGGTTTTGTTATAACTTCCCTGGCTAAAAACTGGATAGTATAACTATTGAAAGTTTGCATTCACTGAGGAAACATTGCAGTTATGTTTTTTTTGGTACAGTGCATCAAATAAACTTGCACTAACTCTACACCGATTTATTTGCCTAGTAATAATTCAGAAGCATCTATGCAGTGAGGGACTAATTTGCCATCTGAAAAAAGCCCTTGGTGCTCCCGGTAAAGCAGCAAAGATATAGTGATGAAATCTGCATGGATTATGGAGAATGTGCAACCTCTTAATTACTATCATGGCATTCAGGGATCATATATGACACTGTAAGCATTCTGTCCGAGCTCCCTAGTGCTGTATACTGTATATGTATTTTTTTTTTTTTTTACAGCTATTGCAGTTGTCTAGAAATATGTAATGTGGTATTTCCAGCCTTTTGGTGACATGAGAAGCTGAATGAAACATAATTTTGACTATAATCATCTGCCACAGAGTATGACATTTAGAACATATAAATATCAGTTAAATATAAAATGTACACAGTGACAGACAATTAGAATGGCCTTAAGTGACACTTTCTGCCCTCATCATTGGTTTTGGCACTCAGCTGTTCATTCTAATCTTGTCACTCTTGTATTATTTATTAAATATGCGTGTGCACACACACAAATACGTGTGTGTTTGTGTTTTTATATACATATATATATATATATATATATATATATATATATATATATATACATATATATATATATAGCTGTATGTGTATGTTTGTTGGAACAAACACACATCTCTGTCATTTGGTTTATCAAGTGCTGCAGTTTGGAAGAATACAGCACGTGCAGTTTTGTAAAATCTTACCATAACAGTGGATGTCCTTTCATTCACTGTTTCAATATTCCTTACACTTGTGATTCTCTGTCTTGGGTAGCCCAAAGTCCAGTCAGTATACAAAAGCCTGCTGTTCTTTAAGGCACAACAAATGTCACACTTATACGCCTTGCTTAGCGTAGGGCATAAAGGTGACATCTGGACATACCATCCTCATAAGTCATTGCCCCAGTAAGTCCAAGGAAATCCAAGCGGTAAGAAGTACAACCAGGAAGGAAATGGACTTGGAGGAGAAGGTAGGGAGTGAAGACTGCAACAGTGAAGGAATGGACATCTACTGTTATGGTAAGATTTTACACAACTGTATTATGTCATTCCATTAACTGGTTGCAGTATTCCTTACACTTGGGAGAGTGTCAAAGCTCAAAAAGAAACTTGGGAGGAGGAAGAACAATAGAGCCCTCTAGGAATCCATGAAGAACACGAATGGCCCTAGCAATACCAGCTCTAGCTCTGGAAATTCCATCCAACTTGTAATGCTTGGTAAAAGTATGCACAGAAGTCTAGGTAACTGCTTCAAGAATAGAAATAGTATCCAACCCCTCAAAAAAATCACCAGAAGAAGCCACAGCTCTAGTAGAATGAGCCTCTACAGAAGGACAGCTCCTACCATGGGAAGTATAACAAAAAATAGCCTTGGAGATCATAGAAAAAATAGTTTGTTTGGATACAGCTAATCATAGGGACCTAGGCTTAAAAGAAACAAACTACTGATCAGATTTTCTAATAGACTAGATCTTATCTAAATAAAATCTGAGTTGTCTATGCACATCCAAAGTATGCAGCACCCTCTCACTGGCAGATTGTGGAAAGAGAAAAAAAGTAGGCAAATGAATTGACTGATTAAGTGACAACTCATTAACCACCTTGGGCATAAAACAAGGATTAGTGTGCAAGGACACCCTGTACTTTTGAAATACCAAAAAAGGAGGAAAAGCCATAAGGGCTTGAAGCTCAGACACCCATCTGACAGAAGTAAGGGCCAACAAAGAACAACGTTTCAAGGTAGTTGAAGCAGCAACTCAACAGGAGCTCAAGTCATCTTCTACAAAAAAATTAAGGTCCCAGGGGGAAGGGACAGGCTTCTTGGGAGGTCTAATATGAGGGACGCCTTTAAGGAATTGTTTATCCTCAAATCTAGAAGCTAAAGGAGTAGATAAAGGCAAACAAGCAGAGATAGCTGGTAAGTGGGCCTTAACAGAAGAAAAGGCCAAACTAGCATTAAGCAACTCCCACAAATAAGAGAAAACCAAAGGAACATCCACACTAAGTGGGTTACAAGACAGACACCAAACAGAAAACCTCTTACATTTGGATAAGCATGTCCTCAGAAAAAAGTTGTGCATGTGGAATCAAAATCCTATCACACAAAGTGTCAGCTGAAGAGTGGACAGGTGGGAATGGATGAGAGATCCCTTGTCTCGTGTGATTAGATCAACCCTGTGAAGTAACATGTGATGATTGCCCTTGGCTAAATGCAGAAGAAGAGGGAATCAATGCTGTCACCAAAACGGAGTCACCAACAAGATTTTGGAAGCATCCTGTTGAATTTTGAACAAGACTTTTGTAATGGGAGGAAGGGAAGGGAATGCATAAAGAAACATCCCCTTCCATGAAAAAGACAGGATATCCACCTTCCACACTAGAGGACCTGGGACTCGGGCACAAAAAAAATTTGAGGAAGGGAGGAGGACAATGTCTAGAAATGCGTCCCTTTGAAGCATCCATTTTTGGGATTAAGTTAAGAACATGCTCAGAGTATCTGCCACAATGTTTTAACCTGAAGGGATGTAAACTTCATGAAGAGTCACTTGATGCTGGACAGCAAGATCCTATACAAGGAGTGCCAACCAGCAATGAAGATAAGATCTTTTTCCTCCTTGTTTGTTTATATACCACATTACTATAGTATTGTCGGTGAATACCTTGACAGGCCCTGGAGAGAAAAGAGGATGAAAAGCCTGAAAAGCCAACAGAAGGGCGCTCATCTCTTTAACACTGATGAATTCCATCTGTTGAAGAGGCAACCCCACTCCCTGTACCTTTTGGGTGCCAAAAGCTGCTCCCCATCCCATGTCTGAAGCATCTGTGAACAGTTCATGAGGGGGAAGAAAAGGGAGCGTAGGATTTAGAGACAACTTCTGGATCCACCAGAGAAGGTCCTTCTTGAGACAAGGAAAAATAGGAACTACAAAGTCTAGTGGATGTGTAGGTTGAAGTCAAACTGACTTCAGAACTGACTGAAACTTTCTCATATTGAGTTTGGCCAGCGGGAGCATAGGAATGGTGGATGACATGAAACCCAGAGCTCTTAGAAACTCCCTGGCTGTAATGGAATCCAGAGGAAGATGAAGATATTGAAAGAAGAAAATGAGAGCTAAGGCCTTTGGAGGAGGCAGGAAAGCCAGCATTGGCACTGTCTGAATCCTGTAACCCAGAAAGACATGATCCTGTGAAGGACTCTGAAAAGACTTTTTGAAGTAGATTGTGAACCCCAGGCTCTGAAGAAGGGAAAAGGCAAAATGAAGATTTTCAAAAAAACATCTCTGGAAAGGATGCCTGAATAAGCAGGTCATCCAAGTAAGGAAATATTTGGATCCCCTAAAGCCTGCAAGAAGCAATCACAGGAGTGAGACATTTGGTGAATACCCTTGGGGCAGTAGAAAGGCTAAAGGGCAAATCAGAGAACTGAAAATGCCAGAAAGCAACAGAGAAATGCAAAAACTTCCTGAAAAGAGGATGGAGCAGAATATGGAGATAAGCATCCTTGAGACCCAGAAACACCAAATAAGCCTGAGGGAGAAGAAGAGGAAACAGAGTCTGAAGGTACAACATCCAAAAGGTGGATACCTTCTATAATGTGTTTAGATGAGAGGCCTAGAAATGGTATCCAAGTACCCTCTTTTCTTGGCAGTAGAATCATTGTGGAGAAAAAAAAAACCTCCCTTTTGGGACACAGGTACCTCTTGAATAGTACCCTGAGTCAAAAGGTCTCAAAGAACCTCTGGGAAAAAGGAAGTTGTTTCTGAGGAGGCTGAGGAATGCCCATAAAAGTGGGATGGGATTTCCACACCATGAAATACTCTTGGTGAATAATATACAGAACCCAAGGATCCTGAGTCATCTGAAGCAAACAGAAAGAGAAAGAGAACGGAGAACAGAAAGAGCAATGTAGCTGGGAAGAGACAGATAGTCATACAGCACCTGGTTTATCAGGAAAGGAAGACTTCTGAGTCCCTAATCTGAGTAGCCTTAGCAGGAGGAGCCTGCTTGCCCATGTTTTTTTGCCCTTAGGAGGGTGAGACTGCCTGCAAACAAAAGCTGGCTTATTGGGGTAGTTCTCTGAAATGCAGGCAGAGAAGAGACAAACACATGCTTGAGTTCCTGTAATGTCTTCCCCTTATCCTGAACGGACTTTAACAAACTAGCAGCTACTTCCCCAAACAAATGTTTATTATCAAGAGGAGCATCCATCAACTTAGCCATCATATCATCAGGTAATGGTTGAAGTCTAAGCCAAGAATACCTCCTCATCACTGAACCAAAAGCAGCAGCCCTAAAAGAAGCATCTGGTACATCATAACTACACTTGATAAAATGATGAACCACTTGAGAGGAAGTCCCTAACAAGGAAAGAGCAGAAGTTTTACCCTCAGAGTCTGGGAGATCAGAAATAAGGTGACAAGCCTATGACGGGAGAGACAACACATACCTAGACATGTGGGTCTGAAAATAAATAGCCCTAAAAGCTAGACTAGCTGAGGCGCAAACCTTCTTACTTAGCCTTTTCATGATTCTGCTGTTTCTGTCAGAAGGCAGTAACTTGGGTGAAGGAAGCAATTGAAAGGGCTTGTCTGAAGCTACAAATGCCACTGAGTGGTCAGCAGCACAACATTTATACCAAAAGTTACAATCCTCAGGCATCCTATAAAAACTATCAGGCTTCTTGGGACTATGGGGCAGACAATCAGGAGATTTAAAGGCACTGGAAAAAGCATCCAACAAAGCAGCCAAAACAGAAGGAACAGCAGAAGGTTTAGGAGATTCCATCTGCAGCAACTCATAGTACCTCCTATGAATCTCAGACACCTGAGCACAATTCCATTTAAAAAATTCCATCATCCTGGAGATTCTGTCCCCAAAGGACCTTTCTCCAAAAGGAGTATCAGGACTATTAGATTCCTCTTCCTCTGACTCATAATCCAAACGTAAAGGAATCTGGGAAGAATAAGCAAAAGATTCCTCATCAGAATCTGACTGCTCCTCAGGGGAATCCTGTTCCCTGGGCCTTTTAAGGGGAGCAGAGGACAAAGGGAGAGCGAGAACAGAAACCGATTGTAATGCCATCAAAGCATTAAACAAACCCGGAGTAAAGGCCTGTCACTCACTCTGTGGATCCTTTGAGCAGGAGAAATATGCTTAGTTTTTTCTTTAAAGAAACATTCACCCTATAAAACTTAGAAGGATCTGAACCAGGACAGCACTCAATAATAGTTGTAGGAATGTCTTCCCTAATTAAAATCTGTGGAACTCCCCTAGGCCCCTCGGAAATAATCAACTGTGGTTCCCTGTGAACATCCAAAATGGATGCCTGCAAAGCCTCATCAGACATGCTGCAAGCCAGATCCTCACCAGCTTCCAACCTGGTTGCAGCAGAGGAATCCGACAACAAAGCCAGGCAAGCCTCCAGGTTCTCACTGACCTTGGGAGAAAGGCCCAGCATAGGCTGTACAGTGGAAGATTCTGATCTTAGTTTCTTAACCTTCTTCTTCCCTAATGACTGACCATCAGAGCGAGAAGTTCCTTACATGGTATCCTAATGAGAAGCTTAAGGCATTCATTTTCAAGATACAAAGCCAGGGAAGAAAGCCTACTATGCAGGGTCTTCGGTACAAAAGTCTGACATATAGAACAGGTTGTATGATCATGAGAGGCTCCTAGGCAAAATAAACACTTATTGTGGTAATCTTCTTGGAAACTCTGTCTCATGCACTGGTATTTACCCTTCCTGAATGACGTTAATCCCCAGAAGCAACAAAAAAGCCAAGAAAAAAAATTAAGCCCCAATGGGGAACCTATCTGCAACAGCAAATGAAAGATGCATTCAAACTGGCGGTAAAGACATAGGTGTTCAGACCAATGATCAAGAGATGCATTTGGACTGGCAGCCAAGAAGTTCTGAGGATATGTCCAGATGTCACCTTCATGACCTACTCTATGCGAGAAGCAAGGATGTGACATTTGGTGTATCTTAAAGCAACAGTAGGCTTTTGTATACTGGCCGGACATCAGGCTACCTTAGGTAGGGAATCCCAAGTGTAAGGAATACTGCAAACCAGTCAATGGAAAGAACATCTTCTGTAATGAATTACAGTACAAACTGCTATGCCAAAACTAACTGCCATTTGTGAGCAGAAACTGCTCATAGCAGAGCTCATCAGTTCACAGGTTCATAAGTTAATATTAAGCAATCAGTCAACAATCTATTGCAAATCAAACAAACCATAGTGAAAATTGCATCCAGTCTCAAGGAGGTGTAAACAAGACAGACTGGGGTAGAAATTCACGCTGCCCATCTAATTATTTAAGGTGTCTTTAAGGTGGAAGGATGAAACTCTGTTTTACACGTAGTGGAAATTTGTTGCACAGGTGGAGGAATATATCTGTATATGAATTTATAACATCAATATATCTTACTTATCTGTTGATATAGGCTTAGTTGCTTTAACTGCATTCTTGAGAAACAGTAGGGTTGGATTCATGATAGAGGGGTACCAGTCAGTCCACATAACTGAGTGGTCAGTCCACATAACTGAGTGGCTTAAGACAACTGATGTTTTAAGTTATTCCCAACAATGCTCGATGCTGATAAAATCCAACCAAAGGAAGACAATTCAATGTACACAAGCAAAAAACCTTCCGGATGGATACTGCTGTTTTCTGAAAAGCTTTATTAAAACCAGATAAAATCCAAAGACAGTAGATTGAAAAGTTAGCGCTTTCGGGTGTAACCCTTCATCAGACAAAGACACAAACAGTATCATGCACTATTTAAAATGAACATAAACCAATCACAAACTAGTAAAAAACCCGCCTATTTTTCAAGGCGGGCTTCATTGGTATGACATCATTAAGACCGGGCCATCTATGGGCCATGAACTCTATAATCCACCTTGACTCTATAAGCTCTGTAAGTTGTTTTACATCCCCCCCCCCTTTTGTTGAGTTTAACATTCACAATGGCCCTGAAGCTAAAAGTATGTGTGGGACATTCATTGACATGCCTACACAAGGCATTATGTATATCCCCATTTCTTATGGCTGATAGATGTTGCAGCACCCTAACTTTAAACATGTTGTTGGTCTTGCCAACATAAAAACATGGGCAAGAGTTGCATTCAGCCAGGTAGACTATGTCTTTGGTCCTGCATGTTGCTCTAGCTTTTAGTTGAAAACTTCTACCAGTATTGTGATGCACGAAAGTTGTATTCTTATTAATATAAGGGCAAGCCTTACATGCTCCACATGAGGTGCTCCCAATTTGCTTGACATATTTTCTATCCTGTAAGGTATGCTCTCCACAAAGAATGTCCTTTAGATTTTTATTCTTTCTATAGCCAAACATGGGGTGGGGACCTACTACAGTCCTAACCTTGTCATCACTAGTTAGGATATTTCAATTTTTCTTTATAATGTTAGTGATGTCCTTGATGTCACTGCTGTATGTAAACATCAATTTGAGATTACACTCATCCTTCTTGTCATCACTAATCTCCCTAACTGTAGATGCATATTGACTTCCTAGATGTTTCAATAGCACAAACCAATTTTGGATTCACCACTGGTCTACACAGAAAGGAATGTTGGAGAAATACGCTCCTATCATACGATAGTATGCACCCATGCTATACCTTTCCCAGTATAATACAAGGACAGGTTAGCAGGATATCCAGGATCTGTACTGAGGAATCTGGTTTTGAAGGGGAAACCAACAGGTTGACAGGTTTTTTACAAGCTAGGGGGTACCATGATGAGATGGTCAATAAGACCATCACAATTAGTAAAGCAAAGAGGGGACACAGATATAAACCATGGCTACATTCACAAGCATCAACAGTTAGGGAGATTAGTGATGACAAGAAGGATGAGTGTAATCTCAAATTGATGTTTACATACAGCAGTAACATCAAGGACATCACTAACATTATAAAGAAAAATTGGAATATCCTAACTAGTGATGACAAGGTTAGGACTGTAGTAGGTCCCCACCCCATGTTTGGCTATAGAAAGAATAAAAATCTAAAGGACATTCTTTGTGGAGAGCATACCTTACAGGATAGAAAATATGTCAAGCAAATTGGGAGCACCTCATGTGGAGCATGTAAGGCTTGCCCTTATATTAATAAGAATACAACTTTCGTGCATCACAATACTGGTAGAAGTTTTCAACTAAAAGCTAGAGCAACATGCAGGACCAAAGACATAGTCTACCTGGCTGAATGCAACTCTTGCCCATGTTTTTATGTTGGCAAGACCAACAACATGTTTAAAGTTAGGGTGCTGCAACATCTATCAGCCATAAGAAATGGGGATATACATAATGCCTTGTGTAGGCATGTCAATGAATGTCCCACACATACTTTTAGCTTCAGGGCCATTGTGAATGTTAAACTCAACAAAAGGGGGGGGGATGTAAAACAACTTACAGAGCTTATAGAGTCAAGGTGGATTATAGAGTTCATGGCCCATAGATGGCCCGGTCTTAATGATGTCATACCAATGAAGCCCGCCTTGAAAATTAGGCGGGTTTTTTACTAGTTTGTGATTGGTTTATGTTCATTTTAAATAGTACTTGATACTGTTTGTGTCTTTGTCTGATGAAGGGTTACACCCGAAAGCGCTAACTTTTCAATCTACTGTCTTTGGATTTTATCTGGTTTTAATAAAGCTTTTCAGAAAACAGCAGTATCCATCCGGAAGGTTTTTTGCTTGATGTTTTAAGTTAGGAATCTCCGTGGTCTGTAAAAATGATAATTATTTTTAGTCAAATGCATGCCAAAAGGTGCACTATTTTCCACAATGGATCTGATGAAAAATTAATAAAGGGGAACTCGGACTTTGTTGGGGCAACATGAAAGGCTATTGTGAATTAGACAAGTCAGACAGGAGGCTTTCTGATGTACTGTGGAGGTATGATGGTTTAATATAAGGATTACCAATGAAAGTGCCTAAATGTCTTATAATGGTGTCTACCTTGAGGGAGGATGTGTTACCTATATTTCATGATGCTGAAATATTTTTTTGTTTTGCTGAGGCCACTGTCTTTGCACAAGCTGTCCAACCCATAAATAAATGATAAACAACAGATGGAAACCACTTTTTTGGTAAAAAGAAACACAATAAAAAAGAGGATTGCGACAAAATATGGAAATAAAACTATAATTTCTTTTATTTATTTATTTTTATTTCCAGTAGTTTCTTTTCAGACTTTATTTTGTATAGTCTAACCCATGTTGGAGCAATTGTGAGTCTGAAGAGAAATGAGTAACAGCACCCAATTTCCATTCTTCTGCAACATCAGATAACCACAGCTCAGTGTGCTGGCTTAATGGTATGAAGGGTAGATGCCAAATAGGAAAGGCTCTAACAATGAGTCCTGAGGTACACCACAGCTAACTTTCTTGATTTTATAAGTGACACCTATGAATCTAGCCATATGGATTCTGTCAAAAATCCATTTAGTTATCTACCAAACAATGTATGGATTGTTATTCAGATTTAAGAGTTTGTCAGTAATACTTGCATGAGAAATAACATCACAGGGCTTGGTCAGGATGAGATAAGTTGCTTGTACAGTATAACTGCATAATATTATAACCATAATACATATCCAATCCACTATTTTTTGTTGTACTTATTAAAGTGGAATATTTTAGAGACTGTTAAAACATCATATACAGTATTATAAATTTCCATTCCCAATATTCTTTAATCCAACTAATGGCTGTGTTGGAGTCATACTGGTAAAAAGAGAACCAATCCTGGCTATGATGCCAGACCAGCAAAAGAGGCACATAATCACATGTGCAAACACACATTTACTTGTGTGTGTGCAAGCCCATGCATACACACATACACACACACACACACACACACACACACACACACACACACACACACACACACACAGAGCCAATCTCACTCAAACTCTCATACACCCCACATGCACGTCTACAATCTGCCACAGATAAACAAGGAGAACTTCCAGCAAATCACAATTTGTAATAAATGCAGACCCAGACTGCATAACTTCTTTTGTATAGCAGTTTGTAATTTTCAAACATTATATATATATATATATATATATATATATATATATATATATATATATATAAGCAAAATAAATATACTGACTACTTTAAATGAGACATAACAACAGTTCCTTCAGTTCTTACAGAATCATATCAGGTTTAAGTTCATTTTGAACAAAGAATTTCAGCTTCTCAGTTTTCTCATGTTTGTTGTCAACCTTGTTGTAACATTATGGCTTTCCAGTGTGGAGGCAGACAATGCAAACATTTTGTGGAGGAAGATCTTGGTTTTCTTTAAGGAGTGTATTGCAAATTTAAATTCTCTAGGTATAAAATGAACAATTCACATTGAATGACTAACAAGTAACTCTCACAAGACTGACACCTTTTGTCATGTCTCATTTCTTTAAGGTTTGAAAGTGCATGTTTTGCCATTGCTGTGTATTTTCAGCTATTTATTTGGCCATCCAGTTATGTAATGCAAGCTCTTTTTAGAATTAGTACTCGTTCTGAAGTTGGGAAGTTTGCAGTACAGAAAAAAGGATGATGGTTTCTAAATGGCTGTTCTATATGTTTGGAATTTATATGACATGATAGCAACTGTATTTATCTGTCAGGGTTGCAGGAATTAAGCACTCACTTCAAGATGGTGTATAGAAGTGTGTTGTCAATATTTAATAAAGTACAGTTGCCTAAGTCCTATTTGCCTGTATCATCAGAGGTTTGCATTTCACACTGCCTCAGTGGCATAACAGATCTGTGCCCTACACTAACCCAAACTGGCAGCTTTTCAGAAATCAGAATCTCCTCTTTTGACTCTCTGTGATATGGGATTGGCTAAGCCCCTCACAGTACTAAGTAAAATTCACCTGTTCCAAATAGTGACAAAAATCAAATACGCGCCCTTAAATCAAATAGAAACAAAAATCAAATACGCGCTCTTAAATCAAATAGAAACAAAAATCAAATATGCGCCCTTAAATCAAATAGAAACAAAAATCAAATACATGCCCTTAAATCAAATAGAAACAAAAATCAAATACATGCCCTTAAATCAAATAGAAACAAAAATCAAATACGCGCCCTTAAATCAAATAGAAACAAAAATCAAATACGCGCCCTTAAATCAAATAGAAACAAAAATCAAATACGTGCCCTTAAATCACATAGAAACAAAAATCAAATATGCGCCCTTAAATCAAATAGAAACAAAAATCAAATACGCTCCCTTAAATCAAATAGAAACAAAAATCAAATACGTGCCCTTAAATCAAATAGAAACAAAAATCAAATACGCGCCCTTAAATCAAATAGAAACAAAAATCAAATGCACGCCCTTAAATCAAATAAAAACAAAAATCAAATACGTGCCCTTAAATCAAATAGAAACAAAAATCAAATACGTGCCCTTAAATCAAATAGAAACAAAAATCAAATACACACCCTTAAATCAAATAGAAACAAAAATCAAATACGCGCCCTTAAATCAAGTAGAAACAAAAATCAAATACGCGCCCTTAAATCAAATAGAAACAAAAATCAAATACGCGCCCTTAAATCAAATAGAAACAAAAATCAAATACGCGCCCTTAAATCAAACAGAAACCTTTTAAAGTAGCATAAATAACATTTACGTAGATGCCAGTTTAATGAGTTGCAATTATTTGTGTTTATAACAGGGAGTATTTCAGAAGTTGTACATTTGTTTATTTGAGTTATGATATAACGAGACTTAATATTTTATCATGAAACTAATTTACCTTTCTGAATACCCTCTCTTTGATCAAGTAGTTTGATCTGTACATCTCCTATCAAGTGGAAAATAACCGTCTCATTGTGTGTGTGTGTGTGTGTGTGTGTTTGTGTGTGTGTGTGTGTGTGTGTGCTACTGACCTGACAAGTGACTTGGACAATGTAGAGTTTAATGGAAGCAGAACAGACTCAATATGTATAGTGTGTAGTGACATAGTTACATGGAAGGATTGCCTGAGCAAAGGTAAGCACACAGACAGACATTCAAAATATAGCTTATTTAGCAGAAGCCCATATTGATTTGTTCAAATAGTAAACATATTAGAATAACTGCATGCATTGCTAATTTAGAAGTCATTCACCCAGAGTTTTCACCCAAGACTATAAAGTACCATACTATGAAGAGCAGCATTTTTTACAACACAGAAAGAGTTAAACTGGGGGTATCAAAGTTAGAATTTTTAATGTTTTTACAGGGTTATAAAATATGTTGTCATTACTAAACTGCACTTAGGTTAGCAAATCTAGTTAGCAAAGGTATGCTGGATCAAATTAAATAAGCTAGTTTTACCTTCATAACAGGATGTGATGTGTGGGTAGTGTGCATCTCTTTAAAAGCCAGGGGGTCATCACATACTCATTTAATTTGCTGTATTTGCTCTTCAGCATGGCGATTTGGTGACTGAACTAAGAGAGTTAGTGTCAATAACTCTCACGCATGCTTTCACTACTCACAGCACAGGTCTCTAAATGGCTGGCCCCCAATCTTTTATACAAGTGTTTATTTAGGCTGGGGAGGAACACTGTCATGTGGCTAATGTCTTTCAGTACACAGGGGCCAAAATGAAACATAGCAAAACACATTACCTTCATAGAATTTCAGTTAGACGTTCACCTTTACAATGTTTATGCTATAACAGCTGATCCAAGGTTTTGCAACATCAGAAACATAATAATCAGTGGTGATTACATCTCAGACTTTTCACTGTAGAATCATTAGTTATTACCATAAAATAATTATTCACTTGTTTTTTTATGTACACCTTGAAGATAGCATTCAGTGGTATTCTTCCAAAAAAAGTTGAATGCACATCATAGGACTCTCTATATATGACAGAGTGACTTACAAGATTAGTTCATGCACAATCATGCAAAAAGAGAGAAAAGATAATTAAACGTATATTATTGAATTTGTACTGCATTATTTTACATATTCAGTGCACCTTAATATGGGCTATTGTTCCTTACTACTCATATCTGAGTATACTTCGATTTCTGCTTGACTGCTTATGTTAATGCTGTCAGAAATCATAAAACAGTCAAATGTCTGTCAGATTCCTGATAAAATCACTTCATTTTTGATAGCCTGATGCTGTTTAGTTTAATCAATGTTCATAAAAAATGTATTTTCATCAAATATTACTTTGTTGTACTAAAAATTATGGAAATGGTTTATTATAAAATAATGGCCACAAGCAGGAAAAGTGATTACCACCACAGAATAATATAGTATACATACAAAAAAAATCATTTAGTCATAATATGGGATCAGCACAAGCCTCAGACACAATTTTCTAGAACATAAAAGCTCTCTTTCTCACCCAGATAAACAGAAGTAGCTATGAATCTTCAGTGTCTCAGCTGCTTGTAATCATATCAGGACATTATGAAACTGTAAGATTACACTATAGCTTTGCAGTGCTATATGGGAAGTACCTTTAGCTAGAATGAACTACCTGACTGTTACTGGCATCTGGAATCATAACAGTAGGATATCATGCTTTTAAAATAATTTATTTTAATTGCATTAGGTTTACATTCAATCCAGATTAGCAACAATCTCTCTGGTGTTTAACTATTACTGAATAACTAATTTTGGTACAGTGTAATTTTGTGTTCAGGGATACATTTTCATACTCAGTAGTACAGGTGCAGCTTATCACAAAAATAAGTGTATTTTCCTTGCTTTTCTATCTGTCCTTCTATAAAATAACAACTAATTAAATGTGACAGGAAACCTAACAGAACCTAATCAAACATGCATTTTAATAGTTAAAGCAAAATCCTTCAATCAATAGAGCACCCTTTTATTTTCAAAATTGCCTTCTCTGATGAGGGTGTGGTGATAATTAAAGCAAAAGTTTTATTAAAATAGTCATTGAAAACAAAGTAGGAAGCAATTCAATGTTTCATCACGCGCTACAGGTGTATGATTTTATATCATCACTGATACCTCCTATGCCTCACTTCTTTGACCCCAATTTAAAAGCATTTTTCACAAACTATGAATTTAGAAGGCATTCTGTCAGGGTCCAAAAAGTAAGTATAAGTTACAAATTAAGGGGAAAAATGGATGCAAAATGGTTACTCATCTGCTGTGAATGCTAGTCACAGATGACTGAACCATAATGATTATCATCAAAGGGAAACAATGATGCAAACACTGTTAATTAAAATATAAATTTCATTCTAAAAGGTCCACACACAAACACACACACACACACACACACACACACACACACACACACACACACACACACACACACACACACACACACACACACGTAGACAGAGAGATTGTTATTCATCTTTCATTCTTAACTATCCATGCTTGCTGTGTGACTTCACTCGCGTAACTTTTCCATGATTTTTGCATCAGAAGTCAATATTAAGAGCAAACTCTATGTGACAAACTAGCAGTCCTTTATATTTATCCATATTAGTATCTTAAAATTCTGGACTATTTCAACAATATAGAAGAAAACAGAAATTGTGTGCATTATTACACATTCAGAACATGTTTTAAGTAATAAAAACTAATTTAAATGTGTTCACAAAACACACTTTATTATCTAACTGTATAATATCTAATTACTAGTAGTCCTTTATAGCACACCATATAAACTAACTAATAACAGTCTTTTATACAGTTCAGATGTATATGTTAAGGAACATTAAATGTCACGCATTGCCCCTTGCCCTCATTTTTAAATATTTTGAAAACATTAATACATAAAGTAACAAACTAAACGTAAATATGATTATTATATCATCAATGTAGTGACAAATTTCTTCAGCTACTGTCTCTTAATTATCATCATCAGCAAATTGGCATAAACCACCTATAAATCTTCTTTTATACTTCAGGTCCGTATGCTAAAAGCATTACATTGCATTCGTTGGTGCTCATGAATGTTTATTACTAGATAACTGACTTCAGATTACCATATCATCAAACTATTTCTCTTCACTCAAAAGTGTATCTTCATAATCAGTTTTCACCAATACATAAATAGTTTTGGTAGCATCTTCCAGCCATATACACAGTTTTGTGGCACTGCTCACCTTCCACCTCTAAACTTCTAATATAAACCTTATGATAGTCATACATATACACACACATGCATGTATGTATATTCCAATACAGACATACATATTTGTATAAAATTATTTATGAACCCGCTTTATATCCCAACTCTTAATCACAATATTAACATTTTCAGCACTACATAGTTCCTTCCCTAACTTCCATTTCTTTGAATGTCTAAGGAATAATCACATGATCTAGTATCTACCTGACAAACCCTCTAATACACCTCTTCAGATGTTCAGTGTTCAACATCTACATACATCTCAAGCATCCATAAGTACTGTTTATACTGTAAAAGTTGTCTTCATTTTATATAACTGTAATCTAATTATCAGATGAATGTGTAATTGTTAATGTATATTACTAAATGTCTTTCCATGTGCATTACTGAATATCTGTTTAGAAATGTTTATAATAGGTTGATGCTTTTTTCCTCATGCCTCAACAGAACTGGGTTTTTTGATTAAACCTTGTCAGAAAAAAAAAATGTAAACAAAAGTTAAATAAAATAAAGTAAAATAACTGACTCAGATTTTGCTACCTTTTTCATCATTAATCAAAAACATGCAATACTATTTGCAACATTCACTTTCGGCAAACCTCCAATGGATCTAGGACTACTGAACGTAAGTTCAATAGTCTGAATCCACAATCACCGAACACACTTTAACGAAAGTGCTTTCACCAAAAAAGTGCTTTCGTTAAGGTGTGTTAAAAAGAAAAACATTACATTTATGTTTTTGCAGGGGGGGAAAGCCCCCCTGCATCCCCACCCCCCACTTTAAGATTTTCACTCTGAGGTCGCACTACAGTGGGGAAAAGGGAATTTTCCCTTATCCCCACTATAGTACGATCTCTGCAACAGGCATACTTACACAAAAGTGTTCTTTGGTGAAAAGCACTTTCGCGCAAGTATGCCCAGCCGAATCTGTTTCGGTGATGTTGCCGTTCGGAGATCTGTACAGATCCCCTTCCAATATGTTTTCATTTCTTCTCTGATGATTAAAGGATAAAGACACAGTTACAATACTAACCTTTATTGATATGTAGGACATGTCCAACTCATTCTATATTGTTAGTTTCATCAAGAATGAGACAGTCAATGGTATTCTTACTCATTATGCCCAAGCATAGTAGGAATTTGTACAGGCTGTACCTAAACAGGGCTAAGGACTAATGCAGAGGCACCAGCTCTGTGTAGGTGCAGAGTTGATTCAAGTAGAATAAGAAAGTAGTATGCAAATGATAGTATAATGAGATGTATATAAGGAGTATGGAAAAATCTCTATGATCTTATGTAAACTAGTTGCTCTTTTCTCCTTTGTGCAATTAATAGCCGCATTTTGATGTGCATCTGCTCTATGCTCATAAGGCTTATAAAATGTGAAGTTGCACCTTTTTCAGCTATTTTGCAATTGATGTGATGCTTGGGTTTGCTGCTAGATTAGCTGTTTCTCATTCTCAGGTGTTCATCTTGACTGTGCCTAAATTAACAGTATTTATCAGCACCACTGGCCAAGAAGAACATACAGACAGAAAGGCTAACCCATCTAAACTTTGCTTATGAGGAAATTTTGAACATATTTAAACTAGAAAAAGGCATAGTTTCAGTTCCATTGAGTTTGTATGGCCCACAGATGGGAACATGAAGTGGAGGAATGCGTGGCCTTTCTATAGCACTAGATAATAAGGAACGTATAGTCATTGCTATACTTGTCATAGGGACATATTTGGTATATCATAGGCTTCTGCTTTGACAACACTTTATTACCTCATTGACATACTCTTGGTATATGTTGATCAGTAAAATATTTTCCCAGTGTTACCTCAGGACTAATATATTACCTTGAGTACCTTCTTAAGAAATGCAAGCTATCCTGAGCTGTTTGTTGCAATTTATTGCACCCATGTTGCCATTAGAACTCCATCTGGACCTCGGGGAGAGTGGCATCAGAAAAGAAAGGCCTACCATTCCATCATCTACAAGGTCGTGTGTGATGCTGCATGGTGTTGCATTACAGAAGTGTCAGCCTAGCATTATGGGAGTGCCCATAATTCCCATATGTGGCACACACGCTCAGTGTATTACCTCTTCCTGCACAGCAGGAGTCCTCATGGTCACCTAGTACATAAGTTCAAAGCATTTTAATGTTTTTAACCATTGGCATTAAAGTATCTGTAAAGTGGTATAAGTATCACTGAGCATTTACTTCTTTCTTGTTATCGGACTCATCCCTGCCTTTTTCTGAAGGAGATACAGGCTATCTACTTGAACCATGGATAATGGCAGCAGTCTATAACCCCCAGTGAGCTGCCAGAGATCATTTCAGCACCACCCTGGCGCAGACATAGACAGTTATTGAGAGAGTTTTTGACCTACTCAAAGTCAGTTTCTATTTCCTGGACATGTACAGGGGTCCCTTCAGTATGACCCAGTTAATACAAGCAGGATGATTACTGCCTGCTGTACTCTACACAACATGATCATGTGTCAAGTGTTGTGTGCAGTAAGTCAACAATAGTGGCACAGCAGATCTTTCTAATGTGAGTGGTAATAGTGGTAGTGGCAAACTGATGGCTATAGAAGAGCAACCTCTCCGGTAGACTGGTGCATGATATATAGCTGCAGAGGCATACAGGCAGCATCAATTCCACGACCATGGGAAAAACATAGTTGCACAGATAATAATTGATGCCTGCAGTATTACTTATGGGCTCTGATGTGTGGTGCATGATCACCTTACACACTGCACTAGACATGTCTTATTTTTCAACAATTACTTTTTTTTATAACAATACCATCAGTACTCATTTGCCCAGTGCTGAGTGGTAGGTTGCGCAAGTGATACTAATACAGGCAGGGACTGAGTGTTGAAGAGCAGGTGTAGTGACACATATATATGGCTATACTGTTGGATTTACTTACAGCATCCAGCATACAATATATTGACTATTAATGAGCACAATCTACTTACATTAGAAAAACTGATCCCCACTTGCTATTCTCTGCTTTGTGGTTTTTTTTTTCTGATTCAAGTAAGAAGTGTAGCAGTAGCCATATGTGTAAATGGACAGCTGTTTGAGTAGTGTTTCCTTTTTCTGGTTATATGTCAAGGTTCTTTAGCAATCCTTTATTATCAACATTGAGCATACACAATATACCTTAACAAGAATGTGGCTGATGATAGCATGTATTGAGAGTAAGTGGTGGCAGGTAAGCTTGATGCTGAGTTGCTGTGATGGAGGGATCTTCTAGATGCAGGGAGACCTCTTGGCATTGAACGAACTTTATCGCGAGACCTGGACATTAACCAAGAGAATCTTCTACTCATTATGGAAGTTTGATGAAACATGGCTGCCTTCTGTTTTGAGGAATCCACAAGAATGCCTGCAACACTCCCATGAGATGCATGTCTTGTATGGCCTACCTGTCCATGATGCATGTGAATAGTTCCCCAGCCATGTTCAACTGTGTTCCCAATTGGCATCCATGAGCATGGAGGCTAACACAGACACTGTATGTGCAACCATACTGATAGTGAGAATCATTATGGCATTGTCTCTGGCTTCAACCATTTCCAGATACTGGTGAAATTCCTCATGTATACCCTGCAGTACTCTAAACCATGTCCACCTGACTCTCGGTGGCAGTACCCCCAGCATGAACAATGGCCTTACATCTCTCTGGAGCTAACTGTGATATATATCTTTTCCTGGAACTCTGTGACTATGTTTATGCATTTATATATATAGTGCAGCCAGTAGTTTTGTTGAATCCCATTAAATTCAATATGTTTATTCAATCCAATTTTGTCAACTAAAGAAAGGGTTGACGAGTGAATGTGATCACGGGATTACTTGGGATGGTGAATATGTCCTTTCTCCAGTATTGTGCAGCCTTGGAAAGTGAGTGAGTGAGTGAGTGAGTGAGTGAGTGAGTGAGTGAGTGAGTGAGTGTGTGTACATGTAGATTCTTCTTCTTCCTTCGGCTTTTCCCAGTTAGGGGTCACCACAGTGGATCACCTGTCCGCTCATGATTGGCAGTGGAGTTTTACAGTGTCATGTTGCCAGCCCGGTGCTCAACCTTTCACAGAAGGCACACACACACACACACTCACACCTTGGGCCAATTTAGAGTGTACAATCCACCTACAGCATGTCTTTGGGATGTGGGAGTAAATTGGAGCACCCGGAGGAAACCCATGCGACCACAGGGAGGACATGCAGACTCCACACAGAAGGCACCCCAGCCAAGGACTGAAACAGAGAACCTCTTGCTGTGAGGTGGCAACGCTAACCACTGCACCACCGCAGCCACCCGTACATGTAGATTCATATATTTTATATATATTTTTTATATATCTTTTTTTTCCCACAGGCCATCAAGTTCATAAATGGTTAACTCAGCTTATTAGGTTGGGGTATTCTTTTGACCAAGCCTCCGAGGATTCTGCAGTATTGTTTACTTATTGTTAATAGTAGTTTCTTTCAGAGTTTATTTCAGTATTTCTTGCACTGAGTTGCACTCTGCACCTTGGATGTATGTTTACTTTTTTGTCTTGTTCTTAATAGTTTCATGTATGTCATTTGTCTTGTTCTTAGTAGTTGTATGTATGTCGTTTATGTAATTCATACTTGAAGAGTCAAATTCCTTGTATGTGGGCGTACTCAGCCAATAAATGTGATTCTGATATACCTATTTGCATATGTACAGAAATAGTCAAAAAGACCCTCAGAAACAAACCTGCCTCTCTCTCTCTCTCTCTCTCTTTCTCATGTTTTCGCCCTTTTATATTACTTTTTCTACAGGTTGAAAAGGCCTGGTGCAGCTAAGTCACATGTCTCCCTTGTTACGTAATGCTCACTTCCCCACTGCCCACCTAGAGACATATTCACAGGATGGGAAGGATGGTTTTCACCCTATAGCCCTCTCCAGTGTGCTGCAGCCTGGTAAGCCATAAACATCATGAGCATCATGGTCTGGTTAAGTTAACAGCTGAAAGGATTGTGGACAGTCTCATGCAAACCCTGTTAATCATTCCTCCATTGGGTCTGAGACCATGAAGCCAGTGATGGCCTCCACCCCACAGCATCAGGGCCCCGCTCTCCAGCTCCATCAATGAGGGGGATAATTAAAATCCTATGGACTGGTGTGTTAGCCGATTGTTACACTTTCTGCCCCTCCATTTTGTGTCTGTCTATCATCTGCATGTCTTGCCCCCCCCAACATTAGCCTTCTTAGTGTTTCTTTCTGTCTTGTCTGTCATTTATGTTTATGTGTTCCATAGATCTTGCCTAATCCTCCCTTGTACACCATCTACCCTTACTTCTTCCCCAAATTTCCTACTGAAATGTTAAATGGAGGATCTGTCCCCCACAAAAAAACATAATGCCCCTCGTCTCCTACATCTTCTTGCAAAATTCCCTTAATATCTTTCTTCTGTGTGTCCTTTGTCTTCTCCCCCTGCTCCCCATATTTCCAACTTTACAACTTTATAACAGCCCAAGCAGGGTGCAAAAAACCCCTTAAAACAGTTTGGGTTAGCTGTGAACCAATAGTGGTCAACTTAGCTCAGCCTAGTAGAGGTCTTGTGGACACTCCCAAGATATTTGCCCAGGATCAAGCCTACAGCTTTCCAAATGAAAGTCAACAAAGCCATTCCTGAATTTATATATATATATATATATATATATATATATATATATATATATATATACAAATTCCTCTGCAGAAAACTATATTGATTTCAGATCATTGGATGAGATTTCAGATGTGCAAAACTGCTCTGAGCATTTTTCTTTTTTTTTTTTGCTGGGCTGAAAAAGACATTGCAGCTTGTTTGCAGTTGCTGATTCAAATACTGGCATCATACTGCTATTCACCAATTACCCTTACGCAGATGCAACCTGTGGGATTATAAACAGTAACCAAAGAGTTATTTATATTGGCACGCATTATATGTGTTCAGCTCAGCCTTCTGTAGTTTACAATTTTTCAGTTACATTATCCTGAATGGCATTTGTTGATCATTTCTATATATCATTAAAACTACTTCTATACTAGCTTTTGCTCATGTATTTGTTAGTAAATTATGATAATGAAATATAGTTTCTGTCACACTGAAGTTGTCTTCTAACCAAACAATCCAGCCAGATTAGCACTGTCTGTGTACTGTAGAATCATAGTTTAATTTCTGTAGATGCAACCCACTAATGAACCACAGCAATGCAACTAACTATTGTATTCTTAAGGTCAGCATTACAAATGTTTTCTGCTAAGTTTACATCATCTTTATTTAAAGTCGTTTCTTGTTTTAATTCATGCCCCGTTTCATGTGCTCCTTTTGCTTACTGCAGCACTAGCTACAGTTTTGTGGTGCTCCATCTCTGCAGCACTCATGAAATAGAAAGGATAGTGCAATGACTTTTTGTGTGTGTGTGTGTGTGTGTGTGTGTGTGTGCGTGCGTGTGTGTGTGTGTGTGTGTGTGTGTGTCTGTGCACACGTGTGACCATGTACTCACTAATTTATCTTTTGATCAATAAGGTTTGTCAGGGGTAGTACCATACCTGTCAACTTCTAAGCACAAGAAATCTGGACAAAACCAAAAATAATGGGGGACACACCAGGTCCAAAATCAGGTAGCAATTTCAAATGTTGCTCTTATAAATATAAAAAAAGCTGGCAGGGTAACAAGTTTTGCATTAGCATGCAATTGCTAAAGAATATGACACCTGAAACTCAAATGTATGTTATTGTTTAATGACTCAGTTCTCAATGACTTGCTAGAAAACTGCACATTTTATAAGGAACAGTTAAAAATATAAAGCAAACACCTGGAGATTATGTCAAAATTTGGACACTTGAGAGTAATGGACAGCATAGTGTATATGAGTGTGCGTATCAAAAAATAATGCTAGTGAGCACATTCATAAATCTTGTTAGCATAAGGGAAACCAGTAAACAGCAAGTCACTTTCTTTCAAAGGTGAGTCATGAAATGCACAGCAGAATATCTATGCCATCGAATCTTCTGCATACAACCACTCCAAGCTCTTTAAGCTGATTTCTACACAGGCATTTTAGGGGTCCTTCCTAGTCTAATACTGATTCTTTACAATTCAGATTTCTTCTGAATGATCGTTTATCCGCCTATCAGAAGATGGTGGAATGAAAGAAAAAAAACGTTACACAGAGACATTCGTGATTATGACTACAAGAGGGCGTTCATTCTAATAGAGAATCAACAAGGGAAGCGCCAGCAAGTGAGATTTCAACAAGAAAAAGAAAATGAGTCCTCACATCAACAACATGGTGTTTCAGGCGAGAGTGCTGTCTCCTCGATGGATGAATGGGAGACAGAGGCTTATGCAGCTTTACCAAATCCACAGAACAGAGAGAACTTTCGATAAACTTTTCATCCCCCACATGGCTATAAAGATAACAACAAGAAACGCTCTTGGTACAGGCCAGAAAACAATAGAGAACAAGGTTTTGGCTCACATACCAAGAGGGAAAAGTGGACACAATAATAAGGTACTGAATGACAATCTGTTTAAGGATACTTATGTTGTTAATTTATCAGGTTATGTATTCAATGATACTGAAATGCTAGTTTTGAAAAGAGGCCTGAAGTTTGTTCCCTCAGTCGTACCCAGATTACATGAAGTTAAAGGGGACTTGTTTAAATTGATTCGGAAACTGCATTTAAAGGATTTTAAGAATAATGTGGATATTAATGACTCTTTTAAGAATTTTAATTTAAAGTTTAATGATTCAAAGGTTGATGCATATTCATCTAGCAATGATGAATTTTTTACATGGGACTCTGATGTGGAAAATAACGCTTACTGTCTCTTAGACATTAGCAGTATAACAAATAATAACTGTTTTATGTCGCCCTTTAAAAATGAGAACATTCAAAGTTTTTATCACATGATAAATTTGGTGATAGAAAAAGAAATTCATGAGTTTTTTAAAAAGAGTATAGAATATAACTTGACCAAACAAGAATGGAAAACATTAAAACAATTGAGTCATAATGATGAGTTAATATTTAAACCTGCGGATAAGGGGGGCAAGTTAGTGGTGATGAGCTCTAATGATTATTTAAAAATGTGTAGGGAACATCTAGACAATGAAGAAGTGTATGTACCTATTGTTTTTTTGATTTACGAACAGGCTAGGGTGGAATATGAAGCATTGATATTTAAGGGAGTGTGCTTAAATTATTTTAAAGCATCTGATGCCAAAAACAAATTTATAAGTAATAACAACAAAATGGCAATTTTTTTTTGCGTACCAAAAATACATAAAGCGATGCCTTTTCCACCTGGCTGACCAATAGTGTCAGCGAGAGATTATTTAACTTATAATTTGAGCTGTCTTTTACACTCTTTTTTGTCAACAGAGGTAGTCAAATTGCTGTCTTATATAAAGGATTCATCTGATTTCTTGGAAAGAATCAAACAAGTTCAGTGGGGGAAGGGGGTATATTTCATAGTTTTAGATGCAGTTAGTTTATATACTAACATCCAACACAATCTGGTCATGAAAGCAATTGATCATTTTTTTGGTGATTATCCATGCACACAGTACATCAAGGAATTGCTCCTGTTTTGTCTAACTAACAATATTTTTATGTTCCATGGAATTTTATATAGGCATAAACAAGGCACAGCCATGGGGATGGTCTTTGCCCCAAGTATGCAAATTTATTTATGGGCCTGGTAGAAAATCAGCATATTTATAAAAGCAGGTTTTATGACTTATATGTACTTGATTATTGTAGATTTATAGATGATCTGATGTTTATATGTAAGGGAGGAGAAGAACAGGTTGATGCCTTTGTGAATTATTTGAATGACAATGAATTTGCTATTAAATTTGAAGGATTACAAATAGGGACGAAAGTTAATTATTTAGACATTACATTAGAAGTTCTTGATATAGGAGCTATTAAAACTAACATTCATAGAAAATTTGATCAGCCCAGTTTTATGTTTCATGCCATCAGTTGTCATCCCAAACATACTCTGACAGTGATTCCATATGGTGAGCTACTTAGAGTAAGCAGGTTATGTAGTGATATACAAGAACGAACAGAGGAAATTGAAAGAGTAGCAGTTACGTTTAGTAAAAGGGGCTACGCTGACAGTATAATTGATGATAGTTTAAAAATGATAAATAATAAAGGAAGGGCTTTACCGTACAAAAAACAAAAAGGTAGTAGTTTGATAACTGGACAGTGTCCGGACCAAAATGAAGAAATATTTTATGTGTCAGTGTATAATTTATTTTCAGCTAAAAGATCGATATTCTATTGATGAAACAAAGGTTCCACAAACTGTTATAATACAATTATTAAAATGCATTGTTATATCTATATGTCACTGCAACCTTAATGGAAGAAATAAAGATGGAGCAATTTGGGTACAATGGGGGAGGTGTCCTTCTGAAGACAGAGCAGACAGCATGTGTGTGCACTGTGTTTAGATGAAAAACAGTACCGCTTTTTGACAGATTTATCTTCACAATCCCAGTATAGGAAATGACTATCTTTTGTGAGAGGAATGGTGCAAATTCACTCTATTAAATATATTTAGACTTGAATTCACCATAATGACCCAACTTTTTTCTGATTATTAGCTGACATCTCTGTTGTATAACATGTGACTTCCTGTTTTAAGTCTGTTATACATTTTCATAGTTAACATTATGTGATACTTCACTAATCGTCAGTTTTGTTTCACAGTAGAGACCTGAAGCACTTGACACACTAAATTACTGAGTCTATGAAATGGCATGTTCTACAGGTGTATTAATATAATACACATCTACAGAGATATATTTTGCATGGAAGGATGTACATTAAAATGCATGTTTTGTGGAAACACACTGTAAATAACAGTAGCTGGAGTGTTACTTATAATAATAATAATAATGATAGCAGGAATAATCATAACATCAGTAGGAGGTGCTCAAGGTGCTTGCCTGTGGAAATATGTTCAATGACAGAGGCAGTGATAATATAATAATGAAATGAGGAATGCGGGAATATTTTGAAAAAAAAAAAGCAGGAATTATGCATGTGTAATCATAACAAAACAGAGACTGTGGAAAGGAATGCAAAATCTTACTAGTGGAAATAAAAACTGCATTGAGGAGATTATTTTGATCTATAGGAGATTTTTGGAAAAACAAAACCTGTACATGAAAAGTGATTTTGTACATTAATGAATATAGATGAATTATTGCAAGATTATTAAAAGTTAGCTGGTTGAGATAACAAATAAGAAATGTTTCTTGCTTAATTATGCTGAGCTTTCTTGTTCTAAAGTTACAGATGTAAGGGTGCCTAAGATAGTATACGGGCTGTTGTAAGGGAAGATAAGTCTAACCATGTAAAAGAAGTTTCTATTAAAAAGGGAACTATTTGAGAGTAACCCAGTTATTTTCTTTTTATAGTTGTGTAAATAAAAAATGAAGAACTAAGGAAGGTACAACATTGATCAAATGGAGGCTGGTAGAATGAATTGGCTAATCGTTTTGAAGACAGTATGGACAACATAGGCTTTACTGACTGGACAGAATGTATATCTTTGTGAAAATAAAGCTATGGAACATAAAATATTGCACTAAAGAAAATCCAATACTAAATAAAAGACGGGGGAGAACAAAATGTCAAATAACATATAAAATCAGACAGTTAAAAACAATATGGAATATAAACTGAAAAGATATTTCAAAATAATGAAGATAAAACAAAGACTACAGATGCAAACTCTGTTCCCACACATGAGTTGCTTCAGTAATATCTACTTTTTTGGGAACATGATAAAATGAAGCATTTAGGAATATGGGTTAAAAAGATTCTGTAATGGAAGCAAAGGATATGTGGGAAGAGACTTAAAAGATAACACAAAAATTGACAAACTGGAAGCTGTTGTCTATGGATATGGATAGCAAGATAAAAGTATTAAAAATTATTTAGTCCATTTAGTTTTATATACAGGTCAGGCATATTTCATCAACCAGAGGATAAGGTGTGGATAGTAATTAATACAGTTGAATGACTATCTGGGAGGGGAAGAGGGCAAGAGTCAAGTGTGATAAGTTGATCCTTCCAATAGAACAAGGTGGTTTAGGATTAACTGATTTGAAGGGATACTTTGCAGCTATACAGTTAAGGCCCTTAAAGTAGAAATACATGAAGATAAAGTGGGGATATTAAAAATAAGGAGTGAGAGAGAGAGAGCGAGAGAGTGGGATTTTGGATGCAGATCCTTAAGGAGAATAGCAAGTCATACAGAATATTATATTCATAATGGAGCAGACAGTACTTTAAGAAATAAGCCAACACAGGAATGGGGAAAGGAGATTCTGCTGTTAGGGATGACTGTAATTAAGGGTATAGAGAATAACCAAAGGGGAGCTGGAATTTAATGGAGGAAACTGGCAAAAGAAACAAGATATTTGGAACAAATAATTAGAGAGAGAAAGGTAATAGAATGGAAAAATTACAAAGGAGACATTTGGACTGCACAGTAGAGACTGCTTTCCCTGTCACAGATTACTATCAGAGTATAGATAAAAAAAAACAGGGATGGGGGATCCTAAGTGAAAAACCTGCATAGATGGAGTATTTAGTTGAACCTAGAATGGAAGCTGTTAAAAAGGAATACTTAGTAGGGTATATAAAATATTGCACAATAACTATAGGAATAAATTAAAGGAGGTTAGAAAAGATGGGGAAGAGAGAATGGATAAGCAATTCACAAAGAAACAATGGGAGGACATATATATGTCCCCAGATATGCAATAAAGTCTAGATGATTTAGGATTTTTGCTTGGAAGTGATTGCATATGTATTTTTATACCCCAAGCAGACTCCAAAATGTTAGAGGTGTGATGGAGAAGAAAGAGGTAACTAGAAGCATATGCTTTGGGAGTGTAATGAGCTGGCAGACCCTGTTATAAATATGGGTTGAACAAATGGATGTAGCTAAGGAAATGATTTTTCCAAGATGGGATACAGGATTTGAATTGCCTAGATGTAGTAAGGCCTTGAAAAGCGTAATACTGATGGCTGCCAAATAATCAATAACAAGAGAATGGAAATCAAAGTCTAAACCAACCATATTTGAAGTGATGGATATTGGAACAAAGATAAAAGGACTAGAAGTGGGATCTTTAAAAAAGGGACGGAGCAAATTACATAGGAAAAAATGAAGTTGTGGGAATAATACATATAGCACAATGTTTTGGAGGACAATTGAGGTTTACAGGAAGGCAGGAACTGACCAGCTTATATAATCTTAAACTGATTATATTGTACAGAAGAATACATGTGATGTATAATGGTTGTAACTGCAAACATGTCAATATGTTTCCTTTTTTATATAAAATGTGACTTTGCCTATGTCACAAGTGAAATTTCATAAAGGTGTTTAAAAAAATGGAAGTAGACAGAGCACAGACAGATACTATTGTATGAATGTCTGAATGATTAATTTAATTTATTCATTCAGTCACTTCCTATTTAGTCTAGAACTATTACTTTGCATGCAATCTATAATCTATAATCCATTTAAGCACTCAGAAGAAATCAGTGTGTGGTACCCCCCCATACATATATACACAGCTCTTTCCTTCTATACAAATACTAGTAGTAAAAAAAACAAAAACGTGTTTTATGCCATTTTCCTTTTAGATTATGTCTTATTCTTGTCCATCCCTGAAACTGTATTTGTCAAACTTTAGTTAAAAAAAAGCAGTGGATGACTTGATCTCAAGTCCAGAAGAGGTAGAGTAATAAAAAAAATTATAACAACAGCATTTGATAATTTGACTAACAGAGTGATTCTTATGATGAGTGTAATTATGCCGGGTTAGCTAGCTAAGTAATTATGTATTAGTTAAGTAACTCCCAAACTATTATATTAACAGTTTGGCAAAAAAGCTAATGAGCTAATCATTAATCTTTTACCAAATTGTTAATTTAACAGTTTGGCAGTAACATAACTTATGCACTATTACTTACCCATGCTAACCCAGCATAATTACAGCGGAACATTGAAAGTGACATAGGCACTTGCCATCTATAAATGAGATTCGGCAACAAACCAGTTTGTCTAAGGACATCTTCAGAGTGGGGTTTGATAAATATATTGGTAGGAGTTGAGGGCAGGGGAGTAGAAAGGGTTAAATGAAAAGGAGGGATGATTGGGAGGAAATAGGGCAAGGGTAGTGAGATGCTTAAGGGGGCTTATTCAAGTGTAACTGGGTAAGGAATCACATTTTGGCGTGAACTTGCTAAGGTGAGTTCATGTCCAAGATGACCTATAAGTATTCCAAGTCAACAGGTCGGCCACGGGATGCTGGTAGATGTTGGACTGGCCAGGGACAGGTGGCTGATATAGTTAATAGTTTTTTTTTTTGGGTCTATATTAGATATTCGAACGCTTAAAAGTTCGAATCACTAAAGAATGAACTTTAATGATTGAATGCTTAAATGTTCGAATATACATAAAAAAATAAAAAATAAAAAAAAATTTCAAAAAAAAGGAAAAACTAAAGGGTGTAAGCAGGGGAGCAAGCCCCTCTGCACCCCCCACCCCCCCACTACTTAAATATAGTAACTCCAAGATCGCGCCACAGTGTAGGAAATGGGAAATTTTCCATTTCCACACTGTAGCACACTGAAGTGCGATCTCGGAGTTGATATATTTAAGTAGCGGGGGTGTTGGGGGTGCAGGGGGGCTTCCCCCTGTTTAAACCCTTTACTATTTCTTTTTTTTTTTTAATATCCTTTTTATAGATATTCAAACTTTTAAGCATTTGGTCACTAAAGTTCGTTCTTTAGTGATTCGAACTTTTAAGCGTTTGAATATCTAATATAGACCCTTTTTTCCCCCCTGCTCTTGCTGTGGTTGGATATGGGAACAGACCATTTGGGACAGTCACTGTGTTGGTATGCATATCATTGAGCTGGCATTTGCTCGGTTGTCTGTGCTCTCTTGTTAGGAGATGTTGTTACACTTCTAGACCATTTAAAAAAAAAATAAATAAAAAAATAATATATATATATATATATATATATATATATATATATATATAGATATAGATATAGATATATATATAAACTGAAAAGATAGGCAGGGGTTATGTGTGGTCGCCATGCCATAGCAATTCTCTTCAGGAATGGGAGATTTTTATGTTTTGTCTGTGTGCTGTTCTTTGGCCTAAAGCAGCTGCTTAATTTTGTAAGCAAGAATCTGCCATGTAGCATGTATGCATGAAAGGAATTAAAGGTCCTTTTAGGATAAGAAATCTAATACTATAAGCTCCTCTCTATTTCAACAAGGTACGATGTCAAGGTATTTGGTAGCATTGGTAGAACAGGTTTTTTGGCTGTGTGGTTTAGCCTCCATGTTTGGTGGTACAGTGGTTAAAGCAGGTGCTTTGTTGGTTCTCCCATTTCTGGTTCATGTCGTTTTCTCTCAGAGCCATGGCCAGGTTGAAGTGCTAACCTTGGCTGAAGCTGTGAGTGTCTTTCGCAGGTTCTGACTAAGGGAGAGAAATGATTGCTTGGTGCAGTGCTAATTGTCAGTGGATTGGGGCCGTACCTCTTAATGGTAGACTTTCCTCAAGAAGGGAAGAGAGAGAGATTAGAAGGAACAGGCCTCCTGGCTGTATAGTTTTTTGCAGTATGTTCACATTTATATCTCATATTAAAGCCGTATATTTGTATTCATTGTAATGGCTTTTTTTTTTTTTTTTTTTGTATGTATGTCTCACCATTTGTTGTCAGAGAGATGGACTAAATCATCTAAGACTGTTGTGAGGTGCACATTCCAGTTTCACACTTTTTATTCTTTGGAAACTCATGCTAATGCAACCATTTTCTATTGCATGTTTATCGCCTGTTTCCTCATAAAATTTGTGATTTTATGGTAAATCACCAGGATAATCTGAGAAATGAAGTCCCGAAATAATGACACGTAATTTAACTTTGATGGATAGTGCAAAACCTTTTAATCCAAACTTGCTAGTTAGCTGCAGAATACATGATTGTAAGCAGGTTAATTTTTTTTCTGTGAGCATGATTTGCTCTGGATAGTAGGTTAGCCTTCAAAAAAAACACGGTTGCTTAACTTGAGTGGTTTGTGAAATTCTGCTTTAGTTGACCTCAGTGTCTGTGACTTGCCTCTTGTTTTGACTTGTGTGTTGTGGAGCTGGTGGTCATTGGTGATTCTCTTGATAATTGCAGTCGGTAGATAATGGATTACAAGTCGAGTTCAAACGGTGCTGTGAAGAACAGTTAAGTTGTTTCGCGGGCTTGCAGGTACCCGCGTGCAATGTTTGCAGTGACTGTGCATGGCTGGGTGCAATTTCCATTCCTAAGTTTCTAACTTACATTTATACAATGAAACAAGGAGATTGTGCTTTGAAAGTCCTGGAGGACAAAACTGAAAGCAAATAGGTGATTGGGGGAGGAATGTCCCCTTTCTGTTATGGGGCAGTAATGTGCATTTGTGGAGACTTAGAGAGCAGTCATGATGTCTGAGAATTACATCTAATTTCATGATTGGTGGGACACTGCTCTTTTGCATATGGAGTTGCTTGGTTATTGGTGGTGTTTCAGGTTGTGGTGGTGTGTGTGGGAGTCTTCGTAAGTGTTGTGGCATCATTCTGGTGTTGGTGTGGCATGGCAGTTATGTGTGACTCAGTACCCCAGTCTGTTAGGTGCTTTAATGGCGTTAACTTTTGGGGCTGCATATGCTCACTGCCATGCGGCTTTGGTGGGGTGGGTTTAGAGATGGCCGGTGCCCTGCAGTGGATGGTTTTGTGGGGGTCCTTGCATTCTACAAGTGTCTGCTTGTTTGGATTCACTAGTGGTTTGGTGTTTCATGAGCTGTGCTCCCTTTCACAGGCTGTGTGGAACTACTGTGTCTGGGTTAAGGGGGGGTTTGGGTGCATGTGCAGTGGTGGCAAGGGACCATTACGGCCATTGGGATTGGTGGATCAGGGTAGAGTGTACTATGATCTGTGGGATTTTATAGAATGTCCAGAATTTTGCTTCATAATTACATCCGTTTCTCGTTAGGCTTGGGGTTTTCTGCAAGCCGTTGAAGATTCAAGCATTACATAATTACCGACTTTTGAATTAGAATTTCATACCCTTTAGAAAAGCCATGGTTACACTAAATCTTTTATTCTACTAACTCTGTAAGTTTATAAGAGCACTAGTTAAAATGTGCCTCCATTTTTTTCTTCCTTTATTAACTGGAAGGAACAGGGTTAGAGAGATAATAATAATGGCTTGGGGTGTACATGCAGGCAAGAGGCAAAGGGAACTGCTAGATTTAACTATTTGGTTAACTGGGTTGTAATCTAAAGGAAAAGAACTTGAAAGGTGATGGAGGCTGTTTCAATGGATGTCCCGGTTGCTTTGGTGCTGCACAATGGGGTCAGAGATGGGGGCCTGCATAGATTTGGAAGGTAATGGTTTCTGCTTCTCACTTGTGGTAGATGCATTGCATTGGTCAAGGGGATTTGTTTGCAAATATGGCAGGAGGATTGGGTCAGGGCATATTTTTGGGGGGATTGGTTTGTGGTTTGTCTGTCAAAAGGGGTAGAATGACTGGAGGTGGGATATGGGACTTTCAAGCTGGTTTTAATTTAGCAGGAATAGTATTAACAGGAGAAGTTGGGGGGAATCGGGTGCATTTCCCTTGGTCAAGATGACAGTGGCATGGTTTGCTGATGTGGTTAGCTGAGGCAGGTTAGGCTGGGTTAGAAGGATTAGATACTTATGACAGGATTCTGCGGTAGCTTTTAGAAGTAAAGCATATGGAAGGGTGTTGCTAGCTTGGTCATATTGTGTTGGAGCCAGCAGGGGTTAGGAGATTGGTGGGACGGATGGTGGAATTATTTTGTTTAGGCTTGGGAACAAGTTGAGACATCTCAGTTGGTCAAGGAGTTTTTTAGCTGCAATTACTTCAGTTAGTGGGTGACAAGGTTAGGTTAATTTACTAATTTTGGGTGGTGCCTCATGCTGGAAGGGTAAGTTTGATGGTGGGAAGTTTGGCAGACATTGCCTATTGTCAAAGTAAGTTGGTGGCAAAGGTTTGGCTTTGGTTTATGGAGGGCCATTGACCTATACTTTGTCTGCTTATTGTTCATGGATGTACTGATGTCATTAACAGGTCTTGGTTGCCAAATGCTTTCTTTACTTATAATAGTGGGTTTGAAGACAGGATTATTGGTCGTTGATCCATCAGAAATGAAATCTCATTCTGGTCATTAGTATATTCATTATGATGAGAAAGGGGATGCAATTAGACATATTTTGTTTCGGGTGTCATTGGGCTTAGAGATTTGGTAGTATACTGTTCTGGAGTGGTTTCTCCTGGCATGGGTTTTGGCTATTTATGAGTTAGGACTTTGGGAGGTGGTGACACAGATCTAGTTTCATTAGAGAGGATGGTGTACACTGAATGATGTTTTCTAATGCCTTTTAATGAGCTGTTAGGTTGGAAGTTTGAAAGGTGAGAGGGAGAACAGCCTGGTCAGGCTGGTGGGCATCGAAGAGGGACAGTTGTGCCCTCTTGTGTTCCCCCTCTTGTTTTGGATGTTCATTTCTATGAGTTAGGAAACAAATGTGAGTATTTGGAGGTGGCTTGATAAATAAGCAAGCCTTATTTGGTTGGATGTTAATTCAATAAGTGGTAAATGAAGTGAGTGATGGGACACTGCTTCATAAGTGAAATAAGCGAGCGGAGGTAAGGAAGCTGCTTATTTGGTGGATTTGTAATTCAATAAATGGTAAATGAAGTGAGTGGCGGGACGCTGCTTCATAAGTAAGTGACTTGAGGTATGGATGCTACTTACTGGGTCAGGATGAGCAAGGTCACACTATCCTGATTAACATTACATGGATGTTGATGTTGGTAAATAAAGATAGTGGTGGGATGCTGCTTCCTAAGTTAGTGAGTGGAAGTATGGACGCTGCTTACTGAGTCAGGATGAGCAAGGTCACGTTGTCCTGAGTTGATGCTGGAATTCAATAAGCTATACAACGTTTCAGTTGTAATTAATAAATATTAGCTAATAAAGTCATGTTTATGGAAGTTCAATAAAGGTTGTCAAATGTCATTCGGTGTGATGTGTTTATTGAAGGGGACCGGGACAAATATTAATGCGTTAAGTATGGCTGTGTACTTTAAAACATCTATGCTTGGAAACAATTTTTAAAAAATTTTATTTACCAAATGATGCAAAAACAAAGGTAGTTCCGTGCCTTTAGACATGGGGTCAGATTCAATAAAGCCTACAATAAGTGTATATGATATGCACCATTCTTATCACATTTTTGGTATTTTAAATTCACTCAGAAAGTTTACACAAAGTGTACATGTAGTCTACACTTTGTGGTAGCCTTTATGAATCTCTATTAATATCACAAGGAAAACTAAAATTAGAAGGAAGAAGACTGGAGTTATGTCTGTGCTGTCTGTTCACTCAGAACAGTGTACACTTAGTGTAGGCATTATTGAATCCCGGGAATGATCTTTAAACTCGTTCGTTGTCAGTAGTAGTAGTTAGTTTCTGAAGGAAAAAGCCCTTTCCTATTCCATGTAGGTCTTTTTACTGAGACATATAAGAAACGCTAACATTGCTATTATAATTAGTAAAAATTATCAGACCTTGAGAAGTTACACAATACTTTTAGTATCCTCTTTAACATGGACATCAAAAGTTCACTGGAACACTTATAATTAGATTGCTGCAAATCATTTTGTTTATAATATTATCATCAATATAGCAGTCATGTAGACCATTAGAATCAAATATGGTAATTTCATTTTCTAACTACCACCTTTAATACCACAGTGATCTGACCTGTTAATTAAAATAAATGTATAAAGCCTCTTCAGACTAATATTAGAGTCATTTGGCAGGTACTGACCTATAAAAAGGCCAGTGCCACCAAGATCATGAGGAATATTTTAGACAAAACCACATAAGATGATTCAGTTAAACACAGAAAATAGGCAACAATATGTAGACAACAACTTCTTAAAATTGTGGGCCCAGTTACAGAGAAGCAATAATCTAAAACGTGGCCCATACTTGGCATATTAAAAAGAGCAGACATCAACTTATTTCTGTTATGTATTTTATTTTCTTATTTGAATGTTATTAATTGTATCATTGCTGAACATATTCTGAGTTATTATTTTATTTAAAGTGTTAAAAATGCACAAAATGCTGTAAGAAGTATCCAGAAGTCATATATATATATATATATATATATATATATATATATATATATATTTTTTTGGATTTGTTAATTTCTTTCTTCATTTACTTGTTTTCTCCCTAACCCCAGCATAGATTGTTAAATCCTCCTTTTCTCTGCTTTAGAGAGTCATTTATTCATTCTTAGTGCAAGAAGTCACTGTCCCAATCATTCCTCTGGCTGCTGAGAGCCAGTGATGCCTTTATAAACCGTGGGAAGTATTTTTTTTATTGTATTGTTATTTAATGTGCCCAATTCCATACACTTGCTGTGGCTCTGACTTATGTAAATGCTTGCCCTTTCGGTTACAGGCCTGTTTCCTTATATGCTGTCTCCTGGTTTGAAAGCACACAGCTACTTTGAGCATAGTTACCTTGTTGGCCAACAATAGTCTGTCCCTTTGAGGTGACAAAGCTATCAGCTGCCAATCGTCTCCAAACTCCTTTGTTCATGCTCATCCATTAACTAAAAAATGAGCTGAACCTTATTCACTTAGTACAAAGTCACTTTTCCTCTTCTCCATACATTTTTATGTAAACATTTAATTATTACATACCCTTCCGCTTCTTCAGTTGGTTTCATGGAAGTTTCTTCATTCCTTTACACAATCAAATTAAAAAAAAAACCTTTGTACTGTGCTGTAATGAATTTAGTGAAACGTGAATCTATACTTTTGGTGTTTATATAGAAAACAAAGAGCTATGACATTCCAAACTCTAGCTTCTAGAATAAGACTGCACATTTTCTGAAACCTGCACCTTTTAGATGTAAAGAATACAAGTTCAGCCTCAGTACAATGCATTTGTTATGTGAATTGTTTAAGGATATGTTAAAAGACAGAAAAGATTCATCAAATAGGTTAGTCATCTGGCTGATGACTCACTGAACTTTATACTTAATGACTCAATATATGATTTGCTGATTATTTTTCTTCTTCAGTATAATTTTTTTTATTATTACAAAATCAATTTAGTTTCATAGCAAAATTTTAAACCAAAAGGAAGGCAAACACTCAAAATGAGATCAGCAACAGATTAGGAGGACATTATGATAATTTCTAAGCAAGATTCTTAATCTGCAGTATGGAACATACTTAAATAATTCTGCATTCAAAATATGTCATGTTCTTTACTAAAAAAAGAACTTGCCATGTGAGTTGCAGTGGGATCTAAAGTCATTAGATTCTAAGGAAATTGTGTGAATATTGACTAGCTTTCACTGTGCATCTTGTTTAATACTGGAACTTCTTTTAGGATTTCTGAGAATGGGCGTTGTCCCTTCTGCTTAACAGAGTCAGTGGTGATGTCACAGGCATGAAGCCGGGGAGCTAAACTATGAAACGCATTAAAGACATCTGTTGTTGCATATCTCAATGCAGACACACACTGACCCATACGTATATAACATACACACACACACACACACACACACACACACACACACACACACACGTGTGTGTGTGTGTGTGTGTGTGTGTGTGTTAGTGTGTGTCTCTTTCTATACATATATATATATATATATATATATATATATATATATATATATAAATAATAACGTTCTGTCAATTCGGGAAAGTAGAATTTCTGACTCCAGCAAACCTGGCCAACAAAATACAGTCTGTAACATTAAAAAGTAACATTTTCTGATCATGCATGCAAGATTCATACAAGTATGTATCAGAAAATTAATATACAGTTTATGGTTATATTTACAGCTTATACAAATTAAAAATTCAGCCAATTTCTTTCCTAAGCCACAATATACACATTTGTATTTTCTTCTAACTTTGTGATTCAGTGGGATAAATGAGAATAGTTCATTATGCATAACCTACCATTTGCTTTGTCAACACTGAGGCTTAAAGAGGATTTGAGCTTTTTATTAAGGTCTAGAAGGGGTTTTGTTAAATGCAACTATAACAGATACAGTTTATCTTACTTGTATGCCTTATCTTATGTAACTCTGCATTCATAGACTTTAAAGTTTATTGCTGGCTCAGACTTTTTTTGACATAATGACTATTTAAAAAATAATCATGTATGAAAACTATATATAAACACATACAGAATTTTTACCATTAGTTTACACATGGAAAGCATTTTATTTGTCTGATTCATCTGGAATAAAAAATGATTGTGTTTAGACCCTTAGCTTGTAGTTTAAGCACCTCAAGTACACGCAGGGAAAAATTACGTTTCACTTTTAGCAGGCACTTTCAGCTTCTTTTTTATATTATCATGCAAGCATTTCCGCTATGGATTCTCAGACAGGAGAAAGTCTTGCCAAATGAATAACTGCTTATATCACCTGTTTTAAAACATAGAGCATGACATAATTTACTACTGAGATTAAATATTCTGAAGAATACACATTAGCAGACAGTATAATGAAAACTGCCGAAGTAAAAGATGACACACACAAATCTCATTTGTAACACACACTGGTTTAGCATATAAAAGTGATACACTAATGATAACATTTTATTTATAAAATGAAAAATGTAGACAGCTTTGAAAATCAAGGAATGTATATTTTATGCTATGAATTTCAATTGAACACGACAATGACCTATAGCTTAATACTATTAAACAAGCAATTCTAAAATAAAAATATTGCAACATCAACAAAATAATTTCAGTGTTGGTACAGTCTACTACAAACACCCAAGCCCCAAGTGCTTGAATATCACTATTTCACAGCAAAGGACTCAAGGAATCTTGTATCTGATATGGACGGCCTCTCATGCTAGAACTTGACTACGTGTTCAGCCAAAGTGTGACAGCCATCAGGAAAGAGCAGAGCCATTGTACCTCACCCGAACATAGTTGCCAGTTTCAGGCAAGGATTGTGTGGCAGCTATGAAGAAGGAGTGGGAAGGTATGGAAATGCAGGCTAGAGTTTCAGGGAGTGATTCGGAGTGTGATTTAGATTAAGGGGTGTGGGAAGGGAGATTAGCTTTAGGGAGTGATCAGGGACTTTAAGTTTAGAGACTGGGGAAGAAGGTTTAGATTTAGACAGCTGAGGGGGTGATTTAGGGTTTCAAAACAGTTGGAAGCTTTCAATTTAAAGATGTGTAAGAGAGTTTTAGTGTTAGGTAATGACTGGGGACTTCAGGTTTAAAGAATGGGGAGTGGAGTTTTAGGTTTAAGCAGGTGATTGGGGACTTTGGATGTGAGTGCTGTGGCTAGGATTAGGGATACAGTGGAAGTTTTATGGTTAGATTTATACTTCTCAAAGGGATATGGAATTCACTTGGATCAGGCACTGGAAAAGCCTTGGAGTTCACAATAGCCAGGGTAATGGGAATTAGAGCATCTGACATTTAGATCAAGTAGCAGGAAGCAAGTGTGTCTCAAACTACTGGAATGTGAGAACTTGGAGTACACCCTGTTGTAGCATCATTTATATGTAAGCAGAATGCAGAAATGAAAAAGAAAAAAAAAAAAAACTTTTTTTTCCGTGCTTACAACAAGCATGGGGAGGAGCTATATGGCTGAAAATAATTTTTACAATAATTCCAACCTTCATAGGAAAAAGGGCCTAATGTTTAAAAATATTGTCTGAGATTCAGAAAGGCTTACCATGAGACAGAAGCCTTGCAATGGCTATGTTTCCCTCTGTGTTAAGTCTTTCCAATTCTTAACTGCCCTAGAGCAAAAGCTTCCTGCTATTAGGATCCACAGCTTGGAGTGTGGTATTACAGGCAGAGTTACATGATAATGTAGCAATCTAGGGGAGTTGCTAATATAGCAATAACCCATGCCTGGGTGTGGGTAATGCTGAATTTACCCATGATAGGCGAGGTTTGGTCACAAGGGCGAAGCCAGAGTGACCCAACAAAGCCAACCGTGGGTAAATCCAGCATTACCCATACCCAGAAGTGGGTTATTGCTATTATACAATGACATTATTTAAAAAAAAAAAAAAATTATTTTCTTAAATAATGGCATTGTATAATGCCTCCTTGCTGCCCTTCCACAGCTGTTTGGTATTCTGCGGCAGTTCTGATGTACTGCGCATGCATATGCCTAGGCAGTACATCAAAGCTGTGGGCAAAAGCAATGGAGAAAGCAAGATCTCCATTGCTTTTTACAAACTGTTTCGCTATGTTAAATAGGTTTAACATAGCGAGACAGCTTTAAAAAAATCAACGGAGCCGTTGCTTTTTTTAAAACTGTCTCGCTATGTTAAACCCATTTAACATAGCAAAACAGTTTGCAAAAAGCAACGGAGAAAGCAAGATCTCCGTTGCTTTTTACAAACTGTCTCGCTATGTTAAACTTGTTTAACATAGTGAGACAGCATTAAAAAAAACAATGGAGAATGTCCGTTGCTTTTTTTTAATGCTGTCTCGCTATGTTAAACGAGTTTAACATAGCGAGACAGTATGAAGCAATGGAGAGCTTGCGTTCTCCGTTGCTGTAAAAAAAAAAAAAAGAGTTATAGTAATGGAAAAAGTCTGGGCGACCGGATCTGTTTCCATTACTATAACTCTGATTTACAACGTGCACGCTGACCAATCAGCATGCACGTTTTTTGAATATTAATGGGGGGTTGTTGTATAATGCTAAATGGCCATATGGTCTCCCCTGAAAATGTCATCAGCTATTTATTTACACTGCTGAGAGATTCGGATAGTCATCTGGCAATGTAAACGTTCTCTGTTAGAGGAAAAATTTAATGCTGTCAAAAGACGTCAACTACCCATTCATCCTATGGAAGAAGTTGTTGTGTAGGTAAGGTCAGCATATATGTGAGGAGGTGTTAGTGCATGTAAGTGTTTTTATCCATAGGGAAATAGATAAAGATGCATGAATGTGTGTGTGTGTGTGTGTGTGTGTGTGTGTGTGTGTGTGTGTGTGTGTGTGTGTGTGTGTGTGTGTGTGAGTGTGTCTGTGTGTGTGTGTGTGTGTGTGTGTGTGTGTGTGTGTGTGTGTGTGTGTGTGTGTGTGTGTGTGTGTGTGTGTCTGAGTGGTTGCAATAGGTTGGTCAGGTAGGGAATCAAAATAACTGCGCACACATGTGTGTGTGTGTGTGTGTGTCTGTCTGTCTGACTGAGTGGTTGCACTAGGAGGGTTAGGTACAGAATCAAAATAACCGTATGTGTGTGTGTGTGTGTGTGTGTGTGTGTGTGTGTGTGTGTTGTGTGTGAGAGTGTGAGTGCATCCGTGAGTATAACAGACTGTTGAGGGGTGGATTTTTTTGTTGATGTGTGGGTGTGTGTTTGCATGTGTATGGGGGGTATCATTAGCAATGCTATACATGGATTGATAGGGTAAACATTATCGCCGGCAAATCTGAGAAAGGTAGTGAACACTAGTGTGTGATTAATGTGCACACAAAGACATCTCTTAATTGCATTTATTTTCTTCTGTTGAGTTAATTGACCTACCTGTTGTACACAGTTCATGCTAGCAAGCAGCCCTTTTATGAATCCCTGCCCTTATCTTGATCATAATTCTGAAGTAACTATTACAGATTTTCTTAAACATTATTGGAAACTCTGAACCTGTTACAGTTAGAGCGATTCTAACTCCTTAGAATTTTTGCACAAAAAGAAGAAGAAATCATGGAACAGAAATATTTTCTTAACAGTTTTCAAACAGTTAATCTTAAACTGTGGTTTTGGGATAGCCATTATATGATTTGTGATTTGGCATGGAGTATTTATGACACACACTGAAGTAAGTGATCACTTCTTGTTTATCAGGTATGAACTCATTCTGTGGAAGTTACTTGAAGAAAAATCATGGATTTCACTGGAGGGCCTCATTCATCTGTCATGTACTAACACTTGCCCAACTTTAAGGCTGTAACATCAACAATACATTAGAAAGAATTTAAAAGAAATCATTTGTAATGAATCCGTGGATTATTTATTTATTTAAGAGAGTCCGACTGTATGTAGGTCCATTTTCAGCAGAGGCCCAGGGAAAAAAGTTCCACACTTAAAATGTTACGTACATAATACAGTTGGAGAATATAACAGTTAAAGATTTAAAACATAGTTACAGCTGTAGAACATAATACATCAGTATACAACTTGAATCGTTGTCATTTGCAAGGTACATAACAGACTAACAATTGTTACAATAAGAAGTTCCTACTGTATAATAAGTAGCTAGGATTATGAGCATCTGAACTTGATATAATCACGGTAGTTAGTGGGGTAGAAAGAGAGGTAGTGGGTGCTATTAGAGGTGGAGTTGCACGGGCATAGCCAGCATGTTTTTAGGTGCGCTTTTAGTAAAGATTTGAAGTGGGTGCAAGATGGTACAGAGGTGATTGTGGGTGAGAGGGAGTTCCATAATTTGACTACAGCGCTTGAGAATAGTGCTTCTCCAGCAGAGTTATTGGCTCTAGTAACCTGCAACTGGATTTTGTTGCTGGATCTTAATGGTCTGGTGGTAAGATAGGGTTGGAGTAGAATCTGGAGGGATGGGACTTTTAGTGGATGGTTTACTAGTTTGTGGGTGAGTGTGAGTTGATACCATTGAAGGAGGTGAGGGAGTTCTAGCTAGCTCAGTTCCACAAGTAAGAGACAGGGGTGACTACAGTAGGATGCCCCTGTGGTGAAAATTTGGCAATTTTGTTGTAGCAGGTCTCGAGCTTGTTTAGATCGCATTGCCTTAGGTTGGTATATATTGGAGAGGCATAAAGTAGGGTGGAGATAAGGTGAGAATTTGCTACTGAAATCTTTGCTGCTTTGCTGAGATGTTGCTTATTTCTATATAATGCTCCTAGTTTTTGTGGACTTTTTTTATGGTCATGGATATGTGAATGTCAAAGTTTAGTTTATTGTCGATTTCCACTCCTAGCAGTTTGGTGTGTTCTGTGGGATGGATAGTGGTGTTGTCTTTTGCTGTGATGTTAAAATGAGAGTTGTTTTGAGTGTGTTTGGTGGGTTGGAAGATGAGTAGTTTAGTTTTTTTGGGTTGAGTATTAATTGGGCATCGGATAGCCAAGTTTTAACAGAGGAAAAGGTATCCTGTGTGACATTTTGCAATTCGGGTAGGGACTGGGTTGAGCATATGATGGTTGAGTCATCTGCATATTGTATGAGTGTGCCATGTGTGGTGGCAGAGGTTAGATTACTGGTGAAAATAGAGAAGAGTAGGGGTCCAAGGATGGATCCCTGGGGAACCTCTATAGAGATAGAGAAATAGCTTTGGCTTTACTGAGAAATTTCTAACCTTCTCTTTTATATGGCAGAAGTGTTTATCACATCAAGACCCTTACTGTCCTTATATTTTTCCACACTATTTCGCATTGTGAAAATGTCCATTTGGATACATTTCACTTCCATATGTTGACTGAATTTTAAGTTTAGATATACTCTTCTTTTATCATTCTGCCTTGTATTAACTTTGTTTTGTCACAATTTCCTTACTGTCCAAATTAAAGTGCATGTGTAATTTTTACTTTGTATCACTAAGAATGGACAAACCCAAAACTGTTTTGTTAACAGGATTCCATTTGTAGTCTTTAGTCCTCATGCATACAACTCTCCCTGTTGTGTTAAAAGCAGTTTCAGTCATGCTGACTCCTTGCCTGCTAGAACTAAACTGCTGGCACAAAAATAAACATTCACATTAAGGTGGTACTAGTGACACCTGGTCTGCTTTTCCTGCTTTACATCTATCTGCAGAATCCATTAGAACTGGAGCTTGTCACAAATATGTGACCCTGGTACAGCACCTGTTCAAGGTGTGCCTTGTCTCATATATCTGCTGCTTAGTGATATATGTATATAGGCATAGCCGAACTCTTGCAGTCTTAACTGTCTTTTCATTTCATTTTGCAAATGAAATGGACAGATGCTTCCTGATGGGATTATGAGTGTCTGCTTGGCAGATTAACACTGCAATGTACACTTTGACCCAATGGTGTCACCTCACAATATTTACCTGTCCATTATCAAAGAAATAGTGTCTTGTTGCTATGGCCTCATTGGCAGTTAACCAGCAGATATGGTATGTGAGCATTCCTGAGTCATTTTTTTGCAGTAGAATCGATTTACAATAAATGGAGCATAGTGATCACGCTGCAAAATCAGCAAAAATATAAACTTATTTTGCATCTTCCTGATGCATAAAACTCTTTATAATAGGCTTGTTCTAGCATGCTTCATGTGTCAGACCTTGTTTTTATCAAGATGCATGCTGCCACAAAGACAGAAATCATTACATCAATATGCCGACAAACATGTTTAACCTCTTGCCCTGCAGAGCTTGTGTCAGAGAATAAGTGCTGTGCCACTGGGGTAGATGTACTTTTAGGTCTGTCATTGACAGCTTACTTTTCAATGGAATGCCAAATGTTTAGTGTGGGCTCCACAGTTACAAAATGTCATGCCCACTGTCTGACTAGGGAACATGGTTTGCACATTTCCTATATCCAACACTGACACTGTGGACCCTGCCTGTACCAGCTGCTCACCTCCAGAGTGATGGAGGCTGATAGTACTTCAACTATGAAGACAGAAAGAAGACAATACTAAGTGTAAGCACTGCCAGTCTAAACTACATTATTCCCAGAGCAGAGATGCTAGGCACTACCGAACATGATAGACCTTACCTTCGGCAGATATCCATGAAGCGTGTAGTCCTGATAGTCTTACATAAATAGAAAAACACATATCGACACGCACTATAGTACACAGTAAGAAGTATGCTATTCCCAATACAAAAGTATGGTGTTTTGGGGCACCATGCAGTTCAGCACCTAAGTCCAGCAAACTACTTGAGGGAGAACAAAAATCTCCCGTGTGTCAGTCAATGGTGGTTCAGCTGAAAGGCCACCTCTGATCACACTACCGTTTTACCCTTCCATGCAAGGGGCACAGCACACATTTATGTGTTTTAAATCATGTGGGATTCCCTGTGTCTTACTTGGTCATAGCTTCTGTTTTGGCCACTGACAGTATTAACGTCTATAACCACATTCTGCTACATATGATTATGGTAAGGACAGTCACAGTTCTCCTGGCTGAACATCCGACAGCTATAGAAATACAACAAAATGTCATTTTCCATATGCGAGAACTTGCATTTGCATGCTTTTCATTTGGCAGGCATGAGATTGTATGGAGAAGGAATACATCATGTGAATACGCCAGTAATCATTGCCTTTTATGTCATACATCGGCATTTCAATACTCACCCTAAGCTGCTGTCATGCAAGTATCTATACATAATAGTTGACAGGCGTACCTGACTACAGGCATGTCCACAGCCATTGTAGTCTTCCCCCAGCAATAGAGACAAACAAGAGGCAAACAAGAGTCTTCCCCAGTATAATTCCTTTGCTTAGGCTGCAGGCAAGTCAGACTGATGAGGAACCCAACGGGCATCAATGAAAGTAGTGGGGGTACACCACATGCTGGCATGCACCATTGTTTGACTTGCAGAGTATGTTCAGATATGGTACTGAAGTCTGCAGATGTGTCACTGCTTTTGTAAGCCTCTGCCCCACCAGGCAAAAGAAAATCAGCATATAAGCCTACAAAGCACAGTATATGGCTTGCAAAGACGTGCTGACTAACCTTAGTTATGCATGTCCCACCTATACTCTTTGCAATTACCAGTAAGCTGAACAGCAGTCATACAACAAAGCAGACTCATTTCCTTACACATACATTCATACCTCTGAACTGTCCAGATTTGTGGCTCATATTTTTTGTCTGCTCCTCATAAAATTTGTAGTTTTCTGGCAAATCACTGGGATGACCTGAGGACTGAAGTCAGTAAATAATGGCATATATTTGAGCTCTAGACTTACTTAAATACTTCAGAAAATGTATGTTAAAACAAACCCTGTTATTCTAGCAGCTAAGTTTATAAGAGCAATATTTAAAATGTCCCAGTTTTGGGCCTTTGTCCCCCCATTTTGTTGGGATTTGTCCAGATTTTTTGCACTAAGATGTTGAGAAGTATGGAGCTCTTGTTTTTCAGATTAAAAGTCACTTAACAACTCATAATTGCTATCACGTCACCTTTAAATGCTAACTTTCATATTCTTTAAAACGAGTGTCTGTAGTTACTAGTTACTTTAGATTTCACACACTTGCCTTGCTTTCCCTGAGTAATGCAGAAGTAGTTTACACTAATTAGCAATGTTTCAGAACACATAGTTACCATACTGGTACAATGAACACATTTCAGGGTATAGCAAAAGCAATGCCTACTTCACGTAGTAATGCTATTTTCATCCTTCACAAGTTGCGTTCATACAGGTGTGTTTTAGTAGTGGCGCTTAACATTTCCTTGCCGCCAGGGTTTATATTACATAGATCTAGGCATCTGAGTGTGATGGCTATGCAAATGGGAACCCACTTCATAACTCTTTTTGAATCACTCAGTTTACTTGTAGTGGCTATAAACACAGTTGCACTACAAGGATTTCACTGTATTGTGCACCCACACGAGCAAATAATTTGCACACTGAGCACATATGTGCCGGTCAAAAATACAAACAGGGATGCTCATGTTTTGCAAAAGCTGCTAATAGAAGCAATAAAGAGCAATGTAATTACAAATGTTCAATAACAAACATGCGCATTACACAGGTTCTATTATTTCTCATACCTTTCTGCCACATTTGAATTTCAATAATATGGATACAGGACATCTTGCACTCCACTAAATGTCACCTAGTTTATACTGTGCACCAATTAGGAAAACATACAAGTGTTGTGAGCATGCAATGCCAGGCATGATTTTCTGGTATGAAACTTAAGTACAGTCGTGGTTTACAATACCACAGTTTCTAGCAGAGTGCCCTGGTGGTTTGCTAAGGATCCAAAAATCTTCCTTTACTTACTGCACAGGATCCACTGGGTTACCTGCATGGGGACCTGCATTAGGGTTCTCAGCATAAGAGAGATGTCTGACACTCTCTTGACAGCGCTATTAGTCATATCACAGACATATCTCACTGTAGTGACCAGTGGACGTATCATCCAGACTTTCTGATCTGATGAGAAGAGCAGGTCAGAATGAAGGTATTTGAATAGTCTCTGTGCTTGTTGTGAAGTTTTTTCCTTGCATATTTCCTGAGGGATATTAACTTAATGATGTGTCACCTTTATCCATAATTCAAGAGGCTACTAAACAGGATACTCTCCTATTTTGGAGGAGAATTTTGCAGCTTTCCAGGTGCAATGATTTGTACACTATTCAATTTATATAGTGCAATCATATTCCTTCTGTAGTATTCCTATACTGCTTAACTTATCATAACACTGCCTGCAGATCTGTAAAGTGTAGTATATGAATACTTACTGTTAGTATAGTTCAAGATCTACATGTGGTTTACAGAGAATGGCACATTGCATACTTTGAAAAGCTATAATGTCACCAGTTCAGTTGATCCCTTTGCACCTGTGCCAGGGGTACAATTAACTGCTTGATGCATAAAGCCAGTGGACAGTTCCAACACTTTGTGGGTATACTAATTGGAATGAACCTATCAGTCCTAGATGGTATAGGCAGTACAATCTCCAGTATTTTCTCTCCTTGCAAGACTTGACACACAATAGCATATTACTTGATACATGGTTAAACAGCTATGATATTCACCTGGATTTTGCTTATATGTTGACACTTCATGCTGTATTCATACTTAGTGTCAATGAAATGCAGGTGCACTTCATAGTTTATTACATGTAACACCTCCCTGTTTGGAACTAGTCACTATTTTTAATGTATTTTGCTCTGTTTTTTAGGATATATTATTTCTCCTCTTATCTTATATTTCTGTACAGCAGTTACCATGAGAGTGTAAGTAGCAATCCCCCCCCCCTCCATGAGACCAGCTGAACAGAACATCTGCCTGATTGTTAGCTGGGGCAGTCTGCCCAGAGCCTTTATAGGAGGACCCTGAGATGCCTTCCTCCCTCCCTTGCCCTGGTGGGGCTTCACCAGCTGAGAGTGATGTTGTTCCCACTGGTGGTTATGCCAGAGGATGTGCTTGGTGAGCTGATAGACCAGCATATGGATGCCCACAGTGGCTCCATGGAAAGTCTCCTCTGGTATCTGGTAGAATCGCATCCCTGTCCAACATCAGCAGCACTGCCATAACAAACAGGACCCATTGGTGAATCAGGGCATGTTGGTGTCTGACCTCACACTGAGGATGACACAGGCAGGGAGGTCTGAGAGTTATAATCTCCCCAATCCCCCTGAATGGTGTTTCTCTCCATTTCCTGTCCTCTGTTTGTTGTTGAATAATACCCATAACCATTGTTCTCCATTTGTTTCTGTGATGTCTCTTACTCTACAGTCCTCACCCTTCCTGAAGGTGTCAGCACCTTCCTGTCAGTCTTGTTCAGGTTGTGTGTTTTTATGTTTGGCCCTGCTACCTATCCACACAGTCTTATATGCTTTCACCTTGCCTAAGATCCTTTCCAGTTTCCTTCTTTGAAAAAAGAAAATGTGTACCATTCCCACAAAAAGGATTACCCTTCCTTCCCCTACACTCGTTTCTTGTGTGCTCCCTCTGCTAGGTCACCCGTTTTTCTCTAATAGCCTATAACATTTTTTCCATCCCTTCACATGTTTAAAAAAAATATTTAAATTGTGCAATGGTCACTTTAAGTGTGCTGTCTACGTTTCTCATCTTGTCACTACTATGCTTGTGTGAATGCATTTTGTCACCCTCTGTACTTGTCACTTATGCTTGTCACTTTCCGTAACTGCTATTGAAGCCATGTCTTCTTTTAGGAGGTCCTGCTCTGTATGTGAGCATAATAACTAATTTGTTGCTGTCTGAGGTCTGACTTTGCACACTGTTAATTAATAACGACCTCTGGCCTGCATCAAACCATATGATAAACAGTGCATGACTCGCCACCATCATAGTAAGCATACTTCTGAACCCTAGGGAATGTAGCTAGGCAAATTTATATATCTGGTGGGGCCACGTCCTGAACAATGTAGTGCTTTATAAAGTAAACTGAGTACTAGTGGTATCATTAGTGTGACCATTAACTTTTGCAATGTATTTTGAGTCTTCTCATATCATCATCCTGGGTACAGAACTGCAACATACTCAAAAATAAGTATTTATTTCTTCAGGGAATTATTAGCTTAGAGAATGCAATGACCAGAGTAAACAATCAGTTCTAACTAGTCATCATTAATAAAGAGCAAATTGCTGAGACCCAGAAAAAGCAAATTTATTTGCAAATTCACTGACTTACAAAAGTCTCTTTCATCTTCTGCTAACAAAATTAGAACAAATCCATTGAGAATGTGCCAGACTGAGATGTCATTATTTACTGATTAATGAGCCATTTCTAAGAATAATGGGGTAAGGATCCAGGACATGAAAATACACAATCAGAAACAGTTTTGTAAAGATTTTGATTTTGTTGATCCATAAATAATGTGGTGATGTTAATTTGGGAATGAAAACAGTGCGTGCTGATACAAAGTCAAAATGCAGAAATAAAATAAAATAAAAAAGGAATTCACCAATTTTAGAAGACATACCTCCAATCATATTCATTTAGCATGTGTTATACTGTAAAACATCTATACTGACTTACCCAGAATATGCATGTTTTCTTCTCCAGTTGCTAAACAATATTGCTAGAGCATAGATATTTAATAAGTGATTTTTTTTAATCTCATGGTTCATTTATTCAAGGTGGGGTGTATACTGTGATTCCAGTGCTTCTGAATCAGAATACTGGATATTAATATCTAATTTCCACTTTCCATCTTATGTAGAAAAGCTTGAAAAATTCTTCATTGTATTACTTACTCTAGTCAGCTCCTACCAGCCCTCTTTCTCTCCATTACATCACCTCTGTCACCCTACAATATCCTCATATATTCTCTAGTACATCTCTGCCACATTAAATATCTCTGTATACACTCCAACTGAGAATTTGCAATCACAAAAAACTTGCAGGCTCATTTATAATGTCAGCATTAAAACTCGCATTACATACATTAATATGCTCTGTCACCATTCTGTTACCTTAACCTTTATTCATTACGGATACCTTCCCTCTTTCTCATCCATGTCAGGAACCCTCAAATGCTACTCATGTCTATTAATGGCAAGTAAGAATACAATATTTCCTGATTGCTGCTAGCATTAAACTCACTTATATTACTAGGAAACAATTTCTCCTGCGAGCCATACTTCGTTGGAGGTCACTAATCCACACCCCTCAAAACTGCTAATAGTCTCAAAACTACATCATCTGTATATGTTCATGAGATTTCAATCAAACCCCAGACCACCTTAACTCAGTGGTCAAATGTACAGTCACATCAACTATATCAGAAATAAAGGCCTTAAAATCGTTTGCCTTAATGCATTCTGTCTTAACTCACTCAAGCCTATAACGCCTTTTTGTATACTTCCAGTTCATACCCAGACCTCCTTATGGCATCCAGAAATTGTTTGGGTCTGACTTCTTTAACTAAGTGACTTACCAGCAAATATTAGACAGTATTAGATAGGGCGAGAAGTTATTAATAAAATTACACTAAGAATAGTTAGTCTAGGATGTTCTGCAGTGGAAACATTACACTTTGTCATTTAGCATTCATATTTCTAATCATATTTTAATAAAGGAGAAACCTACATTTTGGGTGTGAAATACCAAAGTAGGAGATATGACTTCACTGAAAATGCTTGTGTACATCACACTGTACTGGAAATATTGCTAGTTGTTTGTTAGTAATTATGAAAATAAACAATATTTCCATATGTGCCTAAAACTATAAAAAAAATGACTTGTAAACTGTTGCATGACATTAGGTGAAACCTTAAATGTTAAATAAAACTGTCTAATATTGGCACTGTAAGTTGCACATTTTGAGTGTCATTTGTATATATAAATTATACAATTAAATATATGTTTCATATTTCTGTCAATATCTCAGTAAGCTTGCACTTATAGAGGAATTTATTACTGTAACGTGAATGCTTATGTCTAGTTAAAAATGATTTAATAATATATGTCTAGGTTGTATGGTTTTCAAGATATGAGAATACGTTTGTGAAAGTTTAGAAAAAATATAATTTGAGGGTTGTGTACATTACAATAAATTATAATACTTATGGAAAAGACTATGAATGCACTGACTTTTATCAGTATAAAGAATACTTCTTACTTCTAACATTGCTATCTGTACAACTTTAATAGCTTGTATTGTTCACAGAATATTTGCATTTGTTTATTTCATGCCTTTTAAGTTGATTTTATGTAAATGTTCTGGAATGCAAGATGTGTGTGGTGTGTGGCATTCCATACCACATACATGTTAATGAGTTCATAAGAGAAATGGACCAGTCTTGAAGCGTGCTCATTATCAGAAAATCCTCATATTCTTGCTGTATCAAAACCTGACTGAAGGATGAGAGCCACCCTTTTACTTTTATAGAAGATAACTATTATACATGTAACAACAACAGACTAGATTCCAGATCTGGCAGTTTTGCTTCAGTTCTAATCGAAAGGAATACCTCAGTTACCATTTATGAATCGCATTAATTCTCACACTACAAATGATGAGGGCCCACACTGGGCACCCTTACCTAACACATTAGGTGCACATTCTCATATGTGGATTGCAGCTGTTCACATCTCCCCACCATCACCATCCACTGTCTCTCTTTGATATAAAACTCCACAAAAAAAAAAATCTTAAAGGTGTGCATGACAATGCATTGTTTCTTGGTTATTTCAATATTAATGTTATTAGATTCTCTTCATCTGCACAAAATGTTACAGCAATTTAGCCTGACCAAAATAATGCAGGGCCCTACTCAAAACCATAGCAAGAAACGGCTTTAGCTCCACACTTGAACACTTAATAGTCAACAACAAAATAGGCACCATCACAATGAAATACTCTCCGGTGCTCTGAATGGCTACTTGCCAATTAAATCCATTTGGTCATTCAAAGCATATAAAAACACATCAAATAACTGAAAGGAAATCTTTCTTTAATAATTACTTACTAAATCTTAACATCCTGCTAAGTGCAATAAGTCCATTCCCCTCTGTACTCCTTAAATTACCTACCCCACACCACTGCTTTAGACTCACAAAGTCATTTCCAAAAATACAATAACACTCAAACTAGAATATGACAATCCTTTTTTTGTTATGCATTTAGCCCACTGACTCAAAGAATATAGACTATTGGTAATAAAAATCATTCTTTTAGCAGCCCCTTAGTTGCATAACTGTGATTTTCTAAATACATATATAAAACTAAATGAAATGGCTTTCAGATCTTCATATGGCCACTTTCCTTCCAGTACTTTAATTTACAAGGCTGTAAAATACATTGTTCCCATTTAATGATAAAACTACGTTTATAAGACAAACCTTGCAAAATGTTAACTAAACAGGACAATCTGTCCCTGGTACGTCCTCCATTCAAATGTACTGCAGGTGATGAGACAGCCTTCTCTTGACCAGACTGCTACATGAAACCACCAGTCTAATGACATTAAAACCTTGAAATCATGAAAAGTTTCAGAGATGCACTTCACAGGTTCCTTACAATCCTAATGGTTTTACTCAAATTTTACCCAGTTTTATATCCTTAGAGGAAAGATAAGAGTCAGCAAGAGGGATTTTGACTATTTTTATACGCTACCTCTGTCTATAAGAGACATGTGCACCACCCCAGGAGTGAATTTGTGATTTTCCATCCATTGGTCCAGACTAACCTTGAAGATGGTCAAGGAAGTGCTCTGCTTCACGTGAACAGTTACCCTATTCCAGAGGAGAGTCAATGTCTGAGACACATATCTGTCTGCTTCACATGAACAGTTAGCCTATTCCAGAGCAGAGGCAATGTCTGAGACACATATCTGTCTGCTTCACGTGAACAGTTAGCCTATTCCAGAGGAGACGTGATGTCTGAGACACATATCTGTCTGCTTCACGTGAACAGTTAGCCTATATCAGAGGAGAGGCAATGTCTGAGACACATATCTATCTGCTTCACGTGAACAGTTACCCTATTCCAGAGGAGAGGCAATGTCTGAGACACATATCTGTCTCTCCAGCTTGATTTATTCATGTCAAAGATCAGGTTTAGATCTTTGGAGCAGGTAACCCTCGTGTAGTTTGTTTTGTGAATATGCAACATTTCCATCAGGTCTGGGTCAGAGACTGGTTTGTAGGTCAGGCATAGATCAACCCTCAGTAATCAGTAAGAAACTGAATACAATGAAAGGGCTTTTAATTGGTCTGCATATGGCATGTTGGTTACACTCTGTATTTTTCCTGATGAGAAACCATTGCATATGTTCCAACTGTTGCAGGTGCCTGGTGAGGTACATGCTAGAGGGTGCATTGTACTCAATTATAGGTCTGACGAGGGCCAAGTGCAGTGTTACTATGGGAATCCTTAGATCTGGATGCCATGCCTTTACTTATAAGCTGAGCCACATAGAAGAATTGTTTCACCACCATGAATACATGTTGGTCTAAGTTCAGATTATTGTTATCTATCTGAGTACCCCAGAACTCTTACTGCTGGGTTGACTCTTGGGCGGTGCCATTAATGTTGTAATTTGCAAGAGTATTTGATTTCCCAAAGAGGATTATTATGTACTTCTTTGCATTTAGTTTGAGGCCATAGCTTTGACACCAATCATTAGTCTGTGTCAGGCATTTATGTAGTATATCAGCATCATTTGTGGAGTCGATTGCCCCCAACTTACTGTCATCAAAAATTGGTCAGCCAAAGGCCATCTACATTTCTTTTGACATCTGAGAAATGGATCCTAAACTGGAGGGGGCCCAAACTGAGCACTGTGGTAGACCACTGCTGACTGGCCTCTTACTACATGTGGATTCCCCCACTCTAACAATATGTGTTCTATCCAACAGCCATTTGGGTATCCATCTGGTGATGTAGAGATTTATGGCCAGTTTTATAAGTTTATCAATAATACTCAAGTTGGGTGAACCTATACACATTTCATAAATCAAACCGCATGAGAGTCGCTCTCTCCAGGGATCTTAATCTAGACTCTGACATGAACAGGTCATGCTAGGGAAACAGATACATCTTCCAGAGACTGCCACTTCTTTAGAATAAGCTTCCTGTTCACGTAAAACAGAGCCCCTCCCTGACCCTTATCAAATGCAACCTTGATTAATGGTTAAATTCACTCCTGAGGTGGTGCCCATGTCTCTCCTAGACAGAGGAAGTCAGTATTAATTACTATAGACCCTTAGCTCTAAAAACTTTAATCACCTAACCAACGACAACTGGGGCAACTTGGGATAAATATGGCTAGGCTTGTAAGGGCTCTAGGGCTGTCCTATGAATCAATGAAACTACTGTGTCAAATGCCTTGGCCAGGATAGCATCTCTTGACTTAATGACCATCTCTTTACACAATCTGTTACTGATACCACAACAATGGTTATGTAACTTACTACCTCATACCCTAAATAAAAGAATTCACTTAAATTTTTTTTCTCAACCTCATAAAGAATCATTATATATATATATATATATATATATATATATATATATATATATATATATACATATATATATATATATATATGTGTATATATGTGTGTGTGTGTGTATATATATATATATATATATATATATATATATATATATATATATATGCATATCTCATATGCATATGTCAGTATATGTTTATTTAGTATGTGTATGGCTGGACTGCATTTTATGCATACTTTAGGTTGTACTTTTTTCTTACTTTGCTCTTCTGTTAATGCATTCTGACTGGATCTTCTTAATCGTATCCTGTCTGCATTGAATCATATCTTTATGTACTGAATTCACTGTTTACTCTGCTCTATATATGATATTGTTGCTTAGTAAGAGCCTAATGTATTTTCTTATCTTTGAGTTTAGATCATGGCTGAAAAGGGTCAGTAGACCTGTCCAAGTACCTGGTGTACAAATTGTAGTAAATAACTATTTTACTTGTTTATCTATTTTATAATGAGAGATTTGGAGTGCATTACGAGGGTCCATGACCAGCTGTAATCTTGTTATTCATAAGAAGCAACACACAACTTGTTACAGATGAACAAACAAACTACAGCCTACTATCAGGACATAATAGTTTACAGAGTAAGATGAATGACACCACCCAGTGGATGGAAAAATAATTAATGGAGTAAGACACTAGGAATATTAACAACAAAACTGTGCAAATTAAAAGTGCACATAATAAAGGAAAGTAGGTAATTGACCAAACACAATAGAGCTTGAATCTAGACAACCATTATTAGTGCTGAATTGTAGTGATGATTCAGTAAAAGGGCAACAGGACATGGATACGCAGAAGCACTGAGCATGATGACATTGTGCGTCATGTGGGATTTAATCATATCTCTCTACCTCTTAGGATAAGAAATCTTGACAAAGCCTAAAATAATAGGTGACAAAGGCCTCAAAATAGGGACAGATTTTAAATATTGTTCGTATAAGCTTAGAAAGTTGCTAGAATAACAGGATTTGTATTAACTTACATTTTCTGAAGTTTATAAAGTCTGAAACTCAAATTTATAGCATTAATTTAGATTTAAATTCTGAGAGATTTGACAAAAAAAACCCCCACAAATTGTATGAGGGACAGACCAAAAATATGACCTAAAAATATGGACATTCTGTGAAAATCTAAACAGTTGAGAGGTGTGTATTTAATAGTTTACTTCTGAAGTATCCTGTCTGTGGAAATGAAGATGATACAAGTAAGTTAGACTAAATGGATATATTTTGAGTCATTAGTCTGAAGACTATCCAAATGGAAATTTTAGTGATGCAAGGCAGAGTGAATTCCGTAAGAATGATGCTGCAGAGGAAAAGAAATACAATCGGCATGATGTGGCTAAAGGTTTCGCAAAGGAAGGGCTGACATTTGGAAGAAGTTGTTACATGTCTGAAGTACACTTTAGGTTTCATTCGTACTTTGAGGTAAGAGCAGTGGGTACTGTGAATGAGCATGTAAAGGACGGTGGCAAGGGAAGACTAGATATGAGACTGAATGGGTAATGTTGGGGCTTGTACAGAGAACAATATTTGATTTTAAACCAACTTTCTTTCCTCATAAATCAAAGAATTTCTCTTAGTATGTCCCCAGTATAACAAGTGTGTCCCTCACAGATAGGGGAAATGTGAATGTTCCAACACATCCTTGTTTGGCCCATCTCTCTGTTATTTGTATTCAAAACATAAGGGCTACATCTACCATGTTAATGTAGGGATGGGCTTCTTATGATCCTTGTGGATCAATAACCTAGTAAGTACCTAGAAATGTATGAAGAGTAATAATCTTATTGGAATACTTTGTTTAGGCAGATTTACAATCTAGGTAGTTTATTAGTGCAGGGGAATACTGCAGCCATGGGGCCATAAATGGTCTGTGTTTCGTGTCCTTCAGTAGTTGCTGACAGATGTAGAGGAGAATTTTAATCTTGCCTTAAACATGAAAAAAAAGCTCATCTTGGCAGGGTCTATCGATACTTCAAGGTAATAACTTGCAAGCTGTTCAGTGAGTGTTCAAGTCAGGGACTGGATATTGGAAATGTCTTTATCATTGCCATTATTCTGTGGATTTAATGAGTAATAAGGCTTAAGGCTGTAATACATTTAGTGAGGTCACTTGCATAGATAAGTATTTGAAGATAATTAGACAGAGACTGCTTGAATGTAGAAAACTAAATTATTACAATATTGGAGCTGGTTTGTGGGATGTAGTATTACTGAGGTACTAGTGATAAGAGTGAAACTATGAGACAAAAGGAACTAATGCTTGTGGAATGTTGATTGAAAGAGCTATAGGTGGGATGAGAGGGAGAGAAAGAACATGGGTAGGGTAAGCACACAGTTAATTATAGCTTTCAACTAAATGTGCAAGCATTTTAGGCATTGCTCACTAATTCTAAAGGAGGCAGTAGCTGACAGAATTTATGGAATAAAAAAAAAGTAAAATAGTTGAAAACCTTGGGTAGATGTGCACAATTATGTTTTAATTGATTTGACTGATTTGTTATCCAGGTGCATGCAATGGTACCCGTATAGTCTTCAAACAAAATCAGGGAACTATGGAGGCAAGCAGAATACAAATATATTAGTAAGAGTTTTATAGCATACAATCAGTAGGCAAAAAGCTACTGCATTGTTAGATAAAGAGAACATTGGTTTATATACATATATATTATATATCTTAAATTTAAGTGATACATTTGTATGCAAAAGAACAGAGGGATTTCAATATCAATGTGCATTCAGTGGAAGCACTACAATGTACCAGAAAGAAAACTTAGTGAAAAGCATGCCATGATATACATAATTAGAAAAATAACAAGAACAGTGCACTGCTATGTCTTTACTGAATGCAGCGTTGTAAATTAATATTTATCTTTGTGTTCTGTGAGTCTAGAAGGAACAGATTTTTCAAGGATTCTGAAGAGAAGGAGTGGATGATGATTGATAGGATTAGAAATTTTGATAGTGAGAGCACAGTAGCAGATTTCTTAAAGAAACGGGAGGATCCCTAAGGTGACAAAGCTGTTTGTAGTTCATGGAGAGCCATTATTATGCACAAATATTGGTTGAATGACATTCTGATTCAGCATTGCTACAGCAAGAGACCCAATCTTAACAATGCCTAAAAGGGTGTTTAACAAGTATTAAGCACATCTATGCTGTTAAGATCCTATATAGCACTATAGTAGCGCAGACCCATGGTGGCATTCAACTGACATTTCAATGTAAATATCATCAGCAGAACATGAAATGGGTTAATTTCAACTCCGTTTCTGTCAGCTATATAAATTACATCCACAAGAATTCAGGATCAAACTACTTCCTATATAAGGGGAATTCATAAAGATGCAAAAAAGTTCCCAACTACATTACTGACTTTCAGACCTGGCACAGCACTTCCCATTTAATGTTTCTCTATTTAGAGCAAACAAATCTCCATGCACTGGAGTAGTACAAGAGCATAGCCAGTTGTTGGTAAGGTGATCCCTGAGGAGTAGCTTAAACTTGAAAGTATTAGTGGCGTTTCCAGTGTGTAGAGGGATGGAATTCCAGTTTTGGTTATCTGGTTGAAGAACAGATAATCCCTAAAATTATTATTGACCTTAGCGACTTTTAGTAGGAATTTGTTGGAGGATCTGTGTTCTGCAGTTAATGTATGACTGAACTGTGAATTTGAGTATGGGATAGTTTTCTGGTTGTTAGAAGATGGAGTAGGCAATAGTTAATTGGTTCAAGAAAAGTAGATTGGGCAGGTCGATCCATTGTAGTTTGTGAAGTGTTGAGTAGTGGTGTGATCTGTGGGGATTGTTAAGAGTAATTCTGGCTAATGTTACAGGCCTCTAATTTGTTTAATTCAGATTCTCTGACATTTGTGAAAATGGGAGATGCATATAGAAGGATGGAGAGCCGATGTATCCTGGCTATGGAATGTCTGGTGTTGTTGGTTAGGTATGGCTTGATTCTGCAAAGTGAGCCAAGTTTGATATGGACCTTTTTTTTTTAAACACCTTTATTGAATCATCACTTGTGACAGACAAATTTACATTTATGCAAAAGTAATCAAATTGTATTAAATTAACATTAACAAACATTATACTTCACATATATTATATGGCCATGGTGGTTAGCATTGTCGCCTCACAGCAAGAGGCTCTCCAATTTGATTTTTGGCTGGAGCTCCTTCTGTGCACAGTCTGCATATCCTTCCTCGTTCAAGTGAGTTTTAAAGACATGCAGGTAGGTGCATGTGTATATGTGTGCCCCTTCTCTGAAGGTTGGGTGCTGGGCTGGTAATTCAACACTGCAAAAAAAGCACCACTAACAATCAATCTGTGGACCGGTGATCCGCTTTGGTGACCCCTAACCAGGAAAAGCCAAAAGACATTGCTATATGTCACATATACTACTATATATCATATAGCCTAAGCAACATTATATAAATTGTTCAATTCCTGCCCCTTTTTTAAACAAGAAACATCTTTATTAAGTCATCATTTATGACATATGCAACAATACATTTATATAAATGAATATGGACCACATAGACACAATCCAAGTTGCAAGCATTTTATATCACAAACCATACTTACGCAATCTCAGTTGCAAACATTATACATCACTTATAATCTACCCAATCATTTTCAGTAAACATTACATAGCTCATTTAAGTACTGCCTACTTTTAAACCTCATTCCTGCCCTGTATGTATTTTGTTCCCACAATTCCCATTTTTCCTATGTAGTTTGCTGCTGCCCTTTTCCCAAAGATCTTTTTGATGGATAATGCTAAGTGTTTATCAAATTTTAGACAGTTAACAATTGTGATCCCAAGAAGCTTGGTATCTTTGACAGGTTCAGTTTTGGTTTTGTTGGAAAAGTGGGTGATAAAAGGGGGAAGGTGATCATGTGTTTTGGTATTAGTGAGACGCATTAGCTTTGTTTTGTTTGGACTGAGTATGAATTGGTAGTCAGAGAGACAGGTTTCTATATCTATTAGGCATTTCTGGGTTCTACCGAGGAGTTCTGAAAGGTATGGAGCTGAACATATGAGGAATCGCCAGCATGCTAGATGGGTGTCAGTGCAGAGTTTGTTAGTAAAGATGGTGAAAAGCAGTGGTCCACGGACTGAGCCTTGCGGGACCCCAAATGAGATGAGTGGTAGTGGGGTAGAAAGTTAATTTTACCACTTGACTGCTTGTTGGCAGTCAGATAAGTAGCCTTGGAACCAAGATATGGCAAGTTGAGTGAGGTTTAAGGATGATAGTTCATTGAATAATTTTTAGTGGGATACTGTGTCAAATGCCTTAGACATATCCAGGAAAATGGAAAAGATGACTTGGCCATAGTTTCTAAACTGGTTGTTGGTATTGGTAAAACTTATTAGAGCAGTTATGGTACTGTGTTTGGGTCTAAAACCATGTTGGGTATTGGAGAGAAGGCTATTATTTATTAGATAGTCTAGTAGTTGTGTGCGTGTACTTTTTTCAAGAATTTTGGCTAGTGGAGGGAGTATAGCAATTGGTCTGTAGTTTGACAGATCAGTCAAAGAGCTGCCTTTATGCAGAGGGATGACGTAAGAAATTTTCCAGAGCTTGGGGATATATTGCTGGGAAATAGAGCGGTTGATTAGGAGAGAGATGGGATAAGAGATGGGATCAGCTGCCGGTCTATGAAATTGATTTGGGAGTAGGTCTGCAGTGAGGGTTGTGGGTTTGGTTCATTTAGAAGTTTTTTAATGGTGCTAGTTTGTGCTGGTTTGATAGAAAACGAGTTGAGGCTAAATACTGATCCTGTAGGAACTGATAGGGGAATAAACCTGCCATTTTTTACGAGGGATAGTATTGAATTGATGAAGTGAAGGTTGAATTGAGAAGCTATGCTGTCTGTGGTATTTGTGGTGGTAGGAGATGTAATGGTGGACTGACCAGGTTAAAGGAGTTGTTTTATGGCTCCCCAAAATTTTTGGAGGTTGTGTTGGTATTTTGGTGTTTTTGTTGAATTGTGGTAGGCCATTTGGACCCCAGGGTGAGACCATCATTTGGTGAATAACAACCCCCTCCCCATGCCTAAAGAGCAAAAATAAAATTTGTTTTGGGAACAGGAGATGGGAAAAATGCCTTGAAATCAAGTTTTCACAAAAACATAAGAGACCAAGAGGCTCAAAATCATGTCAAAACAAGAAGTTTTATTGAACGTTAAATGCATTTTGAGAGTTAAACATTTAACTGTCATGTGATACATAACCAAACAAGCTAGATTTTCCACCGTGTGATTTTTTTAAAACCAACTGTATTAGAGGTAAGATGGGATATATGCAAATGACCCCTTAAGGACATCTGGTGTTTCATCTATATGGCAGTTGTGAATGCCTGTGACATTTTTCCTTTTCAAGTCTGTTATTGACAAATTCAGGTCAATAAAGCCATATCCCACTGGCCTGAATTTGTCCATAACAGACTTAAAAAGGAAAAAAAGTCATGGGCATTCGGAACTGCCATATACCTGAAATACCAAATGTCCTTAAGGGGTCATTTGCATATATCCCATCTTACCTCTAATAAAAGAGGTTTTAAAGAATCACACAGTGGAAAATCTAGGTTGGCTGGGTTTTTCTTTTACTTTTTACTGATTGTTTTTTCTGCATGACCTTGTTACTCATTGTTTTAGTATGCGTAACCAAACAACACAGCTTTAGCAACTTAAAGGGGATCACTTCTGTGTCTCTGCTCGACATTGGCACAGGAAAATAACTTTCTTGGGTGGCGTAAGCCAGGGAACCTTGTTGGCTAGGCTTGCATAGGCCCTTGGGCCAATAGCCTAGTATCTATCTATGAACCTATAAAGAAACCACTGAGATATTAAAAGTAAAGTAGAATTTAACACAATCCACACCTCCTTGCAGGTAGAGTGCAAATGCCAACATAACAAATTATACTATTAATAGCTTGGTTTGATAAATATGAACTACAATGTGGAAAAACATGAACTAACCGTGGCTGTATCAGACAGAAAAATCATGAACCAAGTGAGAAGCAGGTAATTTATACATCCTGATGCTTCAGTACATATACTACACAACAAGTTTTAGTGCGCACTGCAACACCACTGGTACCTGCGGTCCTTGTAACACCGTGTTTCAATAGTTACTGCTAGTTCAGTGAACACTGGATTATCTACACAGCAACGTGTGGTTTACTGTCTTTTAACAGCATGCCCCAATGGCATAATAAGATGCTAGTGCTTACACTGAGTGTGTGTACTGTTTAGCAACAGTGGTGTTCTCTATTAGACAATATATGCTCTACCAACAAGTGCCTTATTTCAGTTATAGAATGACCCCCAAACATAATACATAAATAAAGATAAATGCAAAATGTAAGCAAGTTGGTAAACAAAGCATCAAAAACTATTGAAAAAAAAAAGAAAAAATAGTCCCTTGGATTATACTGCTGCTGGCAGTAAGATTCATACAGGATTTATCTTATATGCACAAGGTTCAGGGTATGGGAAATTTGGCTAGGCTTAAAATGGTCCACAGGGGCAGATAGCCAAGTACTAACCTGTGAATTTACACATGCACTTGATTCTTTTGTTACTGCACAAAATAAATCATGACAGGTATATATACCCAGTTTGCATGTGAGCCATCAATAAATAAGTGTCTGAGCTGAAATTAGCTTAATTTTAATTATAACACACACATTTTATAAAACTTAGCAATAATCCTAAATATTGAATCCAACAACTTATTTGTATACTCTGTTGTGTATACCTATTCTATTTTTGATACTCTTTGGCTGCTTAAACACCAAAGGAAGAATACAGATTTCCAAAGCCTTACACCAATCTGCGGCCCAGACATACAGTATAATACTGTGGGCAGCACAATTTGTTATTCTGCAAATTTGCAGCAGTCATGAATAGTTCAAGGTACTCTAATCGAGACCTGAAGAAGCTTATTAAGAATGCATTGTACAGCAAGGTATTTTTTTACTGATTTTTCTCCTTAGTTCACCTAGGCAGCAAACACACTTTCAGAGTATTAAGCAACATGTGCTGGACACTTAGCTCTGGCCCCTGGCCATATCTCTCAAATGTCCAGATTTTTGTAGAATGTCCAGATTTTCACCTCATAACATTTGTGGTTTTCTGGCAAATCTGTGAGGACTGAATTCATTAAATATTGAAATACATTTGTATTTCAGTTCCTTTGCTTCAGAAAATGCACACTAATATAAAACCTGGTATTCTAGCAACTTTCCAAGTTTAAACTTTCTAAGAGCAGTATTTAAAACCTGTCCCTATTTTGGGCATTTTGAAGTCGCTATTTAAAGATTTGTCGAGATTTCTCTTCTTAGGCGGTTGAAGAGTAAGGCCCCCACACTGCTTTCATTAAAGTCGGAAACATACGGTACTTTTTCCAGCGAACAAGAAGAAACTAGTAATACAATTTGGGAGGGTGTGGGTTTCTTGCACCCCAGCCTGCCTCCCTTGCAAAAATACTTACATTTCAGGAATTCTGATTATCAAAGGGTTTCATTTTCACTGAGTCATAGCACAAGGATTTACTATATCCTTGCATTAAAAAGAAAGACGAATATACATTCAAATTAGGATTGGCTTTGCTGCATTGCTGCCCATCAAGCAGTGTAGCTACATTCTTTGCTTTCTTTCTCTAAATGCCCTGGAAATTACTTCAGCAGTCTGTCCAAATCTGCATAAGCACTAAATGCCATCAAGATAACCACCCCCATGACCCCTTCAGCAGTCTGTCCAAGTATGCACAGGCACCAAATGCCATCAAAATGAAACATTCCCCCGAGTGATCCTTTTAGCAGTCTGTCCAAGTGTGCACAGTCACCAAATGTCACCAAAATGAAATATTTCCCCTAAAATACTTTCAGTAGTTTGCCCATGTATGTATGCACACATGCACCAAAATGAAACATTTCCCCCAACAACCCCATCAGTAGTTTGACTTTGTCCATTTATGCACCACACAAGCACTCCAATGGCAATAATACCAGAATAAAACAGTTCCCCGTACAATCCCTTCAGAAATTTGCCCACTGTTTACACCCTGAACCTACTACATACTTCAGTTCAGACTTATTCAATATTCACAGGCTTGTTTTATTTATTTATTTTTCTGGCTGGCCTCTCCACTTGGTTAGTCTCTCTGCTGCTGCTGTCTTTCAGTGGCCCCCAGAATTCAATTTAGTCAACTCATTACTTTTTTTAAATAAATGCATATTTTTTGTTAACAGAAATTGATCGCAGCGGGCAGCAAAGTTATAGCTGACAGCCTTTATTGCATTGCAGCACTGCCCCTTCAACCTGCACAGCCAGTCATAAGTCTTTTTAGGGACAGACAGCCTTTACTGCATTGCAGCACTGCCCCTTCAACCTGCACAACTAGTTGCAGGTCTTTCTAGGGACAGACAGCCTTTACTGCATTACAGCACTGCCCCCGCAACCTGCGCAGCCAGTCACAGGTCTTTTTAGGGACAGACAGCCTTTACTGCATTGCAGGACTGACCCTTCAACCTGTGCAGCCAGCCACAGGTCTTTTTAGGGCAGTACTCATGCATGATGACGTGGGCAAGGGGAGAGGCATGCTGGAATATCTTAGATGTCTATTTCGGATGTTTGATTGTTGTTTCCTTTAAAGTGAAATTAAAAAAATTACTACTTTTTTTGTCATAAGGCATGGGAATTGTGCCCTGGGCAAGACCCCGCCCAAGGCAATTGCCCCATTTGCCCTGCCTTAGCTATGCTACTGCTTCCTGAGCATTCCTGTTGCTTTAGGGTTGTTAGCTATTTTGTTTATTGCTTAGATTTGCATGAGAGTTAGCAGCAGACAGTGCTGAATGAAAAGTTATTTTTTGTTGTCTAAGAATGTTTGGGTGAGAAACTTTTATGTGAAGCCTATTCTGACAAAGTTTATATTCACAGTTATGGCAAAGCTGCTATCTTGGGCCTATGATGCAGAAGCACTCGTACCTGCTAGCTATCTCTGGAGATTCCATCACTCAAACTGTTTAGCTCAATCTATCATAGAATGTAATTATTCTGCACGGAGGAAAGGATTTTTTTTTGCTGTTTTTCTTATTCCATAGTTTTATAGGATAGTCTGAGATTACAGTGCAGTTCATAATTTGTTGACTTGTTCTGTTTATGACTAATCCTTTTTCTGCAGCTTTGCTTTTCATTTGGATGTAAACCATAGCATATGGTAGATTTCAACTACTTTCTTTGATAAGACTATTATTTTAATTGTGTACTAATTCAATAGGAAAATATTGGAGATATGTATGAACATGTTGCCTGTGCAGGTTTTTTATCATTTATAAAAGAATATGTGGCAATAATATCAGAATCTTTTTTTTTGTTGTGGTTTAAAGGAATTATGAATATGTAAATTAAAAAGAATATTTAGGTACACTTTCAGAGTAAGGGGGAAATCTGTTACGATCCGGTATAGAGTTTTAGATGATTAAGACTGATAGTTAGAATGTGTGAAAAAAGGAAATAGTATTTAATCCTTTTAACCATGGAAAGTCAAGGCATGTTTCAAGTTGGTTGAGGATTAAAGAGAATATAAATACTTTGTTTACTCTAACACATGCAGTTCTGTAAACTAAAATATGGTTTGGTAGGTCAGAAACATATACACTTTCCATTTGGTGGGAATTATCAAGTGGGTGAGGTCTGAATTTCTACTAGTGCAGAATGTCAATAATAACTGCTGTTGTTTCTGTCATTGACGTTCCCAGAATCTTGTTGAATATAATTGTGTTGAATTGGTTTACTGTAAGGTTCCATTTCTTCCTGTTAACTTGTGTGAAGAAGGTCATATAATTTAATTAGGAGAAGGGGATGTACTATTTTAGTTCAACATCATGGTAGGTGGTAAAAGTAGAGTCTTTTTTTACTGTGTGCTAAAGTAATTCCATTGCTGTTACATGCTGAGTTTGTTGACTGGGTGCTGCAGTCTTGGAGTTTTTGTTATATGCTAATGATTATTCATAAAAGAAAGTGATGTTGCAGTGTTAGAATGGATGGGGTAAAAATTACATCCACAACATAAATAAATGTGCAACTGCCATATCCATGTGTTATATAATGATAACAATGATATTAAATTAAGAACTGTGAGCTGTCACTATGCATGCTTATTTTTATTAATCTACATTCCAGTGCTGATTAATAACTTATATTAGCATGTTTTGCTTGGCTAAGGTAAATAAGTTAATGTAGCTACTAAAGTTTATCCTCAGAGTGGCTGGCATTCTATGACATAATCATCTGAATTAACCAAACGATTTTTGAACCCACTTTATCTGAAGTGGTCTTTAAAAATCATTCTAACATTTCAGTAGCTGAGTAGAAAGTGTTGACATTAGTGTCTAGATATAAGCCACTCAAAGATCTTTTATAGGGGATCAGCATTATGGAGTATGACCAATCACATAAGATGAAGGTGTTGCATGCCCATATTAAAAGGATATAGCAATAAAAAGTTGGAAAAGATGAAAGACCTAAAAAGCAGATAATATAGTGTTAAGAAAGGTTACTGTTAGCTGTACTTTGCTTTGGAAAGCTTCTTAATATTATGTTCAACATGAAAGAAATACATAGTGTGTGTTCCTATTATGCTAATATATTTTAATTAAGATCAAATGGACTTATCAAGTTCATGAAACCTTAGAAACATTTTTGGGGTAGAATGGCTGAGCAGAAAAAAAATTGCAATGGATTCCAGGTAATACTAGTATTATACTATTTATAACCTTGGAAAGTTCTTTAAGCAGATCAGAACCAAAATGACAAGATTAAAGCAGGATCTCATTGTACTTTTTATACAGAGTTCAATGCAATGTGGTCAGAATAACTGTAGTTAAGACTGCAGATGTACAAACCTTCAGCAAAGCATGAACATAATTGGAAATAATTTGAAATCAATAGTTTTACAATACAATGTAAATCTACTTCAGCAGCATGTAAAGAGAAGAAAGCATTACAAGTAATCTTGAGTAAAATAAAGCACTATGTACATTTAGTACCAAAGTATGAAAGTGACAGTTTGGGAGTATGCAAACAAGCTAGAGAATATGTAAACAAGACTGCAACTTTCATGTTTTTCATGAGCAAGTATTTAGAACAAATTAATAACCATTAGCATGGATATGCATGTCATGGTAGATAGAATATTACAAATAAAAATCAAACTATTATAAATGATATGCTTAGTTATAGGTACCTAATCTGAAAATTTGTTACATAATAGATGTTTATGACATTAGGCTTTAAATGGCTTTCAGCAAATACAGTGTATCATTAGAGAATAAATAAATAGGCATCACTATCCTGTTAAAATAGCAGTAGAACATATTCAATTCTGCACAAATTAACATTCTTCTTTGAGATATGTAAAAACAAACAAAAAAATAAATAAATCTGAATGCATGCATGCATAGGGTTCTCTGTGTGAAATTATTGAATGGTAACTGGCCTTTCTGCAAGTTCTGATGTTCCTGTTGTATAGTCTTAATGACATTAATGACATAAGTATTAAACATCTGACAAAAACAAAATGCTTATTTGAAGCCCAAACTCCTTCACTGTTGCAGTACTATTTTGATGTATAGTGTCTTAATAAGGGCAGTTTAGGTGGGGAGAAGTGAGTGAATACATGAAGGATCAGTGAAGAACAGCAAGTTGTATGAATCAGGATGGAAAAAAATCAAGGTAAAACTGAAGATTAAGCACTGTCTAACAGGGCAGATGGGAGGAATTTACACATAGCTACTGGAAGTGAGGTAGGGACTGGCTACCTCATAGTCAGTGGCCCTGGTGGTTACTAAGGGAATGAGATGAGCTGGGCTGCTGGTGCAGCCAGTAATAAAGTTGCTGACAGAGGTTACGTACTTGACACAAATAATAGATTGCCTAATAGCAAAGTACGAAGAGCTGGAAAGTTGAAGTTGAAGGGGAAATGTTCAAATGTTGAGACTGATAGATGACCTTAATGGGTTCATGAAGATCCGCTTGATCTAGACATTGTTAAAAGTTGTATACACTGGCTTGTAGGTGCATTGTGCAAACAGGGTGGGAGAACCTGCTAACACAGCAATACCTTATCTTGTAGTATATCTGCACAGCTACATGTGCAGAGACTGGCTGCTGAAGCAAAGCTTCTTGCTGGGTGGTAAGGATGCATTTTCATTTACTAGAAGATTCCCCTAGGTTGTCTATGTTAGAAGAAATTCACCAGCTGTGGTACTGTAGAAAGAGAGGAGGAAGTGAGATGCAGTTATGATGTAATATCTGGCTCCTCCAAAAGTGATGTGGATGGGCTAGAACTTCTGGGAGGGAAATGAGCAAAAAGCCATATGCGTCTATATACATATGTGTATGTATGTGTGTGTGTGTGTGTGTGTATATATATATATATATATATATATATATATATATATATATATATATACATATATAAGTTCTTAAGTGCTTTTTGATAAAAGTGCTTCCATTAAAGTGTGTTCGGTTGTTATGGATTCGGAAGTGTGCTTATTCGAGCAAATGTCCTAGATCCATATATATAAATATATATATATATATATATATATATATATATATATATGTATACACACACACACACACACACACATGCAGAGGGGTATATATTACATGATCGAAGTTTCAAAACTTCAAATCTGATATGGTAGACACCATATGATCGAAGTTTTGAAACTTCGAAAATGTAATACATACACAACAACCTACACAAACAAACCATTTAAACATTCTAAGCAGGGGACAAGCCCCCCTGCACCCCCCACACCTCCTGCTACTTAAATATACCAAATCCAAGATAGCACTACAGTGCAGAAAAGGGGAATAGGGAAATCTTCCCTTTCGGCACTGTACGGAGATCTCCTTTAAAAGATTTGAAGTTTTAAAACTTCGATCATATGGTGTCAACCATATCAGATTCAAAGTTTTGAAACTTTGATCTTATGATATAGAGCCCCCCAGACACACACACACACATATATATATATATATATATATATATATATATATATATATATGGTTTACTATTAAAATGTCGAACGGCACTATGTCGACTGTACTATAGTCGAACACGGAAGTTCGAAAATAGTAATGTCGACGACAAAAAAACAATCTAGGACTGTGTTTTAACATGGGTCGAGGTAGGGGAGATGTTTGTAGTTCTGAATAATACTGAACACCTACCTCGACCCATGTTAAAACCATTCCTAGATTGTTTTTTTGACATCAACATTACTATTTTCGAACTTCCGTGTTCGACTATAGTACAGTCGACGTAGTGCCGTTCGACATTTCAATAGTAAACCTATATATATATATATATATATATATATATATATATATATATATATATATATATATATATATATATATTCACATGTATATGCACATATATCTGCATCTATATCTAAATTTGCAGAACCTAATCTAAGCTTCAAAAGATTAACACTAAAAACACTGACTGCAAAGGGCACAAATAAAAGTAATTCAACTCTGCTGGGCATGGTCTGAGACTTAGCATTGGCCCATACAAATAACATACTTTTTTATGGGGAAATTCTCCAACTCTGGGCAATGTCAATCTCATACACCTGTTGACCATTTGTCTTGCTGGCATTAAGATTTGGGAGTTTTAATTAATAAAGTGCTCCAGTATACAGAGTGCATCCTGCATGGTCAAATAGATCTATGGCTGAATGACTGAGGATGGTGTGAAGGTGAGCAAATGCAGAGATGTCAGAATGTGTGGTTAAGCAAAGTGCAGTTGGACAAATGTTTCTGCATTTGCTAGTGGTTTGTGATTACACGTTAGGAATTCATTTGCATTGGACTTTGTGAGTTTATAAGATTACATTTAAAATTTCGTCAGTACTCACTTTGCCGGCCTGTGTGTGTGGGCATTTTTATTTTTTTACTGAAATGCCTGCACTGACTGAATACTAGTAATGTGTGTGTTTTTGTTATGAGTGTATTGTCAAGCTGTCGGTATATGTAATAGGTAGGTAAGTAGTTTAGATTGTTTAGTTCTGTGTGATGATGTGTGGAAATCAGATGTAAGAAATACTTCCAGCAGCTTCTGAATAAAGAAAATTCCATGGAAGCTGTACCGCAGCAGACAGAGCCTATGATTAAAAAAGAAGGTGCCCACTTTAGAAGAAGTAAGAACCACACCAATGAAAATAAAGTCAGGGAAAACAGCAGGCTCAGAAGAGGGCACAGCAGCTATGATAATTATGCTGGGTGAGATAGGGGACAAATGGCTCCTGACGGTACTATTGTACTAAGAAAGGTATATCCCACGTGACTGGAGAATAAGCGTACTAACGCCAATGTTCAAGAAGAAAGGAGACAACTTTCACATGTGTGCGAAGTCCAGACTTATCAAACTGCTGTCACATTGCATGAAAGTTCTGGAGAGGTTAACTGATAAATGGATATGCAGAGTAGTAGAATGTAAGATGGGAAATGAGCTGTTTGGATTCAGATCAGGATGCAGCACAACTGACCCGATGTTTGTAGTGAGACAGATAGTCGAGAAGAGGTTAGAGATGAGGAAAGATTCTAACTGGGCATTCCTAGACTTAGAGAAAACATATTACAAAGTCCCAATAAAGCTGATGTAGGCAGTCCTGCAGTGGTTCAAAGTCCCAGAAACATTGGTAGAATTAGTGAAAGCTATGTACAAGGATCCACTGACTCAAGTATGAACAGTGCTCCATCTCATGGTGGGGTTCCCAGTGGGAGTGGATGTGCACAAGGATTCAGCTTTGAGCCCACTCCGGTTCATACTGGTGATGGACTAAATTAGCAAACATAGGGTTGCCACCTTTTCAAATGGCCAAAGTGGGACATTTTCAGGACACGCATCAGATTTTACAGGCCGACACATACCCATGGTCAGTACAAAGGATAGAACTTAACTTTTTTGACTAAATAGATGCTTATTCTTATAGCCGTTTAGTTGCTTATTCTGTTTCTTGTAACATTTAGGTTTTTTTAGATACAGAAATAACTATTTTATGCAACTATTACATAAAATATGGGACATAATTATGTCTTACAATCTCAGAACATTTGCCATTTTTAATATTTTTTTGTCAGGACACAACTGCCCAAAGAGGGACTGTCCCTCACAAAGTGGGACAGGTGGTAACCCTAAGCAAACAAGTCATGGGGGACAGATCAACAAAGTTTCTGTATGCAGACAATGTGGCATTACAGGAAGACTCTGAGCAAGAACTTCAGCAAAGGATATAGGTATATGGATATAGATATATACTCACACAGAGACACACACATATTTATTTATTTATGTATATATGAGTCCTTCTAAGTCTGCTAAATGATACTTTGGTAGACATTTGTTTAACTGACACAACTTGGTCAACTAAACAGATGGTCAACAGGTGTGCAACACTGACAATCCCCAGGTAGGTGAATACACCCTTTTTCCCCTTTTCCCCAGGAATTGTGTGATCTTGGATTTACAATATATAATTAGCAGGGAGTGTGAAGGGTAAAGGGGTGCTTGCCATGTTGCAAAAAATGTTGCTGTCATTGCTTTTATTGTTTTTTAAGTTTTGCATGTGCTTAATTCTTGGTGCATGTGTACTAGACTTTCGGCATGCATAATGTCAATCAATTTGATTTGACATTAGTAGTATTCTACTAATTTAAGTAGATCCATACATCCATATAAAACACAAACACACACATATGTGTATATATATATAGATATATATATATATATATATATATATATATATATATATATATATATATATACACACACACACACACATATATATATATATATGCAGAAAAGATCAAACAGAGCAGATTACGGTGGTTTGGGCACATGTGCAGAAAGCAGAAGACAAGATTTAGGACAGACAGGAAAGTAAGAGGAAGAGAGGATATCCAGTAAAGAGGTTGATGGATTGTTTGAAAGAATCTCTGCGACAGTCAGGCATGAGTGTTGAAAAAGGCAGGAGTGTGGCATTGAATCAAGAGAGTTGGTGACAGTTAACATGATACCCTGACCCCATGTAGAAAAAAAATGTGAAATGGGGGGTTGATGATGATAATAATGAACAAATGAGATAAGGAAGAGGAGGTAAATCAAAATATCGGTAAGTGACTGGATATGTGAAGTATAACACTATATTTAAGGAGAATGACTGAAGTGGTAAGAAATGATTTTGTTTCAGATGTAATTTACACAGGCATATAGGTATAAGGTCTCAGTAGAATGTTTTAAAAATATTTCAGGTTCTGCTTGACAACTTTTATGGTGAAGCAGAAGAAAGATTTTCAAGGGCATATTGCAAATGAGAAAGAAGAAAAAGTGGGGAGGTGAATGCCATATGAAAATGTTAGAATGTCAGAAAGGACTAGAAAATGATAGTCTAAAATGGAAGCAATGAGACATGTGAAATGTAAATAATGAGTGAGTTTATGAACTGAAAGAAATAGAGAACCAAAGATTTGTTGTTTTGGTCAGGGTAGGAACAATATTAGAAATGAATGAATAAAATTTACTACTAGGAGAGCTTGTCATGTAAGACAAAAAAGAAATTATGGCACAAAAAAATATTTGGGATAAGAGGAGTAAAATGGATGGACACGTTAAAGAAATGACAGAAGGTTAATGAAAAGTTGAAGAAGATGCATCAGAGGTGTTTTAAGTATCTAAAGAAGCAGGGAAAGTGTTTGGAGTGAGGAAAGAAGGCTGATTCATATATGGAGGGCTGGTTAGGGACCTTCAAGAACAGTGAGTCTTTGTCAATGGTAGGGCAGAGAAGGCAGGGATAAGAAGGGGAGTGAGAAAGAAAAATGGAATAAGATAAGTAAGATAAAGGAACAACTGGTTTATGTAGAGAACATTAGGAGAGAAAGAGGGGAAGAGGGCAATGAGAAGTGTCCAGCTGACATGGGAGAAGAAAAATTCCAGATGTGGCAATTATAAGTTATTGGTAGGCATACACAGAGGTGGCTCGTGCCATTGGACTGCAGGGCTGCAGCTCCCCCCCCCCCCCCAGCTGTGAAAAGAAAAAAAAAAGAAAGGTTAACATTTAAAAAAATAAAATATTTTGTAATACAGCTAAGCTGAGAGTCCAATTGACTCGCTGTTAAAGTCCTGGAACTCGAACTGCTCGTGCATGCATGCTCGGCGAGTTTGGGGTTTAAAAAAACAAACAAATAGTTTCTGTAAATCTGGACTGCTGTAAAACCAGTCCAGATTAAGAAGAGAAGGCATCAGTCTGCAGATGCCCAGAAGTCTATGCAGTTTGTAACCACGATAAAGTGGAAGGGGATTGGACTACCACATCTGCAGTCACGTACATGACGTGCATGGCTGGATGGCTATTGATTGGTTCTCGCTCTCTTCTCATGCTTTGTGTGATGGGAAAAAGAGAGCAAGAGACTTGTCTTTGGAGTTCGTTTATATGTGCCGGAACCATTGAGCGAGGGGGGAGGGAGCGGAAAAACAATCCATGCAAAATGTTAAACTTGCGTCTTCATCTTTCTAGTGAGGAGATACATGCAGAGTATGCTGCTGCTTTCGTTCTGATGAGGAGATATCAGGGTTTGTGTTTCACTTTCTGCTGGGGGGGGGGTATGTGCTTTCATATTGTTGCTGGTTAGGGGGATTGTGCTGCTTTCAGATTGTGTTTCACTTATGCTGCTGTGTGTTTCACCTGCTGGCGGGGGATTGTGTTTCACTTATGCTGCTGCTGTGCATTTCACCTGTTGTGGGGGGGATTGTGTTTCACTTATACTGCTGCTGTGTGTTTCACCTGCTGGCGGGGGGGGGGTGTTTCCAATATGCTGGCAAGGGGGGTTTTTGTGTGTGTGTGCGTGTGCGTGTGTGTGTGTGTGTGTGTGTGTGTGTGTGGGAGTGGATGCTGCAGTCCTGTGAATGACCTCATCTGGAGGGGTTACCTAGTAACTGTGAACCTGTTATCACAGTTTGCCATCCATTCCCTATTGTAGTACTACTAGCTTATCATTTTTTAATGAAACATAGGCAATTTATTAGCTTATCTTTTTTTAATATAATACAGTGGCAGGGTCCAACAGATATTAGTGGTCTGTGTTATGGGGGATGTTGATGAATTTTTTTTTAATGTAGTATCCTGGCAGTGTGTTTTGCGGGCTGTTGTTGATATTTTTAATATAATATCCTGGCAGTGTCAACGAGATCCTAGGGAGACAATGTGTTTCGGGGCTGTTGATGGATTTTTAACACAGTATCCTGGCAGTGTCAACCAGATCGTAGGAAGACAATGTGTTTTGGGGCTGTTGATGTTTATTTTTAATACACTATCCATGCAGGGTTAACCAGTTACTAAGGAGGCAATGTGCTTTGGGGGTTGCTTGACTGTAGATGTCTTTTATTTCTAATAAACTATCCTGGCAGAGGTTAGATAGATACTAGGTATGCAGTGTGTTTTGGGGACTGCTGGTGGATCATTTTTTTTAACTTAATATCTTTTAACTTTTTAACTTAATAGCTCTTCACAGGGTCAGTCGATAGATTAGGATGGTGAGCGGATGTTTTGCTGTTGAAACTCTGACCTAACATGACAAAAGTGTGCATGGGTGAACTGAAGTAAGATCACCTTGCAAGCTCTTGGCTGTGATGCAAAAGAAGTACATTAATCTAGCCATTTCCACCTCTTTCCATTATTGTAAACCTTGTAGGCTCAAAGCAGATACTGTGGGTATGCAGTCAGGCTGGGGTGCTATGCCTAGTACACGTGAATGAAATAAAATGGTAAGCATGATCAATGTTGTTCCCAGTGTAACGTAGCTCTGCCTCCTGAGTTCTTCTGCAGCCCCCCTTTGATTTAAAGTACACCAGCTGCCACTGTGCATACAGCAATTAGCAACGGGGATGCAGTTTTTTGAGGCCAGTGAGGAATGTGCATTGAAGATTTATTTGTAGGAGAGTATGAAATGCTAGTCCAGGTGAGAAGTGTGTGTGGGGGGCTGGCCAAATGATAAATTCTGGAGATGCTAATAAGAGGGAATGGAGCAACTACATATATGATGGTTCTGTAAATCAGCTCAGAAAAAAATATAATAATGTGCTGCTAGTAATGTATGGGATTTTTTCAGATGAAAGTTGATTTTGTTGATTTCTTGTGGACTCTCCACCTCTAAGGAACGGGAATCATAAATGATGAAGAGATGGAAACATGATGAGGAGCTGCATAAGGAACAAGGCAGTGCAAGATGTGGATGCAGAAAATTTACTTAAATTAGGTGGGGTGCAGCACTTGGAGGATGTAGATTTGGGATGGCAGATGAAGGAAGTTAAAAGTCAGCTTCTAGAGGAAGGAAAGAGGGAAGAGAGCCACAAATTAGAGTTTTGTACTTCTTATTGTACAAAAAAATGCAAATTGATACATCAACAACAGTGGAGAAATGAAAACAGACAATAAAGATGTAATCAAGCACTGCAGACAGAAGCAAAGGTTAACGTGGGATAGAAGATGAAGAGACTGGGATACTGTTGTTGCCATATGGATATGGGGGCTTCAGTCATAAAGTATATGAAATACATGCAATCCATGTTTGGAATATGAAACAAAAAATAAAAAATATGTGCATTAAAGAATATAGCCTAGCTTACAAGAATCCATCTGTGATGGGCATAGTCAGAATACATAAGTATATTATACACCATTGGAACATTAGGTACACAGTTTTTAATTGAGAATGCTGGTTTGCAGTATAGCAGTAAAGATGCATTAAGGTGTTACAGATTGTTTCAGAAACAATATCTTAGGAAAAGTGGATCATTCAGTCTCCCTACCAGATACAAAAAGTAAAATCATTTCTGACATGGAAAAAAATGAACCAGTTCACTGTATGTATCAACTGGAAGGCAAATTAGGCTACAACATTAACTGAATTTCTAATTCCTGATACTGAAAAGTAATAGTTGCACAGACAGAAAATGTCAATTACATTGCTGTCATGTTAAGAATGAAATCCTGAAGCCATGTCACAGGATGAAACTATTATTTAAATAGTAAAAGAAAATAATTTTTTTTTCTGTACAATAACTGTAAAGAAACTAAAAGAAAACATATTATGAAGTGCCTCAGTTAACAGTTACATTTGCAGAAGTAAGTAATGAATTCTAGTGACCAGTACCTAGAAATTGTTAACATGCTCTGTAGAAATACATGCATGTTGGTGCCCGACAAATGCATTATTGTTATTCAGGGCACATTTGTGTTTCTATATCAATCATGAATTTGATGCAAATACATATTAAACAAGGAAATGGGAAACATTTTAAATAATTAAGAAACTTTAAGAATTCTCTAGAATTTTGACAAACATTTATGTACTAAGAAACAGTACAGAGAAATCACACAAACTACAATATTTAACAATTGAATTGCTTGAAAATAAGGGTTATAAAAGTGGAAGGAAACCTCAAAAGAGAGGATATAAAGTCTTTCATAAGCAAACCAGACAGCACATGGGTTTTTAGCTTCTAAAATCATTTATGAAGTTAATTGACTTACTGTAACTTCAAAATACTTTCTTTACTTGTCTATGTCTGTGGGCTAAATGTTTACTGAAAGACCAAGGTAACTGTTTGCAAGCTTGCTGTTAAATATTATTCCCAAAATCTACTGACATTGTCTTTAGAGACACAGGAAAAGTAATAATTCAGTGCAGTGTCTCTCTGTGGTAAGTGACAGATGACACTAAAAAACTGCATGGTAGTATAGGCATAATGTACAGGAGACTGTCCATAATGGAATACTGACAACTTCATCAAAGGGGAAAAAAAATCAAAATGTCAGATCCATTGAGATAATATTCATAATTACGTAAAAACAAGAGAAATTCATCAAGTTGCACATTTATTTATTACTTGTCATAATGTGTTCTACTGTGCCTGCCTGAAAATACAGTAATGTAGCTAGGCCGCAGTAATGGGGGACAACTGCCCCGGGTGCAAAATGTAAGGGGTGGGGTCATTGGCTGATACTGGTTGTTGTTTAATGCATACTGGGCTTTTAAAAGCTGGTATTGCACTTGGTGTTAAACCTGAGTGCTGGGGCACTCCATGTATGGTCTAGGCTGTAGCAACTGCTTACACAAAGTTTGATACATTGATACAGTTTCAAAGTAAAAAGAAAAAAAAAAGTTTTTGCTAGTTGAAACCCGAAGCCTGTGGGCTACACGTGGGGTATAAACTGTAGCAACTGCGTAATGTTAGAGCTTGCTTCAAGATTCTGATCTTTATACAAGGCTGTTGTTGGTAGGACTTATTAGTTTACATTTTCACTTGTGTGATTTGTTGAAATTATCTTTTACTGTTTCCAGTTGGTGGTATATTTTCAGATGACAGCAGCTGATAGCCATGGATAGATAAGCAGAGGAGAAGAAGACGAAGACAGAACAGATAGAGATATTTTAGAACGTTTACAAAAATTTGCATCAAGTAGAGAAATGTGGAAATCATGAAATTTATTGGATTATTTATGGAAGGGTGGCCGCGTTGGTGCAGCGGTTAGCATTGCCACCTCACAGCAAGAGGTTCCCTGGTTTGATTCTTGGCTGGGGTGCCTTCTGTGCGGAGTCTGCATGTCCTCCCTGTGGTCGTGTGGGTTTCCTCCGGGTGCTCCGGTTTCCTTCCACATCCCAAAGACAAGCTGTAGGTGGATTGCACAATCTAAATTGGCCCTAGGCATGAGTGTGTGCGTGCATGTGTGCCATCCGTGGAAGGTTGGGCATCAGGCTGGCAACACTACACTGTAAAACTCTGCTGCCAATCATGAGCAGACAGGTGATCCACTGTGGCAACCCCTAACCGGGAAAAAGCTGAAAGAAGAAGACAAAGGTTGGATTATTTATGGAAGACTTAAATATACCAAGGTTAGAGGTAAATGAGGCTCAACAATTAAAAGTTAAGAGAGGGGGAGATGAAATAAAACAGTGATGGATAACTGTTCCACAAGAAAGTCTCCAGCAATTGATGGTATTCCAGTGCAAGTTAGGGGGCAAGAATGTGAAGAAGATCTGCAAGGTTTTGTTTAACAGTATTATAAAAGGAGGGGAAAAACAATATCCTGGAAAAAAGCTGTGTTATCGGTAATACATAAAGATGGTAAACATCCACCGAATCTTCAGCTCATTTCAATTTTAACCATGACTATAAAGTGTTTATGTCTATAATGGCTAAAAGAATGCCAAATGTGTTGCCAACATTGATAGGTATGGATCAATGTGTTTTTTTTTGAGGGGAGGCAAATATTTGACAAGATTAATCAAACAATGATGATCTAGGGGAAAGCAGAATATAAGAAAATACCACTGTTGTTGGTGGTCTTGATGCAGAAAAAACATTAGAATAAGCTGGGATTTCATGAGTAGAGCAATTGAAGTATTTGCATTCCCTGATGCAATAATAAGGTTAATTAGGAGGATGCATGAGGGAACAAAGGCAAAAATCAAAGTGTGAGGGTTCCTCTCTGATATGTTGCATCCAAACAGAGGAACCAAGCACTGATATCCCCTTTCCCCTTTGTTATTTGCATTACATTTAGAACCATTAGGTTCCTAGCTTAATAGGTTGTTAGTACTCTAATGATCACTAGGCACCTTACAAGCCTAGCAGTTCACCCCATACCATTTGGGTCACGAGTATCATGGACATCTATATAGGGAGGACGGCTTGTTAGTAGGAATACATACAAATACATACATACACATATTTCAAGTGTGACCATTAATGCCCTTCTAGCTTGCCAACAATTTGTAAGGGGGCTGTTAGGATAATTGTTTCATTATTAATGACCTTTGTCTATAAGGGACATGGGAGTCAGACCAGGGGTGGATTTACAATTTCCTATTCAGTTGTCAAGGTTTCTTTTGAACAGGGTGAGGGAAGAACTCTGTTTTACATGGATGTGGAGCATATTCCACAGCACCACCTTCACTAATCGGGGTGACATAGCAAATCTACTCTATGATAAATTCAGCTGAAACTTCACCCCCGTCTACTCCCCTTTATATCACATATATGTCTCTCCAACACCTGCTGTTTATGTGCCAAGCAAAGTTCAGATTCCTGGATCTAGTGTTTCTAGCAATGTTTGTTTTGCACATGTGCAACAGATCCATCAGTGCTGGGCCTAAGGAAGTCCAGTAAGCCAGGCAAAGATCCCATCTCAGCAGCCTATAGGAGACAGACTACATAGCCAGAGCCTTTAAGCAATCACCATAGGACCTGAAGCCAAAGGGTGCATTGTATTTAATGATAGGTCAGATAAGGACTGAGTAGAGTGATATTTTAACCTCCTTGGACCAGCATGCCATGACCTCACATAAAAATGGGTGACACAGAATGATTTTATTGTTATCTTAGCTTAGTATTGGTCAAAGCAAGTTTGCTGTCTGCATATGTTCTGCGATCCCTTACTGCTGGGTCGACACAACATTTTATAAATTGGGTAATTAACTTGGGTTGACAGTTTCCCAAAGGACATTATGATGCATTTTTGGCATTGAGATTTAGGCCATGGCTTTGGCACAAAATCTTTTATCTGTGTTAAACACTCTTGCAAGATGGTGGTGTTGTGGGGGACTCTATAATAGCTCCCAATTTACAGCCATCTGTGAACCTGGTGTACCAGAAGCCTAGAACCTTATCCCTGACTTCTTAGAAGTAGATGCCAAACAGGAGTGGGCCCAGCATGTAGATCTGGGATACTCTACTGATGACCAGTCTCTTAGTTGAGGTGGTCTCACTGATCCTGACTTCTTGGGTCCTTTCTGTGACCCAGCCTGTAATCCACTGAGTTATGTAAGAATTTATAACTAGCTCAGGAGGTTTGTCAACAATGCTTAAGTGGAGTAATGATTGACTTAACCTGGTCAAGATGCACACTATGCAGTCTTTCATCCATTGCCTTGGTGACCCTCTCAAAGAAGTCTATCAGGTCAAGGTGGCACGTCCTTCCCTTAACAAAACAAAATTGGGATAGTACCAGTGTCTGTAGGTCGCCAATGTCCTTTTTAATCATTTCCATGATAATTTGCTCCAGCCTTACATATTAGATTTGTTAGACTGATGGGTCTGTAGTGCTGTGGTCATTTGATGGCTGATGATTCTGGAGAAGAGTGACTGTTTCAGTTCACCAGTCAAGTCACTTGGAATGTAGCCTGTTTCAAGGCTGTAGTTGAAGAGTGCCTCAAGTGGTCCTAATAGGTCATGTTTTAGACTGCTGAGGAGGCAACTGGGGATGTTGTTGGGACTCACGAAGGAAGAGTTCTTAGCTTTAACAAGTTCTGGCAGCACTAGTTCCCTGCTGGTAGCTGGAGTAAGTATGCTGGAGTGGATTTCACAAGGTTGAGTGGGGGAGTAAGCGGGGGTGAAGTTTCAGCTGAATTTATCAGAGTAGATTTGCTATGTCATCCTGATCGGTGAAGGTGGTATTGTTCACCACCAGTTCAGCACACTGCTATTTGTTACCTCTAAGGTTCCAGACATAGCTGAAGAAGGCTTTCTGATTGTTCTAAGCCTGTGAGGCTAGCCTGACCTCATAGCTAGCCTTGTTGAACTTAATTCGACTTCTTAGTTTCGTGTTTAGTTGTATAAGAGATCATTTGTGTTTAAGGAAGCCACTCTTCCTAATTTTGGCCATGTGTTTTCTTTTTTCATTATATACCCTGTTTAGGTGAGGATTCCACCAATGGGATTTGCTTTTAATCTTTATTTTGGGTTCATTTCTGGTAGGCAAGGCAGCCTCCATGCAGCCACTGACATGTTTGTATAGGGACTCAGTGAATAACTCTGCATAGTTAGCTGTGGTCTTGGGGTTGTGGGAGCCTTGAATTTTGACAAACTTACTTAAATGGGATGTAGTTTGCCTTTGGATATTTCCTAACTGTTACTGGTTTAACTGGATTTTCTGTGATTTTTACTTCAACTGAAACAGCTTTGTGATCTGACCTCACTAGTGAGGATGTGACATAGGGGATGGGGTTGTAACACTCTCCCATGTTGCTGAGTACTAAATCCAGTATGTTTGCTTCTCTGGTTGGAGTGTTCACTATCTGTTCCAGGGTGTTTATGTTAGCAAAGTCCAGGAATCATCTTGCCTGTGAGCTTGAGGCAGTGTATGGTTTCCAGTCTATAGAGGGACAGTTAAAATCACCCATGGATAGGGTGTTGGCTGGATGATAAGTGCCTCTAGTAGGTTTAGATAAGAGTCACAAGACTTTAGGGACATAGATGGCAACCTGCAGTTAGCCATGATATGGTGGAGATCATGTCCATGATGACTTGCACTTAGATGAGGTCCATGGTATCATCTTGCTTAACTAACCTGGAGGTAGGTTTGTTGCTAACATAACTGAGACTTCTCCACGTCTGGCCCCGGTCTGTGTTGTTACCACCATAGCCTAGCACTTTCAGACTACTTTCTACAACATTAAAACGAGCCCCAGTCACAGCACAGATGTCTACATTCTCCAGAGTGAAAAGGGCTTGAAGGGTGTGGATGCTTTGTTTAGACTCTGTGCATCAAACAGCAACATCGTATGGTTGCTTGCGCATCAAACAGCAACATCTTATGGTTGCTTGTAGACTTTTTAACTATGTTGGCAGTTTTGACTTTTTGGCATTGCCTAAAAAAGGCAAAGAAAATAAGGAACTCAGAAACTCAAGGATGTAATTGACATGGTAATCAAGAAATGTTGGCTTTATTTGCAGACAATACTATTATGTGCCTTATAAAACCAAAATTGTTGTGGAACATTCTGAGATAGGTCCATTTTTTTTTTTTGGGGGGGGGTATAAAATTAATGAAGATAAAACAAAGACTACAGATGCAAACTCTGTTTCCATACATGAGTTGATTCAGCAATATATACTTTTTTGGGAACGTGATAAAATAAAGCATTTAGGAGTATGGGTTAAAACGATTTTGTAATGGAAGCAAAGGATATGTGGGAAGAGACTTAAAAGATAACACACAAATTGAGAAAATGGAAGCTGTTATCTATCGATATGGATAGCAAGATAAAAGTATTAAAAATGATTTAGTCCATTTAGTTTTATATACATGTCAGGCATATTTCATCAACCAGAGGATAAGTTGTGGATAGTAATTAATACAGTTGAATGACTTTATCTGGGAGGGGAAGAGGGCAAGAGTCAATTGTGATAAGTTGATCCTTCCAGTAGAACAAGGTGATTTAGGATTAACTGATTTGAATGGATATTTTGCAGCTATACAGTTAATGCCCTTAAAGTAGAAATGCATGATGATAAAGTGGGGATATTAAAAATAAGGAGTGAGAGAGAGAGAGCGAGAGAGTGGGATTTTGGATGCAGATCCTTAAGGAGAATAGCAAGTCATACAGAATATTATATTCATAATGGAGCAGACACTACTTTAAGAAATAAGCCAACACAGGAATGGAGAAAGGAGATTCTGCTGTTTGGGATGACTGCAATTAAGGGTATAGAGAATAACCAAAAGGGATCTTGAATTTAATGGAGGAAACTGGCAAAAGAAACAAGATATTTGGAACAAATAATTAGAGAGAGAAAGGTAATAGAATGGAAAAATTACAAAGGAGACATTTGGACTGCACACTAGAGACTGCTTTCCCTGTCACAGATTGCTATCAGAGTATAGATAAAAAAACAGGGATGGGGGGATCCTAAGTGAAAAACCTGCATAGATGGAGTATATAGTTGAATCTAGAATGGAAGCTGTTAAAAAGGAATACTTAGGAGGGTATATAAAATATTGCACAATAACTATAGGAATAAATTAAAGGAGGTTAGAAAAGATGGGGAAGAGAGAATGGATAAGCATTTCACAAAGAAACAATGGGAGGACATATATATGTCCCCCCAAATATGCAATAAAGTCTAGATGATTTAGGATTTTTGCTTGGAAGTGTTTGCATATGTATTTTTATACCCCAAGCAGACTCCAAAATGTTGGAGGTGTGATGGGGAAGAAAGAAGTAACTAGAAGCATATCCTTTGGGAGTGTAATGAGCTGGCAGACTAGTACATTACTCTGTCATAAATATGGGTTGAACAAATGGATGTAGCGAAGGAAATGATTTTTTCCAAGATTGGATACAGGATTTGAATTGCCTAGATGTAGTAAGGCCTTGAAAAGTTTAATTCTGATGGCTGCCAAATAATCAATAACAAGAGAATGGAAATCAAAGTCTAAACCAACCATATTTGAAGTGATGGATATTGGAACAAAGATAAAAGGACTAGAAGTGGGATCTTTAGAAAAGGGACGGAGCAAATTACATAGGAAAAAATGAAGTTGTGGGAATAATACATACAGCACAATGTTTTGGAGGACAATTGAGGTTTACAGGAAGGCAGAAACTGACCAGCTTATATAATCTTAAACTGATTATATTGTACAGAAGAATACATGTGATGTATAATGGTTGTAATTGCAAACATGTCAATATGTTTCCTTTTTATATAAAATGTGAGTTTGCCCATGCCACAAGTGATAATTCATAAAGGTGTTTAAAAAAAACAGAAGTAGACAGAACACAGACAGATACTATTGTATGATAGCCTGAATGATTAATTTCATTTATTCATTCAGTCACTTCCTACTTAGTCTAGAACTATTACTTTGCATGTAATCTATAATCCATTTAAGCACTCAGAAGAAATCAGTGTGGTACCCCCCCATACATATATACACAGCTCTTTCCTTTTGTACCAATGCTGTTGTGTCTTTCAGCTTTTCCCGGTTAGGGGTCGCCACAGGGGAACTCCGGTCCGCTAATGATTAGCAGTAGATTTTTACGTGCCGAGTTGCCAGCTCTGACGCACAAAAACGAAGGAATGCCCATTCACGCATGCCTCCACACAGAAGACACTCTAGCTGAGAATCGAACAGGACATCTTACAGTGAGGCGACAACACTACCGCAGCACCACCACTGCAGTCATTCCTTCTGTACAAATACTAGTAGTAAAAAAAAAAAAAACGTGTCTTATGCCATTTTCCTTTTAGATTATGTCTTATTCTTGTTCAACCCCAAAAATGTATTTGTCAAACTTTAGTTAAAAAAAAAGCAGTGGATGACTTGAGCTCAAGTCCAAAAGAGGTAGAGTAATAAAAAAAATGATAATAACAGCATTTGATAATTTGACTAACAGAGTGATTCTTATGATGAGTGAAGCCAAAAGTAAGGGGAAACAATAAGATTTTACTTAAGTAGGATCTATAATTTAAACATTTAGGTGAGAAATGAGAAGTCTTATGAGGGTTAAGCTTTCTTCTTATACCATAAAGTTCTTTACTGCTCTGTTCAAAGAATACAACTTGGAAGTTGGGAAAAAGGGACATTTAAATAAGCATATTTAAGTGGAAAATCCAGGAAGTGGCAACAATTCCTAACTGCCATGCTAATACACTAGATACATCCATATATTTTCATGTAGAAATAAGAGGGGAAAAAGTATTTCTAAAATCTTCAAAGATGCATATTTTGCTTTTTCTTTCTTTCTCTACCTTCCCAATTAAAAGGAAATCATCCAAATGAGCAAGCATATGGTGAGGTGCGCACCTCTGCCAACCCCAGTGCATTGTTCTACCTAATTTTTATATGTAGCACAAAGCACCACACAACCTATCAGCATAGCCTTGTCAAAATAAAATTCCTCATAAAGTACACTGCCAACAGTGACACGATCTGCTTCCTAATGGGTGCTACCAACTCAGTATCTAATTTGGCTAATTGTGAGTTGGTGAAACCTTGGATCACTTGTGCTGCATCATCCATTGGAGTCTATATTAAATCACCAAATGCTTAAAAAAGCAAATGGTGATTGATCGACCCTATGTAAGCGAAAGCTTACATTGTCAAAGTTCATGTAGAGTGGTCACTCTTAGAGATGGCAGATGAGAAGGCTTCATGTTCTATGTCCACACCAGGTCTTTGAATTACTTTTCGAATACTGATACTACAGTGTAACATAGGGGGAGCAGGGGCAGTGCTGCATTCCTGCGTGTGCTGTAATTCAGATGAGATTTTAAACAGAGATGTCATCTTTTTAAATTAATGGTAGCTTAGAGGGTTGTCAAAGATCCCATAACACTTATCAAAAAAAGAGTAGGGGTTCTTTACTGATTATCACAATTTATATACATTATTTAATCATTTATTCTAACTGCCTGTCTCACCTATCTCTTTTCCCATATCTGACTTTCTTCCAGCTGAGATAATTTTATCTGACTTTAAACTTAGCCACCATAAAAAACTTACCATTGCATCAATTTATATCTGTCCTGGAAATAATGTCCCCATTTTAGAACACTTTCTATCCTGCATATCTAAAACTATCCCTTATGAAACCATCATACTAGGAGATGTCAATATTGACTGGCTGCAGATCAATAAAGAATCACCTTCTACCTCTCTCACCCTGTATGGATTCACACAGCTCATCTCTTCCCCTACCCACCTTCATATATTTTCCTATACTGGTTCACTTATTGACTGGATACTAGTATCTCACCCCCCTTACCATAATCCAACCACTCTACCAGGCACATTAGGTGACAACCTACCTTTACTAGTTCACAGAAACTCTGAACACCTGCATAAAGCACAACAATATAAGTGACCCGTGATTTATCTAGCTATTCTCCTGACTCACTAAATCACCTACTCTCTACTGTAAACTGGTCCTTTCTCTCTAATATCCCTCTTGATAAAGCAGTCCTACACTTCAACAACACCTTTCTATCCATCTTCAACTCCCTTGCCCCTACTAGGAAAACTCGCATCAAATTCAGATATGCCCCATGGCTAACTAAAATTACCTTTACACTCATGAAGACCAGAGATACAGCTTGGAAAACTTGGAAAGGCAATTATACCTCTTCCAACCATATCTCTTACAGGGAACTTAGAATCAAAGGTAAGAAACAAATCAATCTTGATAAAAAGACCTATTACCAATCCTCACTTAACAATCCTAACTGTAATCCTAAAAAATTCTGGAACTCTATCAATAAACTTCTCTCACCTGGTACACCTACCCCACCCACACCTTATTCTGACAAGACTCCTCTGGAAATAGCAACCCTCCTTAATAAGTTCTTCATTGAAACCATTGAAAACTTAACTGTAACTAACTTCTCCACCCGCACCTCTTTCAATCCATCTACATCTTCGTCCACCTCTGATTCACCTCTCTCACCCTCATTCTCACTATCACCTGTTACCACCTCTTATATCAAGTTGTTCTTAACTAAACTAAAATCCGGTTCACCCTCAGCTGATAACCTTCCTCCATTATTCCTTAAACATGCAGCTACATCTCTAGCTTACCCCATATCTATCCTGATTAATAGATCCATAAAAGAAGGCCAAGTCCCTGAAATTTGGAAGAAATTTTTTGTAGTACCTCTTCATAATGGAGGAAACTCCACTGAGCCAACCAATTTCAGACCAATTGCAATACTGTCTCCTCTCTCCAAAATATGGGAAAAGTATATCCATACGCAAGTACTTAATCATCTGCTACAAGAAAACCTACTCACACCACCTCAACATGGTTTCTGCCCCCCACACACAGCATACCTACCGCTCTTGTATCCTTTACTAATAACATTGCTCAAGTCAGGGATAATAGCAAAATAGCATCAGCCCTCTTTCTGGACCTGTTGAAAGCATTCAACACCATATCTCATACCATATTTTACCATAAACTCTCCAACCTAGGCTTGTCAAACTCCACCACCTCCTGGTTCTGTGATTACCTCACTAGCAGACACCACGCTGTTAGATGGAACTCTTCATACTCCCCCTTTCTAGCAGTTAGGACAGGGGTCCCACAAGGATCAATATTGGGCCCTATCCTCTTCAATGTATTTATCAATGACCGTTTCTCATCCTGCCCCCAATCCAATCGTATTCAGTATGCTGATGACTCGACCATCAACTCTGCTGACAACACAGTAAACCTTCAATCCCTTGCACAAAACTCACTCCACTGAGTTGAAAACTGGCTACAATCCAACCAACTCCTGCTACATGTGAGCAAAATTAAGCTACTACATTTCCTACCTAAAAATCTGGAACAAGCAAAACAGAACTATTCCATAACATCCCTTAATGGAACTAAAATTTCTGTTGATACCCAAACAAAACTCCTTGGAGCAATAATTGATGATGAACTTAAATTCAACCATTACATTCATAGCTCAATAAAAAAAAAACACCAAAAACTAGGTCTGTGTTACTGTCACAAAAACCTTCTTCCCTGTGCATCCTGGCCATCCCTTGCCCAATCCCTGCTTCTACCATCCCTTCTGTATGCTTCACCTATTGTTACCCATCTACAGAGTAACCTAATATCCAAACTAGAAAACACATATAACAAAGTAACCAGATTTGCTGCAAATCAGCCTTACAAATCCCATCACTGCCTCTCATTAAAGGCTTTACACTGGCCTGAATTTTCCAACTTACTGCCTCAATCCCAACTCCTTATAGCCCAAAATATACTAAACAATCCTAAATCCTGCCCATTCCTTGCACATTTTTTGACACTTTATACTCCTCAATGCCCACTAAGAAGTATTAATCAATACTTTCTTGAAGTTCATAAGCCAAACAAAAACTTTGGGAACATACTCTATTGTCACTCAGTTGCAAAAAATAGGAACACACTCCCTTTAGTCTTTAGACTACTTAAAGACAAAAAATGCCTTCAGGAAACATCTTAAATCTGTTTTCCTATCAAATTGGATATGTTCATGCTCTAAAATAATACCCAAGAAACATTCAGGGATAACCTAACTTAACTGTAGCACTTCTATCTCTCTCTCTTACTACTACCTACACATTTTTTTCATCATATTTCATACTAGTTAGCTGTTACACTCAATTCCCATAATCCCTTATTACTGTTCTTTAATTTATGCATTAACTTCCAAAGTTCACACAAGTTTATCTGTATATTTACTTACTTCATGCCTAGTACCTTGGTTCAGCAATGTATTGACCTTAGTCTTACCATAGTTCTACTTAGTTTCTTGCCATACTACGTGAAAATGTCCATATATGTATTGCATTGTATTTCTATCCATTGTATATATTCCTTTATTGCATGTTATGTAATTACTTCAGAAGTATGTATACTTAAAATGTGATCTGTGTTTTTCTTTGTTCTTACTATTTGTTTACTTGAACTTTTTTTTTTGCTGGGGGGCTTTTCTCCTTGGGTCTCTGCTGAAAAAGGGCTTCTAAGAACCCAGACAGACTAACCCGGTTAACAAATGTAAAAATAAAATGAATTTACACAATCTATATACTATTTACAATTATTTACATGTACATATATAATGCAAAACAGTCTCATATGTTATTAATCATTTCCCATTAAACTTTACTTCATTAAGTCTTTTAATCCATAATGTCCACAAAATAAAAAAAAAAATATATCAATTTTTTCAACATCTTTTCATTTTTTTGTCAGCCTCTTCAAAGCTTTTCAAAATCTTGTTAGCACATATTTCTTCCCAGAACTTCTTTACCCTAGAACATTTAAAAAACACATGTTCTGTGGTTTCAAAGTCCCCACAGAAATTATACACTCTTTCTTGTTTTGTTGTATAAGGCATGTTAGCTTTAACAGGCAGTAAAACCCATCGTCAATCTCCACAAAAAATCCTTACATTCATATATTTTCTTACACCATGTCAGTCTTATTTTAATTGCATTTCTTTTCTCCTTTTCTAAATGTTTCCATACGAAACAATATTAATGTTCTTTCATAATATTCAAATACAATCATTTCCTATTCTTTTCAATATTATTTATATTCAATTTCCAAAAAATAATTTCATTTTGGTACTCTTTTATATATTTAGTCACACAGTTTTCCATCTTTTCCCTAACATCATCTTTACCCAAAAACTTATAGCTAACATTCAAAATAAATTCTATTATGTTTCTATTCTCTCTTTTTAAAACCTAATAAAGCTCTAAGCCCTATACAGATTCAAGGATGCTGCATGAACAAATGGATTAATTATCCCTAATCCTCATCCTTCTTTCTTTACAGTAAAAATCCCTCTTCTAATTGGATTTAACCCTGATCTCCATACACAAGAAAATACAATAGACACATTCTCTTTTTCGTACTTGGACAGAGTCATGTAAATACTTGCTAAATAGGCTAACTTGCCTAAAAGAATAGGATTTATTAAATATACATTTTATATGATAATTTATATGATTTCCAAAACATACATGTATCTCTTAATTCCCGAAAGATTTTTTCCCACTGTTTCTTCCTATGCTCACCTGATCCAAATATATCTATAACCTCAACATTGAACTGCATGTCCTCTATATTTCCTATAAATCCAAAACCTTTACTTGTGTCCTTATACATAAACCAAGCATCTTTAAGTATTTATTTAGCTTTCTAATTCCTTCTTCCATCCATTCCTTTTTCTTGGTAATTAAAACCGTATTATCTGAATATGTATATATTATTGACATTCATATTTTCTCTGTTATTTTATAACCTGCCATGTTTAATACTCTATTCATTTTATTGACAATCAGATTTGTAACTAAAAGCAAAGTAGGCAAAACACAGCGTGTCCATGCAGCCACTTCACAATCTGACCAACAAAACTCATGTAGTATCACCAGTTAATCCAGAAAGGAAACAGACCAGTAGTATCAACAGTATCAAATAAAATACAACTCCATGAGTAAAACTTCCAAAAAACTTTATACAAAAGACCAAAGAAATACATTGTAATGGTTGAGTGCTTTCATCCCTCAATGCATGTGACTTGAGTTTTTTTTTTGGAAGTTTTACTCATAGACTTGTTTTATTTGATATAATTGCTACTAATTGTTCATTTCTTTATTGGATTACCTGGTGAAACAAAGTGAGCCTTTTGTTTAAAGCAAATAAGATATTGTTTGCAAGACATCCCTGCCTTATTCCACTCTTTATTTCGATTCCTTCACTTAACCATCCATTTAATATTATTCTTACATTATTTTTCTCATATGCTGACCTAATTATTTTTATTATCCTCTCACGTATATTATAAGATCATAATATATCGAATAAACATTCATACTGCATTCAATCAAATGTTTTCCTCAAATCTCCTACATTACTTTGGTTTCCACCTTTTTATTTATAATATAATCTATTCCTTCTTTTATTATCCATAATAAATCCTGAGTTCTTTTCACTTTTTTACCAAAAATTGTATATTCAAATAATGTATCTAATTTGTTATAGCTATTAATATCATAAATATCTTATAGTCTGCATTATTCAATACTATTGGTCTCCAGTTTCTTATATCATATTTTCTCCTTTTTTTCCATATACATTTCATAATCCCAGGAGATATATCTTTATCTACTACATTTGTCTTTAACTATGCATTTAGTACATCAAAAAATATACTTTTTGCCAATCTTCCATATTATTATACATAAGATACTCAATACCATCCATTCCCAAAGCTTTTTCCAAATTGAATTCTTTTAATATTCCGTTCAACGCTTCTATGTTTACTCCAAGCTTTCATTATTTTCTTTACTTAGTTTTTTAACTGCCCATTTTTGTCTCATATTTATCTCTTTTTTACAAAAGTATGCTCTATGTACTTCCTAATCACCTCAAGTATTTTGTTTCATGTTGTTATTCTTTCTCCTTCATTATTATTTAATTCAATTATTCTCTTATTTTCTTTTACCAATTTATTCCAATATGGTGCCACCTCTTCTTTTCTTCCATGTGAAAAGTATCTTTGTTTATACAACAGTTTCCTAATCTTTTCCTAATTTCTATCATATATTTTCTCTTCTTTCTCATAAAAAACTGTCTAATTTTTTAATATTTCTCTAAAGATGTCTTGACTTAACTGCCTATATTTTAATTTGTCTACCCTTCTCTTCCCAGCTTGATACTCCAGAAAGCATTTATACTTTTCCTTACATATATATATATATATATATATATATATATATATATATATATATATATAAAACTTTCCCCACTTCATTATCTCATATACAATCCCAATATCACTACTTTCTTTCTTATTCTTAGATTACACTTAAAATCCCCTACTAATATTATATCCATACTAACTCTTACATAATGTAGAATTTTTTTAAGCATTATCTTTTGTTCCTCTTTGTAACATATGCATATATTGCAATAATTCTGTAAACATCTGTTTTCCACCTTAAATCTACCACTATTATTCTTCTCAATTCTATTATTGTAAAATCTAAAATTTTAATATTTTCCTCACAGAACACCTGAACATGTTATCTACCCCATATTCCATATACTTCTTCCCCACAACACTTCAGTTTGCAACTTTTCTTCTCTCAAAATTCATGTATCATTTAATATAATTATATACATATCAAATGGCACACACCGTTCTAATATACCTAACCTTATTTTAATATTCTTTATGCTATTAATATTTAATGCTAAGCTCTTTAACCTTGCACATCTTTCCTTTACCTTTTTTATTGTTTTTCACAACTGCACTTTTAAACATTCTTTTCCTCTCTTTCACACTTTTTCCTGTAGAATTTTTCTTTCTCTTAACTACCTGCCAGTTTACATATTCCTCTTCATGCATATCAAGCTCCATTTCTTCCCCAATTTTTCATTCACTTTTATGTCTTTATTGCTTTTTTGTATAGTAATCTCTATTCCTATATATAGCTTGTACAGAATTCTATATATGTACTTGTTCTATAACTTCTACAAATTTTTCACAATCCACCCATGCATTTTCAGTTTTTCCATATTTATTTACATTCCATATTACATTTTTTAGCTTTATGTTCTGGTTTACCACAAATAAAATTTTTTATTTGTCACAATCATTAATCAGATGATTATCTTTTCCACAGATAAATCATGTTTTCGTTTGTCCTCTCTATCTAACAAACCCTCTATTACCACCTAAGTTTATCACACTTGGAATATGTAGTACATTTGCATTTTCTATTTTCAAAATAACTCCGCATTCCCAACCCCAGTCTATAAACCTCTAACCTCTATCATCATACATTTTTGTTGTGTCCATGAATTATTCACACATAGTGTTTAAATAGTCCTTTAATACTTCTTTTTCAACTTCTGTTCTAAATTGTACCAAAATTCTCTTTTTAGTTTCTCTATGAAACACCTGTAACACATACACATTCAAAGGATTAAAGTTCTTTTTTAAATCATACTGTTCTAAAAAAATTCTCCATATACTGTCCCGTTTCAAACAATATAGCACAGTACATCTCTTTATTAATGTGAATGAAAGCTCTTGCCTGTTTGGGTGAAACATCCAATGCTGCAATCACAGTGTTCCAAACTTCATACATTTTGAGTCCCTTTTCTTCCTTATTGCTTAACCTTATCATGAATTTCTTCACCTTCTTCACTTCTTCCACTTTCTTCTCTTCTTCTATTACTATCTGTATGTACGATTTATCCTTACTGTAACCTCAGCAACCTCCTCATTTTGTACTTTTTCCATGATTTCACCTCATGAAGCCACTACTTCACTCTCCAGTTCAATCTGGTCAGTCATATCTTTCAAATAAACAATTCTCAACCCTCCCGACTGAAGGGTTGTTACAACACAATTTTGTGTAGCAACCTCTTCATTGAAGAGGTTTTGCTGAAATATCTTCTCAATATCACATAATGATAAGTCATCCTTTCTTCAAACATCCACCTCTTGAAAAGGCTCAACTGTCTTTTTTGATCCAGGGACTACAGCATCTCACTTTTTACAAGGCTTCCCTTCTTTGCACAGCTCTTCTATCACAACCTTGACAGCCATATTATTCATTGTGCCATCGCTAGCTTCATCAGTCGTTAGCACCTCAATTGCTTGTTCCATCACACTATTGCCCCCCTGCTTCTCTGAAATGCCTTTGTATTCAGAATGGAAGCAGGAAGTACACCCGCAAAACCTGTCCCCCTACAATATGGCAAGGCCAAGATCACTGGTGCCCTAGCCAAATTTTCTTAAGTTAGGTCTCAGGTCAATACAAAAAATATGACACTGGGTTATTGGACAAACCAGGTCAACAAAGAGTGAGTGAATAAAAGAAAATAAATAAAGAGAAGGTGTGGTCTGCTAATTTAGTGGCTTGGTACATTGTGTACATGTGGGAGGTAGACAAAGCAGCAAAGACTGCAAGTATACATTTAGCTGCCTTTGGTTGCTGCAGTTAGGTGCAAGTAGGTGCTCAGGCTAAAGGAATGTTACTAATCACTGACAGGTATTAAGGAAGTTGAGAGGCTGGTAAAGATAGCGGGGTTCCTATGGGTAAGCAATTACTTAAGTCGTTGTAAAAGGACATCTTTGAATTAGCAATTATTATGGCAGGTATGTGCTGTTGGTTACACTTTATTTATATTTGTTATTGAATTATTGGGAAATCTTAGATGGAGGGATATGTGCATTACTCAATCAGTTATGCTGGCTTTGTAGATCCAAAACAGATCCAGTTAATCAAAGACAACAGATTATTGTGTGTAAAATAAGGACAGGTTGTTATGTCCACTGGAATAAGTGTTAGCTTGGAGGAAGTTGTTTGTTTTTGACTGAATGGGACTGGTATTTGGATGGAAGGATAGCAGGCTGTTTTTTGCCAAGTAAGTTTACAATCATTTTATTCGGGGGGGTGGGGGCTCTTGGTACTGGACTGCTGGGCTGTTTAATTACTATTTTTTATATATCAGTAACAGTTGAAACTACAAACTAGCATGTAAAGCTAAAGATGCGATGCAATCCAAAACTCGGACCAGCGCATGCACATGCTTGAGTTCCGATTAAAAAAAAAAAACATAGCTTTTTGTTGCCGGACTGTTTTTAAAACAGTCCAGATGGGGAGCAATGCAGGCATCAACAAAGATGTCCAGAAGTCATTGCATTTTTTTCTGAAATATTTTTATTAAAATGTTGAAAAAAGAAAAGATTACAATAAAAGATAAACATTCAAACATAATACAATGTGGAAATATGATGGATAATAGTTTTAAAGAACAAATAACATTTTAACTATTTACAATATGTACAAAAGCCTGAGACCAGCAACATAATATTTGAAACAAAACAATCCAAACAACAGCAAGAATAGTCCAAGTTAACTAAGAAAAGCCTTTTTTTGTTTATCTATCCCTAGAACATTAAAGAGAACCATTTTTTTGTTAAAATAAATGTATCACTCCAGAATGCTTTAAAAAAAGTGTTGTATTTTTAACCAAAAATACTGAACCATGTGGTATTTATAAAACAAACTAAAGCTAGTACATCATTGTGGTTTTAACCGCAGGAAACAGGAAGCCATTGGGATTGTTAAGCCAGCAGCCTGGCATGTAATATGCGTATGTGATGCGACTGCTGATTAGTCCTCTTACTCTCGTGTTTCCTTCCCACACTTTAACTGGATATAGTTAAGTTGTAAGGAAGAGAGCAAAAGAAAGTGGAACTTGTTTAATCATCGATCTTAGACTTGGAATCAAACTTTAAGGTGAGACAACACAAAGTAGGCTGTTTGTAAATAACCCTCCCCCAAAAAGATCAATTAATTAATTATTATTATATTTTCCCCTGGTGGCAGGGCTAACCAGTTACTTTCTGCATTTTTTTCCTGGCAGGGTCAACCAGATACTAGTAGTCTATGTGTTTTGGGGGCTGTTGATGACATTTTCTTTTTTTATTATAATATCCTGGCATGGTTAACCAGGTACTAGGGAGGTAATATGTTTTGGGCACTGCTGATAATTTTCTTTCTTTAATATTATACACTTGTAGGGTCAAACAGATACTAGTGGTCTATGTGTTTTGGGGACTGCTGATATATATTTTTTTTTAATATAACATCCTGGTAGGGTTACCCAGATACTAAGGAGGCAGTGTGCTTTTTTCTACTAAAATATCCTGGAAGGGGTCAACCAGTTTCTAGGCATGCAATGTGTGTTGGTGGTTACTTGTGGATGAAATGTTTTTTTTTTTTTACCTATTTTTGCAGGGTTAATCAAGATAGATTAGGATGGTGTGTTGATGCTTTGTTGTTGAAACTCTAGCCTTGCATGACTAAAGTGTGTATGGTTGAACAGACCTGCAAGCTCTTGACTTTGTGATGCTAAAGAAATACAGTAATGCAACCATTGTCTTCTCTTTTCATTATTTTAAACCTTAAAGGCTCAAAGCAGATATTGTGGGCAGGCGGTTTGGCTGGAGTCTATGTCTAGTATGTGTGAATGAAATGACTGGCCTTACTGTTGTACTTCTGATTTGCTTTGAAAGATTAACGTGCATCTGAGTGAAATAAGATCAACCACAAGCTCTGAACTCTCTCTGTTGTTTATGTAAAAAAATACAGACATTAATAACAGTGTTGTTTTTTATCCCTTTTCTTGTCTTTTAAACACACAAGATCAAATCAGATACTGTGTGTGGGATGGGCAATAGGGATTGTGGCTCTGTGCGAATGAAGTAACTGGCCCTGCTGTTTACTGTTGTTGTATTTCTGGCTTTGCAAGACTGTAATAGTTGTCTGTACTTTCAGATGAATGCAATCTAATTATCAAATGCATTAGTCATTCTTAATGAATGTTATTTCATATCTCTTTATGTATATACTGAATGTCTGCTTAATAATGCTTGAAATATGTTAGAGCTTTTCTCCCCAGACATATGCTGAAAAGTTTTTTTTTATTTTTTTTGACTAACGACAGTTAGACAAGCCTTGGTAAACAAAAGTAAAATAAATAAAATGAAGTGTGTATTTGTGTAAGATGAGGTGGCACACATAAGTTGTGACTGTTTCTGTCAATTAAGTGAAATGAATGCAAGTATGTTAATTTAATTCTGGCAGGGTCAAATCAGATTCTTTTGTTCGGTACTGGGAGAGGGGGCTGTTTGCAAATGAAATGATTTAACTGTCCCTGCTCTTTACTGTTGTAATTCTTGCTTTGCAAGATTAATGTTTATTTTGGTAAAGACAGCAGTCATACAAGCCTGTGTCAGTGTCTCTCAGAATCACTGGCAAATTAGGCATTGGAGTGACCTTGAATTATGAATAATAAATTAAGGTAGTATAGTGGGATATCCAAATAATTTCCTTACTTTTTCACTTGGCATTGTACAAAATGCAGATTACCTGATAACAGTACAATATATGTTTACTACATCATATGTATTCTTAATACTTTCATGCAATCAAGATCAACCACTTTTTTTATTGTTTAGAGATGTTTAGGTTTTGTGCTATTATAGTATAACCTAAATACTTCATTAGCTCTAAAATGCAGTTTTGTCTAGTATTTGGTAGACTATTCAGCATGTGCAATAGTGATCAAGCAGTTATTTTATTTAACATGGTAAGTGTGCTCAGTGTTGATCCCATTGTATCATAGCCCTGCCCCATGAAATTAGCCCCACCTCTTTCCAGTTGGCCCCACCCCAATGAGGTGTCTCTTGCAGCCCCCCTTTGATTTGAAGTCACCAGTTGCCACTAATTTTAAAGATAGCTTAGGGTAGTCAAAGAATTTCAAGGTAAATTTATTATATCCACTCATTTAGGATAAGTTAAGTAGCAGTGGTGGTGCAGAGGTAGCGTTGCCGCCTCACAGCAAGAGGCTCTCCCATTCGATTCTCCACTGGACCGCCTTCTGTGTGGAGTCTGCATGTTCTCCTCACAGTCGAGTGGCATTCAAAAGAAATGCTTGAATGGGCATGTCTTCATTAAAGGTTGGGCATCGGGCTGGCACCTCGGCACCGTAAAAATCTACTGCCAATCATTAGCAGACCTCAGTTCCGCTGTGGCGACCCCTAACCAGGAAAAGCCGACAGAAGAACAGTGTTTCTCAGTTAGCTTTAGAGAATAAATAAACTAAAGTGATAAAGAAAGAAGACAGGTCACCCAATGCTTTTATATCATAAATTACAAAGAAGTTGGGGGAGGAATGTTACTGATTGATTTTAGTTAATTATTGCGTTTTTTCTTTTATAGAGTGCAAGGGAGTTTTCATTTTGGGACATTCATTTTTATTCTGGGCAGTCATGCAAGTGGAAGTGAGGCTGAATGGATCATCCTGGGTCTTAAGCCATCTCTGTGGGATGTGTGTTAGCAAGGGTACAGAAGTTCGCACAGGAGTGAGTTACCGGGTCTGTTGCAGGAAGTTCAAGAAGTGTTGTCATTCTGACCATTGATGTAAGGCATTTCAGTGTTAATGATGTAGGCATGGTACACATGTATAGATTACTTTTGAGAATTGTGAGAGACTTGATTGGAAAACAAAGAATTACTGGAGTTATATTATATAATCTGTACACTACTTTGGAGGGGTGCAGTTAACTTTAAAACAATGGAGACTGACAAGATGTTTATCAAACATAGCGTGGATAAGGGAGGTGTTGTTTGGGATGTGTGTGCTGGAGCACAGGAATTTTTCAAATAGAGGTCCAGTGTAGTATACAAAGGATGGAGTTCATTTAAATAATGGGATGCATTCATTTATTGTACATTTGTCTATGCTGTTAAAATATTTAGTGCTATCATTTGGGAAGTTATGTTACAGTAGCAATGGGGTAGTTACGAGACTTTTGATGCTGAGAAGTTGTGAGGCAGAAGGCTGCAGTTTAAGTAGCTTGGTGAGCAGAAGAGGATCATTTCCTTCTTAGGAAGGAAAGTCCTAATTTTCCATCCTTTCCTTCTTGCGCAAGTGAGTACATTTTGTTTTCTGAGCATGTCATTATAGTTCAAACTGCTCACAGTGTTTAAACAGTGATATACAAAGCATGCTTTCCTGAGAAGAACGCACCTCTAAAATAGCCTTGTTGCATTTGCAACAACTGAAAATAAAGTATCCCTTTTCCAAAGTGTATATAAGCAGCATTGTCAGAGCTGAGCACATCTTTTAAATGATATTTGGGTTGTGGGAGTAAAAGCATCAGGTCTGAATACAGAATATCAATTTCTGTCTATACCCTGAGGTGGGTACACTTTGTTGAAAGCACTGAGTGATACATTAATGCTGCTATTGACTAAAGCATGTTAAGGTCATAAGACACTGCCACTTTGAGTTATTATACTGTTTAACATTTTATTATTAAGTGTTTAAAGAATTGATATAATTTTTCATGTTGATGAATTGAAATGGACTGATATTATTTTAATAAATTTCTGGCTGCGTGGCAGTCATGGTGTGGTTATTGTTTCAGTCAGGGATTCATGGACAAACAGATTTTGCTGAGGACAGCTGTTACATTTTATATTGCACTTTAAGACTGTGGCAAGCAGTACAGAGTACTTTGTGTATACTGCAGTTTAAGAAAAGAGAAGTTATCAAGTACAGCTGTGACCTTTTACTTTATATATTGATATGCACAGAGTAGGGATACTTGCTATGGCTGTCTTCTTTGGAGGAAAATGACTAGCTGCACAGCCAGCTTTAGGCACCAGTGAACCCTGCAGTTGCTGGGGGCCCCTGTTCCTGGAGGGCCCCCAGCCACAGCAAGTTATCTTATCTTAATATTTTATAACGTACTTCAAAGCAACAACAGCTAGAACAGTAATTCTATAAATATAATAAACCAGACAGGTAACAATAATAACTTTTATTTATATCTTCTGTAAAATTCAAAGATATTTCTGGTTATAGTAAGTGTTTTATCAAATAACAGACTTCACAATTCCATAAAATATTTTACCACAAACAGTGCCTCTGGCTTAGCTAAACTCCACTGGTGGGCATTCTTTTCATTAAAATAAACAACATAGCCAGCTTTAGGTACTTGCATTACTGGTGGCTGCAAGGAGGCCCTCCTTAATCATCCTTAACTCTGTGGGGACCCACAAAGGCTGCTGCTAGTTTGAAGAAAAAAAGTACTCATTTCCTTATTCTACTTTTTAGCCTGAACAGGACTGTGATATGACCCTGTTAGTATAATGCTGGTAACATGAGCAAGGTAAGCAGTAGAGAGATCAGCAGCCCAGAGCGACCAATCCCAGTGCTTACTTTGGATTTTAAGAAGAGCTGATCCATCCAATCTGCAGGGATGGTTTTCTCGTTTAGGGAGTTTTATAAATACTTGCAGAACACCAGATACTGTATCTGTCAACTAACTTCTTTCCTGAGGAATTCGGCACAAAGCCAAAAATAATAGCAGAATAAAGGCTCAAAATCAGGAACATGTTTTAAAATATTACTCTAATTGAATTACAAATTTAACAGAATAAAATATTTTGCATCAGCATGCATTTTTTTGGGCAAGAAGAAGTTCAAAACTCTGATTCTGAATTAATTGCCTACCTGCAATCCTGAATGATTTACTAGCAATTTAAACTTTTTACAAAGGAAAGAGCAAAATGATGAGGCAAAAACCAGGGAAGATCTCTGAAATCAGGGATAGTGACAGGCATGCATTACTCCTCAATAAGGTATAAAAGGTGACTTACCCCTCCAGCTGTATGAAGACTGCTAAACCACAGTTACTGATCTGATGTGGCAGTACCAGTGTTGCACAATTTTTTGCAATTTGCTGAAACAAGTACAAAACTAGTCTTGCCATGGCTAGTGTGTGTGTATGTGTGTGTGTGTGTGTGTGTGTGTGTGTGTGTGTGTGTGTGTGTGTGTGTGTGTGTGTGTGTGTGTGTGTAAAATATCACAGATTTTTATCTGTCCACACATCCAATAATGTTGAGACACATACATTATTTTTCTGGTTATCAGTAAAAATTGCAGCTAACAAGTAATTACATTTCAAAAGTAAGGCATAAAATATATTAGAACATTCAGACACTTAGCTCTTTTAGGAGTCTGGTGGCCACCACTCCCCAGAGTATATAAATAGATACAGTGAGACCCCCTTCATCATCCCTGATTGTGTGGGGGGCGCACAAAAGCTATTGTTAATTGGGGAAAAATGAGGAGAAAAAAATGTATTGATTTTCTAGTTATGCTTTTTAACCTGAACAGGGCTGTGATATGACCCTGTTAGGGTAAAGCTGATAAAGGCTATCAGCCACACCCATTCCAAAACCAGCCTTGCTGAAATGTGTGTACAGAAAATTGCTGTAGGTTATCTGAGGGGGTGGCAGAGGACTGTGCAGTTATTGCTTCTTTAATTTTCATGACAGTCAGACCTTAGAGGTGTGCACAGGAGGTCATTACAGCTTACATTTGGGCTGAGGACAGTGCAGTCATTGTTTCTTTTACTGTTTTCACAGACCTTAGAGGTGTACAAAGAAGGTTACTATAGATTGTATAGGGGCAGGGTACTGTATAGGAACAACAAAGTAGAATCACACCATGTATGTATAAAAGTGGCTGCCTTTGGGGTGTAGGAATAAGGCATGCTATGTACACACACATCACCAGTCATTTGAAATATATGATTGTGGCAATTTGAAATCCAAGTATGACAGGAGAGGGATGCATAGGTGGTAACTGTCATTTTGGGGGGGGGGGATAAGAAGGCGACAGTATTCACAGACAGGATGTGTGTATCCTCACAACAATCAGCTTGTTTATTGTGAACTACTATTTTGTCAGCTTTGAACATTAAGCTTTGGGCACAACTTATGTCTTCCCTGAAAAAAAAACAGTATGACTGAAATTATTTTCTTAGACGTGATTTTTCTTTAGGCCACCTTTGGATTAAAAGGTTGGGAAATGTTCTAAAGTACACTTCAGAACATCTATAACCTAATGGTTTCTGGGGGCGCTGGCTTAACTGATTTATTTCCTAAATGATTATTACTGTGCTATTTTGGTCAGGAAAGGTGTTGAGAAGATACAAGGAAAACTAAAGCGGAACAGCAACAATGAATTTCTTTCCTTAATCATAATTTCTTTTCAGGCGATCAAAGTTGCAAAAAGAAAAAAATAAATAAATAAAATGCACATCAGAGCATAAAGAAAGTTAAGGCTTCTTATAAAAGCTGAAGAGAGGTAGAGACAAAATGTGAGGAAAAGGAATAAAAAAGTAATGTTTATGGAATGGGGAGCACATGTTGGGAGGAAACCGAGGGGAGCACTGGAGGATGTGTGTGTGTGTATGGGGAGGGGGGGTCGAGTGCTGAAACAACAGGCAGTGCTTACAGTGCCATTTCAACTAAGTCCAGCCCTGTACATACAGTTATTTTAATGTACAAACTACATGCCAGTGACTGGGAATATCTCTTAGTGAGATGAGCCAATATAGTGTGGTGCATAGGCATGTTGTAATTTAAGAACACAGTAGCTACAAGTCAGTCTGTGCGTACTACTCCTAAAAGTTTGCAGCATGAACTAAAAGGTTGTTTAGGAGGATAGCAGTGACAAGGTGATACTTAGATTTGAAGTGCCAAAGGGCCCCCAACTTGACATTTGGTGGGGGCCCTCAAAATGCTAACACCTGCCCTGCTAGCTGCCTCCTGCAGTTTGCTTATTATTTCGGTTTTGCAGTACTAATGTAATTATTTTGAACAATGTGTAATATTTTAATGTATGCCACCTGTTTGGAACAAAGAGGAAACACATTACACAGTCATCCTCTTTTATCACTATCAGGTATCTGAATTGTATATAAAAGTGTCTACACCTTCTTGATGTGGGAAGTGTTTGGATGAAAGTAACTGTTGTTACTTGTTCAGTTTCACAGTCATCTCTCAAAAAGAAAAGGGATAACTGCATCACAGGATGACCTGGCCTTTTAGAAAGTTCTGGAGACTGGTGGCCAGTACAGATCTAGGCTATATATGTGGATTCTGATATGGGCTTAGTAATCCCCTCTGCCAAAAACCCCACCAAGTCTAAAACTTTTCCTAGTCATAGGTGAATACAGGAGATCTCTGTAACTGGGGGGTGATTGGAGTCGGTCTTTTTTTTTAACATTCCTAGAACCAGAATAAATTGCTGGCAACCAGGGCCATGCCACAAAACTTTAAACTGGGGAGTAGTATTATGATAGGGAGTACCTGATGAGAATAGGAACACTGGTTCCAACTAACTAACTAAAAGAAGACTTTTCTAATTTACCCTAACAAGTCCACTTTATTAGGAGGAATATTTGATCAATAAAATCACTATCTCTTTAATTAGTATTGAATGACTTGGATTGCTGTGCATTTAATAGTATTAAATTATTAAAGTGAAACGATTATTTGTTAACCTTATAATGTTTTGCTAAGCTTGATGAATTATTTTTAATGATTTCTTATAAGGAGGTATTGTAAAGAATTTTGAAGTATGATTTTTGCATCTCATAGATATTGTTTAAGGAAATGATGTTGATTAGGTTAACCAATGGGATGAACTGATTGCTTTTATACATCAATTTTAAAAGGTTACTTTTAATTCTGATGAAGTGCATGTAGGATGAAAGCACTCAATAAATTGATTTCATTGATCACCTTGTGGGTTTGTCTGTCCTGCTGTCTGTTTTGACATGTGGTCATTATCGAGGTAATTATTTTGGTGTAATTCAGTCTTTAACTTTCCTCCAAAACTACAGAGGTTACTATATCTTATGATAGACTGGGGACAGTGTTGTTGTTTCCTTAAATGTCATCATAGGGTCACTGTAACTTATATAGGAGCAGTGTACCATCTCTAAAAGTAAAAAGTTAGAAATATTATTGTAATCTTTTTTTCTAATTTTATTCATAATCAAACATCAGATGCATATACAGGTGGTTATCCCCAGGGGAGGGTAAATAAGCATAGTGTTTATGTATGCCTGACAGCAAATATGCTCTGTTCTGTTTTTTCTTTTTCAGTTTTGTACCAGTCTGAGATCAGAAGGGTACACAGAAGGTGGTTGTCTTTTGGAGGCAGGGGATGAGGAGGTGTCCTGTATATAAATATGATAGTAGAAGAAGATTGAACTATGACTGTAGGCATTAATACCTTCATTTTAATCCCAGTTTAACACCAGAGGGGGATACACAGAAAGTAACTACCAATATTGAAGTTGGGTAGGGGGCAGGCACTATTCCCAGAAATGATATATGCATTCACACAATCATTTGTCTTCTCAGTTTACTGTGAACTGGTTTTTGGTCAGCTTGAGCATTAAAACTCAATACAACTTATTTCTTCATTGAAATAAAAAAAAAGGCAGTATTGAATTTCTTTCCCAGATACATAATGTTGTGCTTGTTCAGGCTGGCATTGGATCAAAAGATTGGAAAAAAGATCTAGAATTCCTAGCACCTCGATAGCAATCAGTCCCCTGATCCCCAGATTAATGTAGTTGTTGCAGCATAGTTGTGGTCAGTTAGATGTGCTGGAAGGATGCAGAGAAAAAATAAAGCTGAAGAGTATGACTAAGGTTCTTCTTTGATCATGTTTTTTGTACAGACCATCACTAGATGAAAAAGGCTGGTTAGAAAACTCTAAAATGCACCTTAGAGCATCTACAACTCCACAGACTCCCATTTTAATGTAGTTGTTTCTACCACAGTAATCAGAGTGCAATCTTGCTGAATGAAAGAATGAATAACTGCAGAACAAAAACTGTACAGTAAGACAAACTGTGTGGAAAAATGGAAGAAAAAAACTACTGTGAAAAGGCCAGGATGGGTTGGAAAGTGGAGGGTTTGATGCTATAGAGCCTTTTTTCCTAGAGTTCCACTAAACATAAGGCTAGTCCTGATGTGGAATATAATATGACAAACTTGGCATAGGAATTGTAGTAAGGGAGAGTCTTCTGAACATAATGAGGGATCAGACTCCAGTGTAAACACAGGGCAGTATTAATATTCTCAGCCTATGTCCCACAGCAAGGTTGTGGTGGTGAGGAAATGAGTACATTCAAACAGCAGTTGCATTACCTACTAGACAACGCAGGGTAACATGAGCTGATGTTGATAATGGGAGACTGGAATGTTCATATCACCACAGACAGAACAAGATATGAGGACTGCCTGGGTCCATATGGGTGGTACAGTAGGAATAAAGAAGAGACCATTCTAGACTTCTGTCTGGCAAATGGCTTGATCACAGCCAAAACATTGTTCAGCAACAAAATCATGCACAAAAGTGGCCATCATGAAACTTGGGTAGACTTCCTCCTGGTAAGAAAACGGCATTTTTTTGTAGAAAAAGAAATTGCAAACTCATGCCCAGTGAAACACTATTCACATATAATAAACAACATTTGGCCAAAACCAGATTCAAGCAGTTATTAGAAAAAGGCTCTAAGGTCAACATAGATTAATTTGCCGATATCCAGGAAGCTGACTGGATCAAAAAGCACAAGAGTTTGAGGAAATACTCAGGGCTTTAACACCTAGCACCTCAGGAGGAAAAAGAAGCAGGCAGAGTCAAAGAAAACGGCAGCATCTCAGAGCAGTATGTATGAAGATGGTGGAAAAGATGTGAAGCTGACCCAGGCATGTCACGTAGTCTAACACAAAAGTTTAGGAAGCTATGAAAAGCAAATAGGAGTGCAGGAAAAAAATGGGAGAAAAAATGAACTAGTATAAGGAAAAATACTGCTTGGCAAACAAAGAGACTAAGAGAGAGCAGTCAAAATTGCAAAGAAAAAGGCATTCAAGGTACTCTACTAGTTTCTAAGAAGTGACTTAGCAGATGGTACAAAGAAACTCTACCAGTTTACAAGACAAAGACAGAAAAATAAATAAGACACTTCCATCAACTTCTGAATGAAGAAAACCCCATAGAAGCTGTACTGCCCCAGACACAGCTTGTGGTAAAACAGGAAGAGCAGCCCAGCCTAAACGAAGTAAGAGCAACACAAAGGATAATGATGTCATGGAAAGCAGCACACTCAGATGAGGTCACAGCAGATATGGTCAAGAAGTTGAATGAGTTGGGGAAGAAATAACTTTTAAGGGTACTCATAGCAGTATAGAGAGAAATAGATTTCTGAGCTGACTGGAGAATAAGCATGTCAGTATACAAAGCAAAGTGGTATGTAGTGTCAAGGTGCAGCGCAGTACTGCAGAGCATAACCGGTACATGAATATGTGTACAAAGTAAAATGGCTGCAGCATAGTACTGCAGAGCATGACTGGTACATGAATATATGCAGAAAGTAAGATGGCTGCAGTATAGTACTGCAGAGCATGACTGGTGCATGAATATGTGTAGAAACTAAGATGGCTGCAGCATAGTACTGCAGAGCAAGACCGATACATGAATATGTGTACAAAGTAAGATGGCTGCAGCATAGTACTGCAGAGCATGACTGGTACATGAATATATGCAGAAAGTAAGATGGCTGCAGTATAGTACTGCAGAGCATGACTGGTGCATGAATATGTGTAGAAACTAAGATGGCTGCAGCATAGTACTGCAGAGCAAGACCGATACATGAATATGTGTACAAAGTAAGATGGCTGCAGCATAGTACTGCAGAGCATGACTGGTACATGAATATATGCAGAAAGTAAGATGGCTGCAGTATAGTACTGCAGAGCATGACTGGTGCATGAATATGTGTAGAAACTAAGATGGCTGCAGCATAGTACTGCAGAGCGTGACTGGAACATGAATATGTGTACAAAGTAAGATGGCTGCAGTATAGTACCACAGAGCGTGACTGGAACATGAATAAGTGTACATAGTAAGATAGATTAATGATTATAACTTTTTTTCCATTACATAAAACTCATGACTGCCTGGAAAAAAATCATTGATGACACCTATGTGTCTTCTGTCTATGGATTCTGATACAAGGAAAGTAACTTGTAAGGTGAAAACGTACATAAAACATCTTAGTTGAGAGCACTAATTCATATATTCTGTACTTATATACTTACTGTAATTCTAGGTCAGAAGAGAGGCTAAGCCTATTCATGCACAAAGTGGACGGAAAAAAACAGTTAAGTTCATGACACTAGTCCATTTCAAGATGTCCGCGCGCACACATACACATGAACGCATGCGCATTGGTAGTTTGAAGGATCACCAAAAGCATGCCTATGAGATCTAAAAGGAAAACAGATCACCCTGAAAATAATACTGCATGGCATCTTACAGGGCATATGTGGAGAGCACACAAGCTGTTGAAGGGGGTAAAAGATGAGTACTGAATCAGAGAACCAAGTGTTTTTACAATCAATACATCTGTTCACTGTTATTTCTACAGTATACCAAAGTTCAACAATTTGGAACAGACTAAAATGTACTGGCTGCTATCACTGCAAACAAGAAGTTGTTTATTCTGTATTTCTAAATACTGTTAACAAGATATTCATAATTCTTTATTGCATACTCTTTTAATGTGATTTTTGTGGAAGGGGTCATCACACTAAGATGCATGCAGGTTGATAAGGGTATAGCTTTGCTTAACTGTTTGATGTGAATAAGTTAATGAAGTACTTAGTCATTAAATAGAAAACATTGAAATATGCTAGATAATAGCTTGGTATGCTAGACGGCTCAGTGTTTACATCAACAGCTCCTTGAAATGGTACTATTAAACTTTATACCTGAACATTCAAGTCAGAAAAATCTATTGTCATGCTACCATTTCTTATCGCCTTTTAGCACTCAGCCTCATGCCTGTTTTGTTTTTAATTTCGTTTGCCTTCAGCATGTCATTTACAAACAAAATTAACTATCCTTTGAGATGTTTATATGATCCCACTTCTGCCCACTGGACTAGTAACAAAGATTTAAAATGGCTGCTGCCTGAATTCCTGAGGTCAGAAGTAGACGTTGTTTGCCTCTCATGGTAACCTTGATATAAACACCATCTTACATTATTTGTGACCACCCTTGCAGAGTGCCTTCTCAATGACATCCTCTCTCTCTCATATGGGAAATACTTAAATATTCATACTTAAAGAGCATCACGGTCTGGGGTGACAAGTCATATTCAGCAGTAAGATGCATAAGCACCTCCTAGACATCTATAAACCCAACAAAACTTATGGTAAACTCCCCTATAAACACTCTCCCTTGCGTGGAATAGGCTACCACCTCACATTCGTAGCATTACTAGTTCCAGCTGCTTCAAAACTGAAGTCAAGCACTACTTTCTGAACTCAAAAGCCTGTCCTTGCCTAAATCCTCCATAATCTGCATTTTCCTTTCTTTTTCTTTTCACTGCCTGTCTACATGTAATAATTCAATGACTAGTCTGCTCACTAGACAGTACTACATTATGCTACTTGAGAAAGATGTCATTGTAAATACTTAATTGACTTAGTTGTATTTTACTTCATTTTGTCTTATTTTTATTAGTTATTCATTCCACCTGATTACTCTATATGCAATTTTTGTTTATGTTGTATTCCTGCACTGTTTCTCTTCAGTTTTGTATATTGCCTACTATGTTATCTTTTTTATGTTTGTATTGCTGGGGCTTTCCTCCTAGGGTCTCCACTGAAAATGGGCCATTGGCTGAGATGGACTAACCCAGTTAACAAATGTTAAATAAATAAATTAACAGCCAAAGTAATTAATTGTAAAGTAAAGCCAGTCATTTCAGAATTAAGAACCCCCCCACTACCACAAGAACTAGTGATTACTAAAGTTTCTCATACTTTAAAACACTATTCTTGATTTTTGCTGAGTACTTACGTGGAAAAATATTAAACACCTGGCTATGTAACATGCAAGATAATACATCCTGATATCAATTGCCAAGAAAAAAATACCTCTCACTTGCTAAACGGCCTTGCATAAACTTCATGTGTGGCACAGGTACCACTGCTAAGAATATCTTATTTATCTTATTATTGTATTCCCAATATTTCAGCATTTTTCTGACTAAGGAAAGCAACATATCTATGGATTAATGAAAACCTTACTCTCAAATGAATGTAAGAGAAAGTTGGCTGATACAAATAAAATCATGTCATGAGAACAACAGATGGTCTTCAGTATGTTTCTGTTACAAACAAATACAAGAAAATGAAATGGCAGCAAAATCATAATTCCTATTTAACAGGAAGCTTAAATGGATCAGCAATTGCAACAATTTAAACTATTGATAATCAAATCAATTAAAACAATGATAGGATGTGTGATATATTAATTATTTTGGTCTAGTGAGAAATGAACAAAGTACCATTGACAGATTGTCTATCCTCCTTCAAATATCATAGACAACTTCCGGGTCTATATTAGAACATCGAATTTTCAAAATTTCGAGTGTTCTAATATCGAATCCTATTAATCGAAAATCTAAAACATCGAACATACAGAACAGCAAATTTTTTCCTAGGGAAAAAAATTTGCTGTTCCAAAACATATGCACACAACACAAGCACACCAAACAAACAGCAATCCACACACATACACCTAAACTCTTACATCTAACCCTACACTAAACTATACATACACCACTAACTATCCACTTACCTTAACCCAAACCCTAAGGTCCGTTACTACCCTAACCCTCACATCCACACAATTGCACACTTACCTGACCCGCGCCCTAACCCTAACTCACCTAACCCACCCTAACCCTCGCATCCACACAATCACACACTTACCTGAACCTGACCTGTAACTTTCCACCACAGTGCTGAAAATACCGAAGTAACAGAAACGGACAACCAAATTCTTTCCCTAGGAAAAACTTCTATTTTCTGTTTCTTTGATATTTTCAGCGTTCGCTGAAAACGGGTCAATATTAGAAAACTCGAAATTTTGAAAGTTCGGTGTTCTAATATAGACCCCAACTTCCCTTTAGCATTAGACAAACCCAGCTCTTGTCTGTAATAGGTTCATCAGTTCATAGGTGAATATTAGGCTAGCTGCCATGGCAGGCCATTTTAAGCCTAGCCAGTTTCCTTTTTTGTGCTCAAAATAATCTATCTCATTTGATTATAAATTGACCTCACTCATCTCATGGATAATTATATATTACCCCTAATGAGAATAACTCAGATCACAGATCCTTTGTGCAAAAATGGGAATAGGTGTGATTGATGGATGGATGGATATGTAACACAGATAATTTGAAGGGACCCATGCACAGGATATCGCATTTAGTATCTGCATCTGTCCATTTGGAGAACAGGGGGCAGTTCTGGGGTAAATTTTCTGTTTTCCATTCATAGATCTAAGGTGCACTTGAAAATGGACAGGTATGGACTTTGTTTTATGTGGGTGGAAGTCTTACTCCACAACAGTGGCATCATCTGTGAAATACACCTGTCCCTCCAAACCATTCTGTTGGTGTTGCAGAAAAATTTTAGATTCCTGTACTGAGTATTTCTGATGCCAGTTGACTTGCTAATGTGCAGTAAATCCATCAATAATGGGTCATATGATGCCTTGTATGCCAGACACAGGTCACCTATTAGCAGTCTGTAGGATACAGAGTATGGTGACAGGGCTTTGAGTCAATGCATGTAGGACATATTGTTTAGGTCTTGTATCCATTTATTAAGGTAACACAGTGGGTGGTCCAGCTATTGCATGACAGATAGATGCTAAAGGGGGCATTATATTCTTTGATTGGAGTAATGAGGGCTGAGTAAAGTGGGGGGGGGGCAATTGCATCCCTAGATAGCACAACCCCTTTGTTTATAAGCAGTGCAATATAGACGGTCTTTCTTACAATAAAAGACTGTCCAAGTTCCCAAATCCTGACCAAGTGGGTGAAGTTTTAGTCAACTGTCCTTACACTGACACATTATTAACTTCTTGGTTTGTCCTAATCATTCTAATCACTTGCTAAAGCCAAACCACAAGCCGTATTAACCAATCTCCTCAAGGCCAATGCCCAAAACATCTGCAGCAACAGTGGATTATGTATCTATTCAATCTTCTCTTAAAACTCTTCGAGAATATTTCTTCATCATACTTGCAAGCTAATCCCTTTAAACAGTGAGAAATATAGTTTCAGACTGGAGATTACAAACTACTTGAATATTTGTAAAATAAGAGAGGAACGTACACTAACTTAGTAGTCATTGCAGAAAGAAGAATTATTGCAACCTTTGCAGCTCCATAACTCTTCCACCCCCTTTTCAGGAACCATGGAAAATCTAATTTAATGTTTAATGTTTCTTGACTGAATTCTTCAGTTTTGTCACAATTACAAAATTTTAACATAGTAGGTCATCTAGAAGAAACAAATTTCTGCACAGCACAGACAAAGCCTTCTCTTCTTATACCTTGGTTAATATGTGAATAAATCTACATAACCTATAGCTTTATACAGTTGTATCTATAACTTTAAGCTATGCACACAAGCATGCATGCTCGCGCACGCACACACACACACACACACACACACACACACACACACACACACTATGAAGAAAAATAATAAGAACAAATTATGCTCGTGACATATAATATATAATTCCATATTCTTTTGGACAGAGAGGCCATCATAACAAGTGCTTGTGTTTTACAGTTACTAATTCAAAGCACTGATAAACAGTACTAAACTGTCTGCTGGACTTTTAATGTGTTTTGTATAAGCCATTTTACCAGTGAACATCTCTCACATAAGCACACTTAGTCAAACTTTGGATTCATTGTTTATTGTAGACAATAGATAACTGCTTTTAAATGCAGACTGAAAAGCAATTTTCGTTACTCAGTTTTTTTATTTTGAGCTTTACTTTTCTGACTTCAAGATGTCTAAAGACAGGCAGGAATGTGCTAATATTTAAACTACAGGCTTTCAGACTAAGCAATATATTCACTATTGTTAAAAGTCATATCAATCAGGGGCATGTTGACAAATTACAATCTCAGAATGAACTCTAGTTAAAATCAATTACCTGGCTTCATTAGCTTCAGTGTTTATTTTTTTACTGCTAAGATGTCTGTACTAGGGACAGACTTTTCTTATAGTCAAACTTTATTCAATAAATGTCAGACACAGATATGTTCCTTGATGTTTTTTCCCTTCAGAACAATAGGTTCATAGGTAGGTACTAGGCTATCGGCCCTAGGTCTTATACAAGCCTAGATAAAAAGGTACCCTGGCTTTCGCCACTCAAGAAAATTATTTTCCTGTGCCACTGTCGAGCAGAGCCACAGAGGTGATCCCCGGGGTGAATTTCCTAGTTCCCATCCAGTCATCAACATTTTTCTTGAAGAGTGCTTATGAGGAGCTTTGTTTGATATAAATAGGTAGTTTGTTCCAGAGTATGGGAAGTCGCTGGGACAGGAATCTATCCCTCCAGCATGTTCTCTTTATTGTGGTGACAAGGTTTAAGACCCTAGAGAGTGTAGTTCGGAGGGATTGGGATTTCTTTAAGTGGAGCATGTTCAATAGCTCTGGGTTTGACATAGCTTTGTATGTTAGGCAGAGATCACCTCTGAGTAGGCGATATGCGACGGAGTAAACCTGGAGTTTTTTGAGATGGTCTGCGTAGGGCATCAGTTTGAGGCCAGTAATCCTCTTTGTTAGGTATTTCTGCAGCCTTTCCAGTTGTTGCAGATGTCTTTTGAAGTACACACCAAAAGGGGCATTGTACTCTATAATGGGTCAAATGAGTGATGAGTAGAGGAGCAAAATGATCTCTCTTTTCCTGGATGAGAAACCTTTTGTGATGAGGTATGCCATGTAGAGGGATTTCCTGAGTACTGTGGCAATGTGATTATCAAAGGAGAGACTACTGTCCCAAGGTCTCATCACACTTTTGGTTTTAAGTAGACTACCACCTATGTGGTAGTTCATGGATACAGAGATTTTACCAAAAGGGATGACAATGCACTTTTTGGCAATGAGCTTGAGACCATGGCTTTGCCACCAGGCATCTGTCTCAGTGAGGCCCTTTTGTAGGATGTCCACATCGTTAGGAGTTTCAATGATGGCTCCTAGTTTGCAGTCATCTGCAAACTTCGTAAGCCAAAGACATTCTATGTTAGCCTGTACTTCAGAAAAGTAGATACCAAACAGGAGAGGACCCAGGACTGAACCCTGTGGTACTCCACTTGTCACTGGTCTGAAGTCAGATTTGGAGTCTGCTACTTTCACAGTGTGGGTTCACTCAGTGAGCCAGTTGGCAACCCATCTTTTGATATAGGGATTTATACCTAGTTTAGTGAGTTTATCTATAATTCCAGAGTGAGTGATGGTGTAAAAAGCCTTGGTGAGATCTAGATAGGCTGTGTCAACCACCTTACCTTTGTCTACGGCTTTGGTGACTGCTTCAAAGAAGTCAGTCAGGTTTAGGAGACATGATCTGCCTTTTATAAACCCAAACTGGGTGGGGTCCAGAGTTTGGAGATTACCAATGTCTTTGTTTATAAATTCCATGATGATAGTTCCATGGCCTTGCAGACCAGGCTCGTTAGGCTAATGGGGCAGTGGTTTCTGGGGTCCATGGTAGCTCCCCCTTTGTGGAGTGGGATAACCATCACTGTCCCCCATTCAGTGGGCATAACGCCTGAGGTGAGGCTATGACTGAACATGGTGCTTAGGTGGGGTGCCAGTTCATTCTCTAGTTCATGTAGAACGCATCCTGGGATGTTGTCAGGTCCCATGGATGCTGTGTTGGTTCGGAGAGAGTGGTTTTTACCTCTGCAGCCGTGATTACAGGAACTTTGCATTTTTCTGGTATAGAGATGGGCCCTTTAGGGGGTGAGGGGGGAGTAAAGTTAGCACTGAACCTATCTGCCAGGATGTTGGCAATATCAGTTGGTTCTGTATATTTAGTGCCATTGTGCTGTAACTCAGAGCAGATCTGAGTGTTGCCATTGAGATTTTTTACATAGCTATAGAATGCTTTGTGGTTGTCTTCAGAATCAGTGGTGATTTTGTTTTCATAACTAGCTTTGGAGGATTTTATGAGGACTCTCAGCTTCATACTAAGGCTGACCAGGGAGTTCTTCCAGTCATGGGATTTTACTCTTTTTTGCCAGTTTCTTTCTTCTGTTGTAGAGTTTGTTTAGGGCAGGGGACCACCAGATTGGCTTCCTTTTTTGCAGGATAGCATCTTGGTTCTGTTAGAGAGAGCACGATCCATGCACTAGTGTAAGTGCTTATAAAGTGCATTTGTGTAGGATTCAGCAGTTGTACCTCTGTTGTTCATCTGCATGGGTGTCATGGAGTTTGCCACTTCTGCCTTAAGAAACGTGAAGTTGGCTTTGGAGAAATTTTTTTACGGTGGTTTCCCTACTTGGGAGTGAGGGTGGGATGTGGATGTCTAGGCTGATAAGCTTGGGGTTGGATCTGACCAATGAGGAATTGACCTATGGTGTGGAACACTGGTAATCCATGTTGGTAATGACCAGGTCTAGGATATTGCTGCCCCTGGTGGGGGTGTGGATAAGTTTATCCAAGGCATTGGAATTGATGAATTCCAGAAAACGTTGAGCAAAAGAGTTGGTACATGAGTAGTTTTCCCAGTTAATGGTGGGGTAGTTGAAATCACCCATTATTAGGGTGTTGGGTTGTACCCTAATAATTTCCAGTGTATCAAGAAATGAGGAGTGGGAATCCTGGGGCATGGTGGGGGATCTGTAGCAAGTTACAATTTGGATTGCGGTCTTGCCCAGAGTTAGCTGCACTTGGACAATCTCGGATGCATTATGCTGAGCAACTAGCCTGGAGGTGTGCATATCCTTACTGAATATGGACACGCCTCCAACTTTTGTGTTTCGGTCCAGGTTAGGTGTCCGAAAGGTGTGGTACGAATTATAGCTTGGTAATGCAAGGGTGCTCGCTGAAGCCTTGAACCAGGTCTCTGTCACTGCACAGATGTTGATGTTTTCCATTTTAAGGAGTGCCTCGAGTGAATGCATTTTGAGGTTTACACTTCTAGCATTGAGTAGCATTACCCTCCGATTTTGCTTGCTTGTACCTTTTACGGTGGTGAATGTGTCATTTGAAACTTTCCTAAAAAAGGCACTATAGAGGTGGTAAGAGCCTTAGCCAGTATCCGGAATTCCAAGGGCAACAGGTGCAGGTCATCTCTGGCAAACCATCGCAGTCTGTCAATCATGTCATCCCAGGCAGACAGATACTGGAACCCCTTAGAATGACACCAGAAGCTTAGCCAATTGTTGAAGTCAATCATTTTGTCCTTGTACTGTGGTATCATTCTGGATGATGGCAGGATGCTACTCAGGGCTAGGGTCATACCTGCCTGGGCAACAAGATTGGAAAGCTCTTCCATGTGTCTTTTCATGTAGTCCAGGGAGGTATGTCTCAGGTCGTTCACACCAACGTGGGCAATGACAGAGTCATATTTGTACTTATTGTGGAGTGATCTGAGTACATAGGTTATGTGGCGGATCCTGGCACCTGACAGGCAGCTGACAGTGACTTTCTCCTTGTTTAGCTGGGTGAGTGGAACATCAGTGTGCCTGACTATAGAGTCATCAATGACTAGAGTGTTGGGTACGTTGTTATGCCTTATGGGCTGTGGTTGAGTGGCACACTATTTTTGTGGGCCATGTGTCATTTGGGTTGTGTTGGGGGTGGAGATTGCATGCGTTTCTGCTTTGGAGGTCTCTGTTGCTTCCGCAGATTTTTATTGAGAGCCTCCGTTAATGTAGGTGTGTGTTCTGTGTTGCTATGTGTGTGTTTTGGTGGTGTAGGTTTTGAGGGACTATGTGATGAGTGTGGTATGGTGCAAGTGTTTACCTTCTCCTCTTGACTGTCTAGTCCAGTCTTGGGTGAAGAGCTTTGCTTCCAGTTTGGCAATTTAAGTACATCTCTCACAGGTTGTTGTGTTGGGTGGTAGGAGGACAGGGTTGTCTGTGTACATGAGGCAATTACTGCATTGTCCCAATATGCCCAGATTCATCAGGTAGACAGGAGAAAACAGTGGTTGCTGACCATTAGACATGCTTGGATAGGTTCTTATTTAATAAGTACTAAAAACTGTTTTCCTCTAGGCAAGTGGGGAAAGTTGACTGTTGTAGTAATTTATAGCTTATTTAGTGCTTACAACGAGTTCTGAACAAGTGCTGAGCTCAAAGAAACAGATTTGAGTGCTAAAACTAAAAAACTGGCTAGTTCTAAGGGAAGTTTGAAAAGCAGACTTTATGGTGCCAGGAATAGTTTAACCCTAGCTAAGCGGTGATGCATAAAGTGTTTTTATTTTATATATAACAGTAGCAAATGAGCACACTGATACAAGTATTTTAGTATATTTGAGTATATAGTACATACTGCTGTTTTAATGTACATTCATTTTTATCTCTTTTCCCAGTCAAATGACATTTAAGTAAGCAGGTGTGACTCTGCTTAGCAGAATAAGTCATAATGTCTATTCTGACAAATTTTAGCCTATTATCTAATTTTGTAGTGATCTTGCAATACACTGTAATTTTGCTTTGAGAAGTTTTTCAATGTTCACAATGCTGTTTGCAGCTATTGATTTTGCAGGATCTGATTAAAACAGAATTTCACAAGAACCTGTTTAAAATGCTTGTGCCAGCAACACTGGTAGGCATGATGTGCCTTCAGTCTTTAAAGCTCCTGAATGTGAAAGCCCTGGCTAATTAATCATGATGCCTTTATGAAGCCTTGCACCTGTAAATAAATCATAATGGAGTCAGTGCTGCTAATTTGTCAATGTTCATTCCTGCCACTTTTTAAAAAAGTTTAAGAGTACAGTACAAACAAACGTGCAACATAAGCAGACTGTTAGTCATTCTAATATAGCAAAACAAGGAGGAGTTTATGGTAACTCCAATGAATATTACAGCGGAGCAATGAAATTAAATAAATTCTTTATTCTGTAGAACACAAATGCAAGCAGGAAGTATAAGAGCTCTGTACAAGAAAAATACAATAAAAAGGTTGCATGTGCACTTTCTTTGTTATTTTATATTGCTTGATAAATTAAATAGGGACACTTCCTTAAACAGAAAACTATGAATCTTTTTTTTACAACAGACGTGATAACCTTTATGCAAGTCCTGCAGACCATTCATCAATATGCCAGAAAATGAACCAAAAGGAATTTCAATATCAGGCTTCACAATTCATTACATTAAATGTATGCTCTCTACTTAGCACTAACAATTGAACATAAATGTATTCATGTTTTGATGAACCTTGCCAACTGTTAAAGAAATCCCTCAAAACAAATGTGCCCAGTCGTAGAAAATTTGCAATTTTATATTGCAAGTAACCTTCTCATTAAAAAAAAACAACATTATTGCTATTTGTTATACTTGAATGAATGACAGACAGACATAGCATTATAACATGCTACCTAATCTTCAGACATTCTTAACTAGCTTTATGTCATAGTAGAATATAAAATGGCAACAATGTCTAGAATTTCAATAAATTCCCTTGACTGCACATTCTATCTATGCATATTTAAGCATACCTATATTCATAAATCACACATTTGTCAGTATCCTATCTGTATATTATTTGCATTTTCCCAATTTGCATTCTCAGTTACAGTTTCAATGACTGCGGAAAATACAAGTCATCAGCATTAAAAATAAGATATACAAATGGCATTTTGCATTTTCATTTCTATCAGTATATCACTCATGAAAAGAAAAAACACAAAGTCGAAATGCTGAGCTAGAAGTTTGATTTGCTTATCACACAGACCACAGTAAGCAGAATTCTGAATGGCTAGCACAAGAGAAACAATTAGTTAGGAAGACTACCTTTGTCTACAGGAGGGTAATCTAAACTTATAGGCTCATGAGGCATGTATTATGGGTATTTTCCTCCCATTTGCATGCATCTCACAGAAGGCTGCAATCACAATCTTTGAATATTAATTTTTTTTCTGGTAAACCTGGCTAAAGAACTCTTGCATGGATTGTTGTGAGAATGTATACAGACAATAGAGTTCTATATGAATAAAAACAGAATAATTTCCTATTGATAAAAATAGTGTTTGCAAGACTTTAACTGTATTTTATAGTGATTGCTTTCACTGGCAAAATAAATATTAAACTTGCAACCTTATACTATATTAAATAGAATGTGTATAATATTCAAGAGTAATAAAAAAACATTTCTGTGAAGAAGAAAAACGTTGAACAAAATTAGCCAGCTTGGCCCATGCCTACTTAATGGTCACTGTACCTATAGCTTGACACAGTAGTTTTTCTTCATCTTTTTTCCTTTCCCTAATGTTAAGTTCCAGCCCTACTAAAACTAAAAAAATTAGATTAATGACTTTTATCAATAACTATATGACAGCCAATCATTGTCACTGTCAAAATGACTTGTTACTTGGCCAGCCAGGCAACTGGCTTGCCTGAGCTGCTTTGGCACTAATACAATCCATGCTCAGTGCTGGCCACAGTAGCTCTCTCCACACTATACCTGTTAGTAGCATTGAATTGAAATACAACTTTCCGTAGCCATGCACACTAGCAAGGCAGTTACCAATGAAATATTTTGATATTGCTCATCTGCGGCATTCATATACAAAACGATCAACAGAATGTTTAGTCACAGAAACGTGTGTAAAACATCAAGTAATTAACAGGTGAAGTCCTTGACTGCTGGCTATGTTCTTGTACAATTGTTAGATTGTTTGTTTTCAGCATGTATCTCTTCAACTGCATACATTCATGTAGGCATTGCAAGCACACCTGTTTACTTTTAGGTAAATTGATCCTTATCAAGGGCAGACCAGTTTGGAAATGGCACTTTTACAATCTTACTCATTTCATTGATTACTATATAAGTATTGTCAGAAATTTGGGAATTTAGGACACTTTTTGAGAAACTATGCTAATATCCTTCATATGCAATGGATCAGGAAAAATCTCAACAGATATATTTTTTACAAGCTTGTTATGACCAAGGATGAATTAAAGAGTGTTATATTTTCACTTCCAAAACTGATCAAGTTGTTTCATTTGAAAAAAAAAAATGTCCAGTTTCTAATGCTGTTTACACCTACCCTAATTCACCATCAAGCCCCTGTCTTCATCTGGTGTATTGTCTCTCTCTCTCTGAGCTGTACCCAGTGTCATGGGATACTGGAAAAGGTTAACAAAAGCCAAGGATCACAAGGAGATTTTTTGATGGTTTTTCTAGCCTGTGCTAATTGTCTAGACAGCACAGTGTAGTGCCTCCAGTCTTAAGCTACTGCAGTCTTCAGTAGGCTTGAACTCTCTTGAGTTCCTACTGCAGAAGCAGCCCTTAAAGTTCTTCTCCCATTCCTTGCTGCTTTGATTAGACTCTCCAAGAATGATTTTGCTCATTTATTGACTGTTATATGTTGGTTTTTGCATGTTGCAATAGACCAATGCTTATGTAATTGCATAGTCGCAGCTGAAGTCAGAACCAGAACTGAATACATGTCTTCCTGTAGCAATTACATATTCACTAACCCTCATTCTTATGTTTTGTAAATTTGTACATATGGTTATTGCAAATTACTGTTCTGAATTAGACTGGTCAAGTACATCTTCTGTTGCATACATACAGTTGTATCCTGCAGAGTATTATTTTAATCTCTGCTTTCTAAATGATTGCACTTTCTTTCATTTGTAATCTGTACCTCCCAGGTTATGAATGAAATGAATCATCTTTGGATTATTCCATTATCCCTATCACCAAACACATAAACAATGAATAAATAAGTATATAAATGTATGACTACCTGAGAGGTTCAATTGTTTGTTTGTTTGTGTCTTTCGGCTTTTCCCGGTTAGGGGTCGCCACAGTGGAACTCCGGTCTGCTAATGATTGGCAGTTGATTTTTATGTACTGGCTTGCCAGGCCTGACGCACAACCTTCAACGAAGGTACGCCCATTCACGCACGTCTCCACGCAGAAGACGCTCTAGCTGAGAATCAAACCGGACAGTGTCTTACTGTGAGGTGACAACGCTGAGAGGTTCAATAGTTTTTAAAATCTAATTAATGAAATTCTTTAATTTGTTAGGTAGGGAAAGGTCATTTTATGGGAATGCTGATCAATGGTTCATTGTAATCAAGAAGGTTACTTCTTTTGTTATCCTCCAGAGCAGTTTTACTTGACTGCTGATAAAAAGCTGAATTTATGTTCAGTTTGGAATGGCCTAGTTCTTCCATGTGTTATTGATGGGTTTAATCTGTAAATTGGTATTTTTTCATCCCAGCAATTGATCAGAACATTTGAAAGTTGTGGTTGAGAGAAAAGGGTAAGAAATGTCCTTAAGACAGCATTCAGCAATCTATTTGCCATGTTATAACTTCATTTTACAGTAAGACTGATTTTTGTATGATATGTATAGGGCAAACATTTGAAATGTTGGGACCTGCTAGAGTGAGTCCTGAAATGCAGAGACTAAATGGCCAAAAGATAAAACTTATGAATACTAAGAGCAAGCTGTCGTTTCTTAGAATATTCCCCTTTCTTCATAGTATTGCAATCTTGGAGTTAGTATATATAAGTTTAAGGGGATGTGGGGGCTACAGGGGGCTTGAAGTTTTAATGAGGCAATTTTCAAGATTTGCCCTTCTCTGGGTTTTCATGTCAATGTCTTGGCACTTGGCATTTTAAGTGCTGATAATTCAGTAGGGAGACTATGTATAGTGATTAGTACTGTTTGATCTCTTGTTCTGTGTTTATTTAAAGTGTTTCACATGAATAAGTCATTAACATATTTCATCTTGCTTATACACTTCATTTCGCCTTTTCAGTGCTATAACCAATGCTCTTACTGTGTTATTAAATGTCTTTGCTGCTTCAGTCTGTTTTTCAATGTGTCACTACTTGTATTTACTGTTTAAAGAATGTATATCTTAAGCCTGGTTCCATGGTGCAGACGGATGGAGCTCTGAGTGCAATCCAGGTGACGAGGGTTTGATTAGCGTTCCCAATACTGGAAGAGCAAGGCAGAGAGGGGGTGGAGTGAAAGGGCATGGGCTTGCTGACCACTAATTGAGAAAAGTGTATTGGTATTATTATTATTATTTACATATGCATTTCCATTTCTTATTATTTCTTATATGTGGTGTATTATATGCACTAAACTGAATTCTGTGTATGTTCAATATGGTAAGGGAAGTTTTTACCATTAAAGGAGAAGAGGGTATATTAGACCCAGGGAATTACTGCCAAAAATCACTGATTAATGTGGATATTAAACTTTAAGCTTCTGTATTGTTCGACTTGATGAAATAAGTAAAAAGAGATTTATTGTGGCTTGACCAAAGGGAGGTATTAAGAGTAGATTATTGGAAAAAGATTACTAGGAGAAGAACCACGCCAAATCACGGAAAGTTTAAACAGACAAAGTGTTCAGTAAAAGCTCTAAGAAAGACCCAGCTAAGCTAGCTCCTTCATTGTGTAATACCTTAAACCTCCCATAGTGGAGACCCATGGATTATATAAAAATCATTCCTTAAGGACATACCAGTGTCTTAGCTGCATGGATTCTGAATGCCCATGATTTTTTAAGTCTTTACTGGTGAATTCAGACCAAATAAGCCAAACCCTACCAGCTGCAGACATGCTATGTTTCACCTTTTTTTTCTGAGCTCTATCACTATAGCATAAGTGGATGATCTGGCAATACTTTGAAAACACAGATCTTAAGATCAAGCTTGATGTCCATAAACATTAAGGTTTCTGCAAAATATGAATGAAAGAAGATATTTTACAAAGAAAGAGAAATAAGATTATTTCCATTACTAATCTTGGTGGTACTCCTGTTCTGAAAGTCCAAGCACAGGATTTGTGGAAACCCTTCATTTCTAGCAATGTTCTGCCTTTTATAGGTTCATAGGTTCGTACTAGGCTATCTGCCCTAAGGCATTTATAAGCCTAGCCAGAGTGTATGTGGCTTACACCACCCCTTAGGATGAGAATACTATGCCCTTTTAGGGTTTAGTTTACTATGCCTCTGTCTAGTAGTGACACAGAGATGACCCCCGGGGTAAACCTACGATCTCCCATCCATTCGTCGAGATTTCTCTTGAATAGAGTCAGTGAGGGGCTCTGCCTAACATGGACTGGGATTCTGTTCCAGAGTGTAGGGAGCCTCTGGGTTATGAATCTGTCCCTCCAGCACGTTCTATTTATTTCTGTGTTGAGGTTTAAGTCACTTGTTCTCGTGGCTCTGATGGATTTGGATTTTCTGAGGTGGAGCATGTCCATTAATTCAGGATTGGACATGGCCTTGTACGTCAGGCACAGATCACCTCTGAGTAGGCGGTATGCGACTGAATAGAGCTGGAGTTTTTCAGTCGGGCGGCATATGACATATGTTTAAGACCCTTTATCCTCTTGGTGAGGAACTTTTGGGGTCTTTCCAACTGCTGCAGGTGTCGGGTGAGATACATCCCAAATGGGGCATTGTACTCAATCATTGGCCTGATAAGAGAAGAGTACAGTGGCACAATGACCTCTCTTGATCTAGATGTGAAACCCTTCATGATAAGGTGGGCAATATAGAAGGTCTTCCTAACCACTTTGGCAATGTGAGTGTCAAATGAGAGGTTACTGTCAACCTGGGTCCCTAGGTCCCTGATTACCTCTTCCGTACTTAATGGATTACCGCCTATGTGGTAATTTGTCGGTACCTTGTTTTTCCCAAAGGGTATGACTATACATTTTTTGGCGTTCAGCTTAAGGCCATGGCTCTGGCACCAATTATCCGTTTTTATGAGGCCTCTCTGAAGGATGTTTGTGTCTGCTGGAGTATCAATTATGGCACCCAGTTTGCAGTCATCTGCGAACTTTGTCAGCCACAATCCTCCTATGTTTGCCTGTACCTCGGAAAAATAAATGCCGAACAAGAGGTGCAATGAATCTAGTTAAGAGGAGCACAACCAAGTCTAATGCAATTAAGAGCAGCAATAAGTTTAATGGATTCATCTCTTTTAAAGGCAACTTTTCTACTAATAAATATAGAACCAATCAGTTTTCCCTTTTCTGCACTGCTATAAATACAGGCTATGACTAAACATATTGCCACCAGTCAATGCTACATGATCTAAGGTTTGTGAATACTTGGTGATATTTTTACATTCTCTGCATTTCTTTTTTGCCAAAGAAACCCCATCTCATGCACTACACAACAGTTTTACTAAAGTGTGTGCGTTTGTGTGTGTCCATCCTTATTGTGTCCAGTTTATTCCATATGGGGCAGCTTTTACAAATAGCAAACTGTGAAAAACTTTCTTTTAAGACCTGTGCTTATTTCTGTTTAAACACGCAACCCAGTCTTCATAATTTTTGTTTTAATTATTCTGTTAATGCTCTTCAGAAAAAACAAATGCTTCAGTTTTATATATAAATATATATATATATATATATATATATATATATATATATATAGTCTATGTCATATGATCAACTTTTTGGAAACTCAAAAAAAATATTGAAGAGACCATATGATCGAGTTTCTGAAAATTTGAACATTAAAAAAAATTTAAAAATCTACCTTTTTACATTTTTGCAAGCAGAGGGATAAACCATAACATCTCTGAGATCACACTAGAGTGAGGAAAAGGATAAATGTCCCAATCCTCAATGTACCGTCATCTCTCTTCAAAAGCTTTGAGTTTTCAAAAACTCGATCATATGGTCTCGACAATATGGAGTTTGAGTCTACCTGTATGTATCTTTCACCCTATCCATCCAGCTAGCTTATTTTCATGAAGTCATAATGAATCAACTGAAAACCTTATTTCAAAAAGAAGACCCAGAATTAAATAATAACTTAAAATATTGAGAGAAATGGAAACATAAGTAAAACAAAATCACCAGAAGTATAATGGTAAGGGATCCAATCATTTCTGCAAATTGATTTAGAAAAGTTTGAAACACAATATGACTTAACAGAAAAAACAACAGAAAATTTGCAGCTAATAAGAGAAAAGTTAGTATATAAAACAACAGGTAATGTTTTCATACTACATTCATCGGGCCTCAGTTTAATTGTGCTTTCAGATCTAAAATAAAGTTTTTCCTGCTGCTTGTAAAAAATGCCATGCTATGTAATCACTGGCACTCAATCACTGGGTAACATTATTATCTTTTAATTATTCATCTCTAAGTTAAGCCAATAAATCTGTGATTATGACCTAATCCATTCACAAATGATGACACGATCCATTCACAAACCCTTTCTATAATCAAAACTAGAAAGGCAAGCAGGGATTGAAAATTACTGGCATTTAGAATTGCAGAGGGCTGCCTAATCTCTCTTGCTAATCTCAGAGGGATGGTACTGAAAATAGGGAAAACACAGGCACAGTATGCAAAATGGTATGCATTCCACTTTACTTCTAAGTGCTGTTTTTATTCTATTTACTAGTTGTAGACCAGCTTAGACTGACCAGGCCTGTGTCCTCTTTTCAAGGATACCTGGGACAGTATTAATGATGACGAGGAGAAATTTCACTAGAATACCTGGGAACTTCCCTTATTCTTTTTTTTTATAAGTGCCATAGCTGCAGGATTATTTACATCCACCTGAGTAACCACTAACTCAGGCATATAGCACTTTGGTTTAATGTCTCATCTGAAGGACAACATACTCAGTAGTATAGCACATCCCTTATGCTGCACTGAAGTATGAGTTCTGGAAAATTAATCTAAGTGGCTGGTGTAGGTATAGAACCTACAACCTTTTGATCATAAATCACCAAAGCAAGTGTGTTCCCTATTGAGCCACTGATACTGATGACATAAACATATGTGTTTAAACTTTTCACTTTCATATATGCAGGACAGTGCTGCATGGCAGGGATAGCATGTCAATTTTGCCTCATATGAAGGAATTAGGAATACATACAGAGTGGGTCTGTGTTCAGTCACTGAATGAGAAATCCATCAAACCTCTCTTCATAGAACTTAAAACATTGAATGTTCACTTCAGCGAATGTTCGATCATTGAATATTTTACCCAGGGAAAAGAGATAGTGGACCAACATGCATACTGAAACACACGCCACAGGATATCAGACCCACCCAGGTGGAGGCCTCTTTCCCCCACACCTCCAGTGTGGGGGCTGCACCCCAAACCTCTCGTACTTATTTATACTAAGTTCAAGATCCAACTACAATGGGGAAATGGGCAGATTTCCTAATGCTGGCCAACCATCTGCATTCCCTGAGTAAAATATTTGATGACTGAATGTTTGCTGAATTGAAGTTCAATGTTTTAAGTTTGATGAACAGAGGTTCAATGGATTTCTCACTCGATGACTGAACATACTATAGAACATGTGCATATATCACTCACTAACACACTGCTTTGCTCTTAAGAAGTGGGATAGAAAACAAGTTCCAGTGTAGCAGCTGTCTCTTCTACCTGTAAATGTTTATTTATGTCGATTGAGCTAATAGGTATCATAGTGAACAGCAGTCAAATCAAGAGGAAAATGGCAACCATACTAAGCCAGACACTGAAATGTTGTTTTCCCTAGAAAGGAAACACCAACCAGTGTTATGCCAGCTTGTGAGGACAACAGGCCTGGCACTGATATAGTGTATGTATTGGAAGGAAGACAGTGAACGACAGCAAAATGGACAAATAAGGGAAAAGATACTCAGCACCCCAGTGGTTCATAAGTAGGAAACTGGGATCATTGTCACTGCAGGTCGAATAGTGTGAAAGGAAAATATTAACAGGATAGAGATTCTCCAGTACAGCCAATCTGAATGTCAGTGATGGCAGACTCCTTTAGAAATCATGCCCAATGTGAGTGATTTGGGATTCTATTTTCTCTGCCAAGGCTGGCTTATAGTACACTGACATGCCACGGCCAGTATCTGTTTGCACTAAAGGGTGATATAGAAATGCTGCTGCAATGGAAAGCTGCTAGTAAATGCTTTAGAGATAGAGAGCAGAGAAGTGTGTGCATGATGCTTCGATTCTGTCTGCCTACTTAGTCACACAGATCTGCTATTGTTAAGAATACTCTGCCCAGAGCACTTTCTTTTCTGAATTGCAGGCTATAAATGTCACAGCTCATTAGTGTACTTCGGATATCAATGACACATTGGTGCTGGAGGTCTGTGGAGCATAATGCCATGGTATTCATACATCAGTTTTCCACATTACTGTGTCATGCAACTGCCACACGGCGATCTTTCTGCAGGTTTATTATTAACAGATCTTGTCCAGATATCTTTTTTAACTCAAAGTCTGAATGGCTAAAGGGAAATATAAAGTACTCACCAATTAAAAGCACAAAATCTTTTGTTTCACAGACAAGAATGTCCATCTTAACTAAAGGAACAGTGCATCACTGTGGTATTAACCTTACGTAATGAATTTAGCATTAAAAATAAGTAGAAAACCCACTTGTTTGTGTAAGGTACAGCATAAGCAGTCAGGATGTCTGAAGAGTCATAGCAAAACATGTTTTAAGCCTTACTAACTATACCCCGTCTATTACATCATTAAATATATCCTCTAGACATTGTTTACATTTCTTGGCTTATTTAATACTGAGTAAAACATGTCGCTTATTTAAGAAAGTAAATCTATGGTTAAAAAATATTTCTCAATAGTAATGAAATATTACTGTTGAGAAATTGAGAAACAGTAATCATGTTTTACTTCTTAATGATCACATCACAGACAAAAAATGTTCTCTACAATAACAGTAGTAACAGAAACATTTAAACAGCAGCATTTTCCTTAGACTTATAAATAACATTTGATTTGCTAGAGTGGATCTTCTTTTGGGATATACTTCATGCTCATAGTATTATGTGCTCCCAGATGAAAATATGTCAACTATTTTACAAAGATGCCAGTAGCACAAGTTGTGGTTAGTGGCTTAACTTCCTGATTTATTACCCTGAGCATGAGATATGACATGGATTCCCACCCTTGCCCATGCTATTGGCCCTTGCAACTGAAATGTTGCCTGTGCATTGAGAAAACATGATATGGACATGGGGTATTCTTTTTTTCCACTCAGAAATATAGTCTGTTTTCTTGATTAGGTGAGGATAGGGTGATAAGGCATTCTGTCCCATTAAAGTACATGGACAAATAATCACAGGTGCTACATAACTTTCATCATCTCTCAGGGCTGATCTTAAATATAAACAAATCTGTCATTTTCCTATAAAATAACTAGAAATGTATCTCTTCTTCAGGATCTGGTAAGAACATAAGTATATGGAGATAAAATGTGATTATTGTGAAGATAAGTGAAGGCTGCCAGCCTAGCCAGATAGAATTTTGGAGATAATTCTGTCATCTGTAAATATTAATGTAAACCACAGGCTTATTGTCTTAAATTGTAAAAATAGTGTTACATGTGGTACTAGAAAAAAATGTAACAACAGTGCACTCTGCTGACCAAGTAAAGCATGTTGTGACCCTTTGATGTTAAAACTCGAAGCCAGAAAAGTCTAGAGTGAGGCATCCTGACTATTGTTTTAAGGCCAGAGTTAATGGCCAGAATTTGTATGCATAAATGTCCTTTATTGCTCTGGTTTCTGCCCAGAGCTGAAGAATTTAAATGTAGTTTCTGTTAGCCTGGAAACCCAGGGAAGTGTGAAGAATGATGTAATGTGAACCAGGAATGTGATTTTAAAAGCAGAGAGAATCAGAGAGCATTAAGCATTTTTGTCTTGACCATCCAACTCACCAGCACTGTCTTGCTCTATATGTAAGTTTATCTTAGACTTGTGTTTTCTCTTAGAAATAGCTAGAAACTAGAAAGATTAGACCAAGTGTTTTTCTGTGATGTCAAAACTGTACTACTGAATTATTATAAGTATTTCTCTGTGATCTCTCTAAACTCTTGACTAGCACCGTGTAGTAAAAAGTATTGACTTCTCTTTTGACTATTTGTTATTAAATATTTGTAAACCCTTTCAACTGTGGCTGTTTTTGTAGAGATAATTTAAGCTCTTTAGAGTACTTACATGCCTTTAGTAAATTGTACAAAGCCACTTCAATAGCTTTAGCCCTGGGCTATGCTACCAATTGGATAATAATATTGCACAGTAATAATTGGTCACCCTTTTAAGGGCCTTTGAGTAGCTGACAAATATTAGTGGTTGGTGGCAGGTGATACTATCATACAGTCTGGGAAAAAGGGGCACAGCTGGAGAACATGTGCCAGCCTTCCCCAGGAGTGTCTGTGTAGTTGTATAAACTCTTCTCAGCGTGTATGTGTGTCAGCTACTTGGGCAGGGACATGAAGCACTGGTTGGACAGAGAGGGTGCTGGAGGTTTTAGCTTGCCCACTAGGCTGAGATCTGGAACCTATAGCTGTGCCAGTGGGGAGTCTTATTGGGGACCTGGAGAGCAAGGGAGCAACCAGCCCCAGACTGACTGTGATCTCTGTGTGCTCATAATGGAAATTGTACTTTACTGTGTGTATTTGTTATCCTTTCCTCCTATATGAGATGCCCCTCACTGGTGTTAGTGGTGAGGATTGAGGCTCCTTGATTGCTGGGCCAGGGCACGGGTGTCACAATTGTAACTTAAAAAAATTGCCAAGACAAAAATGACAGACTGCTAATCCATGATCGATAAGTTTGCTGAACAGGTAGAAGGACCTTTAACTGACTTTCTTAGTCTACGTTAGTGTAAGAAAGATGATTTTTCTACTCAGATTTTATTTTTCTCCATTGACATTTATTCCATCCCACTGGATCAGAAATATCAGCTGTTTCAATATGCTGTTACTAGGCTTGCATTCCAGGGGACCAGTATGGAGCCTAGCTGACCCGAAGCATTGTTTGGTTAAGTGACTTGCTCAAGGTCATATAGTAAGCACACGAGGACTAAGGGAATCAAAACCTGTACAATAGGAACTACAGCTCACAGCCATAAACCTCTGTGCCAACTGTATGATTTCTAATTTCCTAAGGAGGTCATGTCCTCCTTGGATTTCCAGGGGGAAAAATATTATCTACTAGCATCAATAGGCTTGGATGAGTTGGGAACACCTTTTATTTGTGCCTGTGTTATTCCTGCCTCAGTTTTTCAACTGATGCAGGCTTGGGTCCTTTTCTGCTCTATGTGGCCCCTGCAGAAATAAAAGGCATTAATTTTTTTAGACAAAAGTAAGCAATTTGCTGATTATTTAAAACAGAAAATAACTTTTTCCTGAATTACAATGACTGGATACAATGTAAAAACTCCATATCCAAGTTAGGGTAGAGCAATGGTACATTTGATGCAGACTTCACCATGACACTTTCTATTCCACATTTTTTTTTTCTAGAACATGGCAGAGAATGTGCATGCATTTAAATAATTGTTAATTTAGGAAGAAAATCTTTATATGGAATTGCTTGCAGATTACTCCCTTCCTTACTAAAACAAGTAGAGTTTTGAATTATTTGGATTATTTCTTAACTGTGTTAAGCAGAACATTTCTAAGTAGTGTGTCTGAAACTGGGCATGTTGGACAAATAAAGTCTAATGAAGAACAAAGGCTTATAATTCTCACTGCAGGAATTTGGCTAATACACATATCAAAATTAAAAGGTGGAACAGAAATTAGAAAAGCATCTCTCATGCAACAGTACCATAAAATACTATCATCCCCAAACTCAGCCTCAAGAAAAAGGTAATGTTTTAATTTGGAAATTTAGTTTTGTTTGAAATAATTTAAATATGTAAGGCGTCCAAAATATATCAGAAAATCATATTTAAATTCAAATTCATCACCAAGAAAAAGTGGATCTTCTTCTTCCATTTACTCTAATAAAAAATTCAGGTGTGTTTCTCACCTGCTAAGGACATCCACTACCTAGAAAATATGTGCTAACCATGGACACCAACAGGACAAACTGAAGACTTACCTAGCTGGAAATTAACAAATGGGCAGTTTCTAAACATGCAGAAAGAACAACAGAGTAGTCTGTTAAAAATAATATTTAACCTACACTATATCTATGTTAAGGAGAGGCACAGGGAAAGCAGAACTGTGAAAGAAGAAAGTGCGTAACAAAATAACATTTTAACATTTTTAAGAGTGATATTTATACTGAATGAGAGTTTAATACATGCAGCACACACACAATTCCATGGTCTTCTCTTGACAAATTAATACTTCCTTTCAAAGGAATCATGCATTTTACTGACTTGGACAAAGGGTACATGCATAACAGAAATTCTTCTATAAGTGCCACAGTAGCTCTTAGTTTTATTTCAGGTCTTTTGGGCTTCTAATACCATGACAGGAATGGACCTCATTCCTAATTCAAAGTATGATTAACTTTCATGAAATTAATATTGTTTCATTCCTTGATGTTAGTCAAAAGTGTTCTTTGCAGCACACACAATGTGCCCATAATTGGCTCCTTCTACAATTCACAGGAGTTACATGCGTCAGTAAGACTGTAAATTATTTTTTTATAAGACCCGTTGCTCATACTACTATTGGAACTCTCTGGGTATCCTCTGCTCTAGTTGCTGCCTGTAAATCCTGGTATTTTATGACTTTGTGTCTCTGTACATAAGACAGTGCAATCATTGGGTGTAGCAATTTCAATGATCAGCGCTACTTTTGTTTTATTTTCATGGGCTACTCTATTTGGTTTTCTCACATCTGTTTTTTGAACTGTTGGTAATGGATGCTCCCATGTGATGTAAACATCATTTCTATAATGGCTTGTGGTACGTTTCCAAAGCGTATCAGCTACTTCAATATTGCAGTGTTTGTCCAATCCCCAGTGTAACAGTCTTGCCACAGTATTATAACTTTCAGTATACTGTTCTTCTGCCATTGGAATATCACAACCAGCAACAAGATATGTGACTGTTTCCAAATCTGTTTTACAGAACCTGCATTTGTTTATTTCTCCATGTTCAATGAACTTTGTAAACCAACATGTACGTAGTCCACTATCCTGGGCTGCTAATATTAACCTTTGATCTTTTGGTTTAAATTCACCTCTCCTTAACCATTTCTGTGTCAGATCCTGATCAACATGAGGTTGTCCCAGGAGTTTTTCATATTTGCAACTGTATTTATGCATTTTCCACACTTCTTGCCTTCTGATCTGATCCTTCACCTTATATTCATTCTTTTGTTTTTTGGAATATTCAGTATTTGCTTGATTTTTGTCTACTTATAGGTTCATAGGTTGGTACTGGGCTATCTGCCCAAAGGCATATATTAGCCCAGCCACATTGTGTGGTATTCACCGCCCCTTTAGTAGTTCCCTAGACCCTTGTACTAGCAGCTAGTACCCTTGGCCTCTATCTAGTAGTGCTGTTGGTGTGATCCCTGGTGTGAACTTTCTGTTACCCATCCACTCATCAAGGTTCCTCTTGAAGACAGATAGTGAGAACTTCTGGTTTGGTTTCCATTCCTGCTTGACACCAATATGTTTCTGTTAAACTAAGTAGAGAAGTCATCTTAGATTTGTTCTCTTATTGTTTCAAAATTTCAATATGTTTGGATCTGGTGAGTTCCGCAGATATGTATGCAATCCTTCACTTGTTGAGCAATACATGTAATCAGTTTCAAGGAGGCTCATACCTCCCTTCAGAGCAAGAGATATACAATCTTGGTATGCACTGATTGTTATATATCATTTGATAAGCATGAAGCATTTTTTTTTGTTTTCCTGTCCTACAGATCCAATACCATTTGGGGCCACTCAATCACCCCAAAACTGTAAGTTAGAACAAGAAGATCAGATCGGTTTATAACATGGACTTTGTACCTAGATGTCAGGGCTATTTTCAGTATTAATTTTAGTGTCCTAAAATATTCTTTACCAAGATTTGTTTACATATGTTCATGTTATTTTTTGTCAATTCTTCAACAATTCCCAAATATTTATACTCTCCCTTCTGCTCTTGATCTTTTATATCACATTCCTGTCCCAGACGGAAATTTTCTCGGTGCTACAGTTTTCCTGCTTTAAATGTTACTTTTGCGCATTTATCAAGACTAAATGATATTCTTTTATCATCTGTAAAAGTTTTGACCACTTCCAGTTGTGCTTTCAGCTCCTCATCTGATGAAATATACAGTTTTATATCATCCACAAAAAGAAGATGAGAATTTGTCAGGGAGCCAAATTGTAACCATGATGTGTTAAGCAGACTTCTTAATGAGTTAAGGGTGAGACAAAAGAGCAGCTGTGCAAAGAGTCACCCAAGAATATCACCCTTTGAATTCTTAACCTTGAGATAATAATTTGTCCTTTATCATGGCTTAGCTGCAAAGTGGTTTGACACTGTTTTTAGTCCCTGTAATATAACTGACAGAGTGTATCTTCAGAGTGTATCTTATACATCTGTAAGCACTGCTTTATCCATGAATCTGGGATGTCGTCAAAAGCTTTTTTGTAGTCTGTCCATGCCATATTCTTCCCCTGTTTACAGCTCTCCATTATGACTTTATTTAAAAATAAGTTATCCTTTATTTGGCATGAGATGATTGTGCAAAATGGGAAAAGGGGTTGAGGATGGATGGATCCTTTGCTCCATATGACTTTCTTTTGCTACCCTTTTATTCTACTGCTGTGACTAAGTTTTCTTCTAAATATCTACAAATTCTTGTCAGCATCAATTCCAGTATAAAGTTTGTACATCGTTGAAGGCAAGTTATTGGTCTATAGTTTTCAGGTTCACTCAAGATGGAGTTTCACTTTTCATGTTGTTAACTAGGTTAGTGTCTGTTAAGAGTGCTCATATAAGTAGTTCTTAATGAAGCTAAATCTTCATGTAATGATGTTAATACTTTTAGCTAGAATTTAGGTACTGTATCTGGGCCTGGGATTTTCTAGTTAGGAGCTTTTCATAATTCTGTTTCCATTTCTCTGTCTGTTACTTCATCCAATGTCATATCCTGCACATTTGAACTTCTTGCTGTATCTTTAACTTCTTCTTTCCATTCAGAATGTTATGCTTCGGGGGTCTTCATAGCTTCTTCTTCTTTCGGCTATTCCCGGTTAGGGGTTACCACAGCGGATCACCTGTCCGCTCATGATTGGCAATGGAGTTTTACTGTGTCGAGTTGCCAGCCTGGTGCCCAACCTTCCACAGAAGACACAGGGGTCTTCATAGCTATTTCTCAAAAATGTGTCTGTTTCTTTTTTTTCTTGGCATTTCTATTCCTTTTGCTTTGTTTTCCAATTCTCAATAAAACTTTTCGGATCATCAATGAATTGTTTACTTTGTACTATTCCTTTATGTTTATCTGTACATCTTCTACATTTTTCTGCCTGTGCTGATATCTTTAGTTAATAATTTATGGTAGTATATGGTAGATCTTGGTGTCTTTTGATACCGCACATTGCTTTTATCATGCCTATCTTTTTAAGTATTTTTTCCTCCATTCCCTCTTCTGTATTCTTCTAACAGTAACACTTCTTGTCTTAATTGCTTTATAGTTTTCTGTATTTTATATTTCCATTATGGCATTTGATTTCTTCCTTCCTTTCCCTTATTGGCCTATATTTTTGTGGTAAGAATTTAATATTAATTTAGATTTATAATAATATATCCAACTTACTTCTGCTATATCTCATGAATTTCTGTTAATAGTCTCGATTACTGTGTACATTTGTTTTATTCAACTTCTAACATTTTGGGTCTTATTCACTTTCTCTAATCTATTTCTTTCATTAGTTTTAATATGTCTATACATCGCTATTAAATCAAGCAACTCTTGCCCTGCATCTTCCTCTTCTGAACGTATGGCACATTTTTTTTTTCCTGTGGGCTTTCTACAGAAAAGTTACAAAACATCTTCCTAACACATATTCTCTTGAGCTGCAACCTGCTTTATCCATTGCTCTTTCATATGGAAACTCACTAGCCTATCACTCCACGACACTGACTGTGTCAGAGTTTCCACTGATTCCTGCTCTCTCCCTTGCTGTGCAAATCCAGCTGGACTTTCATACTGGTTTCCTACTGAAACCTCCAGAGTATTTTCATGCAGCAAGTGATCAAGTGCTTCCCATTCGACCTATTTCAGAAACTTACTGTTCCATCATACTGTAATGTTACCAATTTTAGATTTTCTGCACTAAATCCTTCACTGTACAAGTAATTCATGACTTTGGTTTATATTTCTTTAACTTCTCCAATCCACTTTTCTATTTTTCCCTTTGTTTTCTTTTTTTGCATTGTAAAATGTTTCATATATTCATGCCTTTGCCTGTATTTCTCTTCAAATATCTTTGGAGCTGCTTCTTTTGTGTTGATTAGTTTGGCTTTCTCCTTTGCATAAGTATTTATACCATATCAAATCTCTGTTTCCCACGTCCAAGTTTCTTTTTATACCTTTCAAAACCTCTAGTTCTAGTTGTCTGGTTCTTTATAATTTCTTATTTCAGTTGCTTCTTTTTCCAAATGGGCCAAGGTTTCTTGATCTATATAATGTTTTTCATGACTATGTTGTGTTAATGAATAGAAATTTGTATTTGAAGCGTCTGACAGTTTTTCTTGTGCAAATATTTTTCTTTCCTTTAATTTCTCTCAATCTGTTTACATATTGTCTATCCAGAAATGCTGGGCTTCTTGCATAAAAGTAACAGTATACAATTTCCTTCCTTTCCTCAATAGTCCAGTCTATCATCTGTATGGCTGTCTACCTAAGCCTGGCCTAACACCATTGTAGGAATGTTTCTGTGACATGAGAATTCTATACTGTCACTTTTTTCTAGTCCTGTGCCTACCAGGATTGGGCACTTTTCTATCGTGGGACTTCTATACCCAGCTGTCTTTTTTTACTTTTTAATTAACTTCTGTCCTTGATATATGCTATATAAAATACAGCCAATATATCAGTGCCATCTTGGCGACATTTTGTAAAAACAGGGTCTACCTCATAAAGGTACTGACCAAGACTTGAGGATGAATTCAATTCTAACAATACTACTCTCCTTCGCTTGCTGATTTGATCAGCTCTCCTTCCAGATCCCACTATCTCAGTAGCTCCAGTATGGTACAATTAAGAGTAATTAAAACTGTTGACTATTTATAGTACCCACTAATGGAAAACACTTATTTTAGTAATTCAAATATCTTGACTAGTACAATAATAAACAGCATGGCAACTACATCCAGCAAACAGCTTAGAAAGTAAGCGAGCATTACGAGTTTCACTAAATGAATAGAAAAATGACTATACCATCATTTTCTGTCAGTTTTGGAAAAAAAAGCTTATCACAAGTAATCATGCCATCCATCAGAACTGGATATTTTGTATTTACTTGGGGGGGGGCTCATTTGATGTGGAAAAATTACCTGAAAAATAAATGTTCATTTAATCTGAAATGGCAAAAAGCAGAAATTTGTCATCTTCCTAAGTGATATTCCACAGATGTGTCTACAGAGAATTTCAGCTCACAGTTTTGCCTAGTAAAGTATGATTTATTCTTAAAAGCTTTAAGCATGTTCAGGATTTTAACTGTATCATGGAAGTTTAATAATTTGAAGTAATTAAATTAAGTTTAAAATAAAAAAATCCTAAAACTAATCAGAAGAAGCAGGGTTTGTGAAAACTGTGCTGTCTCCTCCCCCTACTATTATGAAAGGGCCCTTTGGTTCCTAGTTAAATTGGGAGAAAATTCATGCATAATATCTAGAAGGATGGTGCAATCATATTTTTCGGGCATGTCCCTTAGAATACTATTGTTATGTTTACTGTTTGCTTCTAAGTCAGTCATTTTTTCTTTCATAGATGCATTTTTGGAATGCAAGTCCATTTTATATTTAACTTTAAAAATATCATCCTCACAGTTTGAAATCCATCAAATAGATTTCAAAAGCTTACATACTATTTCAGGGAAAGTAGCCTTAATAATTCAGAGTTGCGCAGAATTTGCGTACAAAAATGTAATGACTTTAATGCTTCTTTCACTTCTGTGAGATTAAGTTAACTGAGTTGCAGACAATTAAACAGGTGATCTCCACTCTTCCTTTTCTGAAGAGCTATGTCTTTCAGGTTTAATTTATTTCTCTAATATGGAAACCGATGAACATTTTGTTTTGAAAATTTTTCTCCAGCTCTCTTAGTCATGCTGCTGTAAAGAAAGACTAAGTTTGCTGAAACTTGTACAAGACTGAAAACAAAATCATATAAAATATCTGGAAATCTTCAGGAAGAAGGCCAAAAGGTGACAGCAAACATATATTTCAATTACTACTGAAACAATCACTAAAACATAATGAAAGTAAAATCAGGAAGAGACTCACAGCAAGCAGAAACATACCATCACAGCTTGTATAGCATCCTGGACACATCAAAACACATTTTGGTTCCATTACATAATTTAATGATAGCTAACTAGACAAGGGACATCAATCACTTAAAAGTGAGATAGAATACCTACCTGGGTACAGGAATACCCTAAAACCAATGGCTTAAGTTGCTAAAAGAATTTAACAGGCTCCTGCTGCATGCAGTATTAGCTTTGCCATATTCTAAACTAGTAAAATATTCACAGGTTTTACACATAATAAGGAAGAAATGTGCTGGCACTGAGCAAAGACAGGGATAGACTACTGCTATATGATATTGGATTGTCCAAAAATTAGGATTATATGTCTCTGCAGGTTTACCTTTATTTGTGTGACATGCACATCTGCAACGGCAGATGTGCAAAAGGACAATTTCAAATGTCCGTAATGATGAACCACATATTGCCAAAATCACAACTGAGCAAATGCGTGTGCATTCACTCATGTGAATTTGGCAAGTCTATATCACATAGTCGAAGTTTTATAACTTCAAACACAGAATGTTCGAACCATTCCGTTCGAAGTTACAAAACTTTGACTGGTGATAAAAAAAAAAAAAAAAAAGGGAAGTAAAAACAAAATAAACTGTTGTAAGCAGCGGGGCAAGCTCCCCTGCACCCCCATACCCCCCACTACTTAAATATACCAATTCCAAGATCTCACCACATTGAAATGAACAGAAACCTCCCCTTATGGAGATTTCCATTTAAACGCTCAAACTTGTACAAGTTCAAACTTATGGTCTCAACCATATGGGGTTCGAACTTGTCCAAGTTTGACTATGTGATAGGAACCCGAATTCGGCTTTCTGAGTGCTGATCACACTACAGTGGGGGTCAAAATATGTACCCCTTCACTCACTGTAGTGAGATCTCGGAGTTAGTATATTAAATTAGCAGGGGGTGTGTGTGCAAGGGTCTTACCCCCCTACATAACAGTGTTGGGAGAAATTTAGAAATGATGGGTGTTTTGAACATATTTGACATTTCAGATTGTGGGATTTGTTGTGTACACTTTCGCTGTTCTCAGCAGTCGAAAGTGCAGTTTCTGATGTTTTGAGCAAGATATTTTTACCGGTTGCATCTATTATTTGTGACCTAATGGAAGTAAACCCTCTCTGCATCATGGGGTTTGCACTTTTGTTTCCATATGTCAGTTGGCTACTAGATATAGATGATGGTGATACTTTGCCTCCCAATGAGGCAGGTTTTAGCAACTAATTTTAACTGTGGCAGCAAGCAATTACTTTTAAGAAATGAAGGCATGTTTGCAAAATGTAATAAAAAATGATTTTATAAACCAGTAGGATGGAATAAAAATATATATTGTATATACCATTTTAAAGACTACTGGATTATATTTTTTAGGGGGTGACAACCAATTTGAACTGTTACATTTCAGGTACCTAGAACTGTTTAGTTCTACCTTTGTTTATGTTGTCATACACACACACACACACACACACACACACACACACACACATATATATATATATATATATATATATATATATATATATAAACAGTTGTAATTTGAATATCCTTTACCAAATCAAGAACTAATTGGTCTGACATAATGCATATGTTTGACAGTTTTGTCATAAATCTTAAATCTTCAATATGTTCACATCTTTCGATGGCTATCAATGCTTTGCCACAGACCCAAATTTCCAGGGAAAGCTGGCAATATTCTTAACACTACAGACTTCTTTTCTGATTCACATTAGTAAACTGCCATAATCCAAAATTATGGGGTTTTTGGGAGGGTGACCTAATGGCTAAGGTGTTTGCCTTACAAACACAAGAAACAGGGTTTGAGTCTCACAAAGGATAATTGGCTAGGCTTAAAATGGCTCGCAAGGGCAGTTAGCCTAGTTCTAACCTATGAGGCTACAGATCTCTCAACATCTGTTTTACTCTCATTAAGAACCGGTAGTCCATCATCCTTTTGTAACAAATATTCTTTTAGCAATTAATTAATGCATAAATAAAAAGAGAATCAGCCACGTGCTTGTTGCATCTATATACATTAAAATACTTTATTTAAAAAAGAGTGGGTCAAGCAATACAGTTAGCATTAAAATATATAGAATGATAAAACTGTACATAAAAATACAAAATAGTGGCTTTGAAGGATTAGACTGCAAGACAGGGAATGTCTACTCTTGCTGCATTTTTCATTGCTAGTCTTATCTAAATAAGTTACTGAGGCCTAACTCTGCTATTTTAATTTTTATCTAGAGAGATGCAAGTGCTGATAAGAAATATCACAAGTTAAAAACTCCAGATAGCATCCCTCTCAACTTAATCTACTGTTCTCTTTATGAGCTATCTAGTATATATATTTCTAATTAATCATACAGACACAACCAAGCAGGTTTTCATATCTACATGCTAATGACCCTATTTTGTCACTCTTGCTCATCAATCTCTTAAAAATATTCTAACTGCATTTTATGGCTCTGGCCTTCCTACATGGTCAAAAACATAGGTTTTTATCACTGTATTTCCACATCCAACAGAAGCCAGGAAGTTACACTTTAGAAATTTCATTACAAATTCTGCATATTTTCTTTCTACTTTTTTTTCTTACATTCACAGAAAAAAGTTTACAAGTCAACACCTCTTTTTATTCTACAGAAAACACACCTAGTGCAGACTGGATCACGTTTTGGATTATCTGCTACAGGCTGTATTAGCCATAAATGTAGCTCACATTTCTGTTACATTCTGACAAAGAAAACCGTGGGATAGCTGTACACAAGTTATAGAACAGTAACAGGAAACATACCTCTCAACTGTCCAGATTTTGCAGAATCTCCAAATTTTTGCCTAGTATTTTTGGTCTAGTAGTAGACCTATAACAAGCGGCAAACCCTAAGGATCGATCTTGGGGCCTCTACTGTTTGGGATATAGGGATATATGTTTGGGAGTTTGGGCGGTGCAGCGGTTAATGTTGTCGCCTCACAGCAAGAGGTTCACTGGTTCGATTCTCGGCTGGGGTGCCTTCTGTGTGGAGTTTGCATGATCTCCCTGTGTTCACGTGGGTTTCCTCTGGGTACTCCGGTTTCCTCCCACATTCCAAAGACATGCATCTGGAGCATTTCTTCCCGGGCCTCCACTGAAAACAGGCTCTGTGGAACCTAGTCGGACTTTCCCGGTCAACAAATGATAAATAAATAAATAAAAATAAATATAGTTTTCTGAGGTGCAAGTCAAAATCAGTGGTCTGTGGCTGTTTGCAGATGACTCCAAGCTGAGCACTGTCACAAATTCCCCTAGTGATGCTAACATCCTCCAATCGGGCCTTAACCAAACTAATGACTGGTGCCAAAAGCATGGCCTTAAACTGAATGCCAAGAAATGCATCATTATCGGCTTTGGGGAAAATGCTGTCCCCACTAATCATCACATTAATAACAATGTACTAAGCACACAATCAGTCGTGAGGGACTTGAGCACCCAGGTTGAAAGCAACTTGACTTTTGACCACCATGTTGCCTCTGTTGTATGGAAGGCTTTCTACATAGCCCACCTCATAACTAAGGGTATTTCATCCAGGAACAAGGAGATCATAACATCCATGTACTCCTCCCTTATCAGACCCATTATCGAGTACAATGCCCCCTTCAGCATGTACCCTGCCTAGCACATGCAGCAGTTGGAGAGACCAAAAAGGTTCCTGACCAGGAAAATCCAGGGTCTTAAACACCTATCCTATACAGATAGGATAAAATCCCTGTCCCTCTACTCAGTCACATACAGACTGTTCAGAGGTGAGCTGTGTCTGGCATACAAGGCTGTCTCAGACTCAGACTTATTGGAGTTAGTGCATATCCATAAGTTAAACTCCACTCATGCAACCTGCACGCAAGGTTTCAACCTGGCCTGTGACAATAATAAAACTTGTTGGCAAAGTACCTCACTAGCCCTCTTTAAGAGGAACCTGGATGACTGGATAAGAAACAGAAAATATACCCATGGGATCCCACATCTGTCCCTGCTGGATAGGGAAAATAGGTGTTGACTTTGTGGGAACATGAGTGAAATTCTTGGCTAGGCTTATAAGGGCCTCCAGGCCAATAACCATCATCCTATGAACCTATGTTCCTCATAAAATTTGTGGTTTTCTGACAAATTACTAGGGTGATATGAGGCCTGAAGTCACTACACAATGACATACATTTGAGTTGCATACTTTAATTCTTTCAGAAAATGCACACTAACACAAATCCTATTATTCTAGCAACTTTCTCAGTTTATAAGAGTAATATTTAATATCTATCCCTTATTTTTGGGCCTTCCTCCCTCCCCCATTATGTCAAGCTTTGTCCAGATTTCTTGCACTAAGAGGTTGGGAGGTAAGATAAATTCAGCTTCAGCATTACTCCTCTCTCCCCTCAACCTTCCCTCAGGAAATATCATCAATTACAACTCCTCCTACTATCACTAGGGAACAGGTCCTTAATGCTTTCTCTAAGACCAAGAACACTGCATCAATGGGCCCAGACAATATCCCAGGATGCCTTCTAAATAGCATGAAACATGACCTATCAGGGCCTCTGGAATTACTATTTAACTGTAGTGTCCAAACAGGCTTCATGCCTCATGAATGTATAACAGCAACAGTCATCCCACTGCACAAAGGTGGGCCATCTACAGACCCTGGAAGCTACAGACACATAAGTCTCACTAGTCTTATATATAAAGCCATGGCAAGAATTATCATGGAGATGATCAACAGAGATATAGTAAGCCTCCAGACACTGGACCCAACCCAGTTTGGTTTTGTCAAGGGCAGATCATGCCTACTCAACCTGGTGGAGTTCTTTGAGAAGGATATCAAAGCATTGGATGAGGGCAAAATCGTTCACACTGCCTACCTTGACCTGGCCAAAGCATTTAACATGATACCCCATATGGGCATTGTTGACAAACTCAAGAGGTTAGGTACAAACCCGTATGTCACCTGGTGGATAGCCAACTGGTTCACAGACAGGACCCATGAAGTTAGAGTTGGGGAGTCCACCTCTACAAAGAGGCCACTCACAACTGGAAACCCTCAGGGATCAGTCCTTGGACCACTCCTTTT
>NC_056733.1:1506712376-1506794876 GCF_019279795.1 Protopterus annectens
GTGCAAGAAATATGGACAAAGCCTAAAATAAACAGGGACAGATATTAAATAATGCTCCCGTGAACTTAGAAAGTTGCTAGAATAACAGGATTTGTGCTAGAATGAGAACGTTGCTAGAATAACAGGATTTGTGCTAGTATGAATTTTTCTAAAGGACATGAAGTCTGAAACTCAAATGTGTCATTATTTAGCAACTTCAGCCTTCAATGATTTTCTAGAAAATCGCAAAATTTATGAGGAACAGACAAAAAATATGGGGCAAAAATCTGGACATTCTGCAAAATTCGAACAGTTGAGAGGTATGCTACCTACCACACACATACCTCTCAACCTCTTATAGCAACAAACCCATAAATAAAACTGAGGCAAAGGCCCAAAGACTTTTTTTTTAAATATTGCCCTTATAAATTTAGAAAGATAATAGAATAGTAGTAGATCTTGCATTAGTACGAATTTTCTGAAAGGTATGAAATCTGAAACTCAAATGTCTGCCATTATTTTCTAACTTCAGTCTTTAATGATTTGCGACTAATTTGCCAGAAAACTGCAATTTTATGAAAAACGGACCAAAAATGTGATGCAAAAATATAAAATTGCCAGACAATATAGCTGGGAACCTGTCAAAGAAGGGACACCATTTTAATATGAACAATGTTAACTTGAGCAGCTGACAAAATTAGAGAATCTACATGCATTTCTGAAATAAAAGTAATGTATAACTCTGATCATTAGTTATTTATAATTGTAAAGCCTCCACGTTTTCTTCCAAAACTGCTATTTTGCAGAGGGATTACTAGGAGGGAGCAACATTTTGAGCCAAAATTGGGAACAGTTGAGAGGTTTGGATATTCCTAATTCTATAAAGCAATTTATTTGCACGTACCTCTCAACCTCTTAATGCAGGAAATCTGGACAAGGCCAAATATATTGGGGGAACATAGAAACAGTACTAAAAAATTATCTTGTATAAACGTAAGACAGTTGATAGAATAACAGGTCTTGCTTTAGCATGCATTTTTCTGAAGGTTATGACATCTGAAACTTAATGTATGTCATTATTTAGTGACTTCATTCCTAAATGATTTGCCAGAAAAGTTTTATTTTGCATTTTACAGCACAAACACCAATAAATATCTTCTAAACAAAGCAATGCAGTCTCACAATGAAACTAGACTTAGCATTAAAACTTCTCTGCCCTTGAAACTCACATTCATTGAAACAGCATTGAAACCCACATTCAAAGAAAATACATTTTGCCAGTGGCAGATAAAGATTAACTTTGTGCTGTTTTCAAATCATAGGCCCCTTGCACATGGAACATACACGTGCTCTTTGATACACCTTCCTGACTGTATTAAATTATATTCCTTGTACAATACAGTATAGTTGTTAGACAGCATTTTAAATTTATTGTTTTGAACATTTTTCCAGTAAACAATGAAACAAAATGCATGCACCAATAATGACAAAACAGCCCAATTCAGAACATTTCCATCATAAAAGTCTACTCAAACTTCTACAGTCCACCAGTATCAGTACATATGCACAATCTCTGAACTAGTAAAAGCCATCTACACAATTCCACATTAAAGAAATCTGTAAGTAATGAAGAGGTTGCTGCTAGCAAACAACTTTATATTTCATTGTTTCATCTACAAATAAAGTGCCTGTTGCCCTTGAGGAATCAATTGCCTATGTTGCATTAAAAAAAGTGATATGCTAGTAATATTGAAATAGGGAATGGATGGCAAACTGATAACAGGTTCATAGTTACTACTAGATATCTTCGCCAAAAAGGACTAAAGCATCCACCCTCCCTTTACAACACAGTACAGTATCAGCAATGCAACTACTTACTGTGGGAGAAGAACCCACAGCCTTCTGCATCAAAAGCAAGTACACTACCTGTTGTGCTATTAACAATATAAGCAGACTCAGCATAAGTAGCACTAAACTTTAGTTCCCCTGCATCTCTCAGCTCATTGTAAAATGTACTTGACACTCAGCTGTATCTCTGAACTTTGCAGCACAAGAAATCTGGAAAAAGCCAACATTTATTGGGGGGCAAAAGCCCAAAAACCAGGGACACATTTTAAACATTGTTTGTATAATTTTGGAAAGTTGCTAGAATAAAATGCTGTGTTACCACCATGCATGTCCTGAACCCAGAACCATATGCACTACAGTCAGTGCAACATACCACCATGCTAAATCAGCAGTTTGAAAAATAGGAAGGCTGAAACTTAATGGCTATTAGATAGCTCTCAACCTCTTAGCACAAAAAACCTGGACAAACAAAGGCAATAATGAGGGAATACTAATTCAGTTTTCACTTCACACCTTAGCACAAAAAACCTGGACAAACAACAAAAATAATAATGGGGGAATACAACTTCAGTTCTCACTTCTCACCACAACTGGGGAATAAAACTTCAGTTCTCACCATAGCTCACAACTGTTTAGAAATAAACATCTGAACAAAGTTCAGAAATGGTGGTGGTTAGGGACTTTAGGCTCTTCTTACCCTGAAGCAAAGGTACAGGGTTTGAGCCTAAACACCTGTTGTGTTATGTGGGGACACATACACACACACACACACACACACACACACACACACACACACACACACACACACACACACACACACACACACACACACACACACACACACACATCATAATTTCCCAATCTGTTCCACACATACTCTCCTTACCTGATTTTTCCATACTTTCCTGATCCGTTTCCCGCTCGCACTCCTATCTGTTAATGAGTGCTCCATTCAAGCCCGATCTGTTTCATCACTAGCCCATAATCAGTTATAGCAGTACACAAATTTAATACATTACAGATTATTTTTAACTGATATGTCAGAAACTGTATCGTATACTCTGCATTTAACTGTGTATAAAGAATATGTTTCTGGCCTTACCTTTATAAGAACCACTAGTTTGTTGGATGCTATTAGTCAAAATTGACAAAACTGGAATTAATAAACTATTCATAGGATCATTGCATCATAGGACATTACTAGGCTATCGACCCAGAGGTCATTTTAACCTAGCCATTTCATCCCAATGTGATACCATAGAAATGCTAGTCAGTACCCAAGATTGCATTTGGTAATGACTGCCTGTGTTCAGGAGGGTTGTGGGCTCTAACCCAAGTAAGAATGGACGGTGCTCTATCCACTCATCCAAGTTCCTCTTTAACAGTGTCATAAAGGTGCTCCATTTCACAAGAATCGGTAAACTGTTCCAAAGAAGTGGCAGTCACTGACAGATGAAACTCTCCCACCAGGCATGTCCTATTTAAGTCATAGGCCATATTTAGGTCCCTGGAATGGGTAAGCCTAGTCCTGTTTGATTTACAGATAAGCAGCAAGTTCATTAGGTTTGGGTCTTGGATTGCTCTGTAGGCCTGGCAGAAGTCTTCCCTAAGAAGCCTATATGATATGGAGTATAGTGATAGGGTCTTAAGTTAGTCTGTGTAAGGCACATGATGGTGCCCCTTGATTTTCTTTGTTAGAAAACTCTGAGGTCTCTCTAATTCCTGCAGGTGCTTACTAAGCTACATTCCAAATGGTCTGTTATACTCAATTATGGGCCAGATAAGCGCCAAGTGAAGGGGGTTATAACTTCCTTAGCTCTTGAGGTGATACCTTTACTATTCAAGTATGGTACATAGAAAGCTTTCCTTACTACAGTAGACACATGGTGGTTGAGGTTAAGGTTGCATTCAACTTGTGATCCCAGGTCGCTTACCACTTCAAGGGTGCTTAGGGTATTGTTGCTGATTTGATAGTGTGAGGAGACTGCTTGTGCCGAAGAGAATGATGATGCATTTCTTTGCATTCAGTTTGAGACTGTGTCTAATAAACCAGTCATTGGTCTGCGTGAGACCCTCCTGGATTATACTGATATAATTTGGAGATTCAATGATTGCATCTAGTTTGCAGTTGTCTGCAAATCTGATCAATCACAACCCCTTTGTTTTGACCAGAACTTGAGAAGTATATAGCAAACAGTAGGGGGTCCAGCACTGACCCCTGTGGCACCTCACTGATAACAGGTCTGCTGGTTGATGTGGAGTCCACCCACTTTGATTGTGTGTGTCCGGTCTGTGAGCCAGTTGGTAACCCATCTTACAATGAAGGGGTTTACATTCAGTTTGCTAAGTTTATCAGCAATGCCTGAATGTAGGATTGTGCTGAAAGCCTTTGCCAGGTCGAGGTATGCTGTGTGCACAGAATTGCCCTCATCAATAGTCTTAGTCACATTTTAAAAGAAATCCACCAGATTTAACAGGCAGGATCTGCCCTTTTTGAAGCCAAACTGGGTAGGCTCCAGGGTTTGGAGGTCAACAATGTCTTTATTGTTGAGATCTATAATGATAAGTTCCATGGCCTTACAGATGAGGCTGGTCAGGCTTATGGATCTGTAATTCCCTGAATCTGTTGCTAGGCCACCTTTGCGGAGGGGAATAATGGTTGCTGTTCTCTCTTCCACAGGAGCAAGGCCTGTGGTGAGGCTATAATTGAAAAGGGTACTTAGTGGTGATGCTAGTTCTTGTTTTAGCCTGTGTAGAAGACAGCCTGGGATGTTGTTTGGTCCCAAAGGGGCTGTGTTTTTTGCCTTGGACAAGACTTTGAAGACCTGCTCTTCAGATATGTAGGTTGGGGAGGAGGTTTGTTGTAAGTTAGGAGGGGATAAGGGAGTTACATTTTTGCCAAACCTATCAGCTAGCAGGTTTTTCTCTTTCTGCGGGGTCAGTGTGTGCAATACCACTTGCGTCTATGTCTGCACATGCTTGGGTCCTATTATTTAGTTTGCTTACATAGTTGTGAAAGCCTTAAGGCTATCCTTGGCGTAGTTGCTAAGTTTCTCTCAAAGGAGGCCTAGGAGAATTTAACAAGTTGTCTTATTTGCCTGTTGAGGCTGAGGGAGGTGCCTTTCCATTATTGAGGCTTGCCTTTGTCTTCTTGGACACCAACTTTTTGTGTTTATTGTAAGGTTTGTTGATTCTGGATGCCCACCATGGCATCTTGTTTTTACTTGGGGCTCTAGCTTTGATTCATACCTCTCAACCCTTTACAGCAAGAAATCTGGGCAAAGCCATACATAAAAGTGGGACAAAGCCCCAAAAATAGGGACAATTCTTAAATACTGCTCTTACAAACTTAGAAAGATGATGGAGTAATAGGTTTTGCATTAGCATTAATTTTCTGAAGGGTATGAAGCCTGAAACTCAAATGTCTGTCATTATTTTCTAACTTCATTCTTTAATGATCTGCCACTAATTTGCCAGAAAACCATGATTTTATGAAAAATGGACAAAAATATGAGGCAAAAATCTTTGACATCCTGCTAAAATCCATACAGTTCAGAGATATGCTTTGATTCTTTCCAGTACAGCCGAATTTATACACTTATGCAAGTGATTGTATAGTGCTTCACTGTACGCCCCAGTGTAGTTACCACTTCCTGCTTGGGGTGGAGCCTGTAATGCATTTATACCTTCACCTAGGAGGGTATAGTTTGCCTTGGTGAAGCTTTATAGTCTGATTTCACCCTTTGTGAGTTCTGGTGTTAGTGCCATTTAATTATCTGTTGCAAATATTTTTCAAGTTAAAGTTTACTAAAGTAAATTAACCTAAGCACAATTTAAAAAAGGTATCTGATGAAGCGTAGTCAATCTACGTGAAAGCGCTTATTTGTTTCAATAATAGAGATAATTGAAATAATTGAAGACGGAGTTTTTTCCTGTGGCGATTTCTTCTGTTCTTTATGCAATTTAAAAAAGGTATAATAAGACACTACAATAAAATAGTGGACCTGGAACTGTTGCTGTTTACAATGCTGTTTTACTTACGGTTTAATAGAATGCCTCTTGTACTCAATCTAGAGGCGCATAACAGAAAAAAAGTTGTAGATAAGAGTTTTAGTTAGTAGTATAAAAGGCACAAGAAGCATGCTATTCCTTATCTGCAATATGATAAAATAAGATCATAGCATTTAGATCACAGTCTTTAGATGCTAACTAGATAGATGACAGGCAGAAGTCTGAGCATGGCAGGAAGATTTGTTGTGGGTACCATCTGTAAAACTATTTTTAAATTCCATGAGAATGCTAAGGTAGGCTGCCTCTGCTAATTTTCTCATCTCCTTCTCTTGATCATAAGCACAATCTGTTTGCAAAGAAAGGGGCAACTCCCTGTGGATATTGTTAACACCTTTTCACCATTTTAAAAGGCATATTTATAACCTGAACTGTTAAAATTATTTTATACTCTGATAGGTGTCCAGAAAACCATAGCCCATATTTAACACTCTTACTTTGCTTAAAACATTAAAATAAATTGCTATTGCATCTTTGTCTGAGAAAAGTATAAGACTATAACTGATGCTTTTTTTTAAGTCTAATCACAGTTGGTGATTAGCATTTATAAACGTCTAAAGTCCCTTAGAGCAGAATTGTATTGAAATGTATTTTCTTAGCCATTTTGCATTAAAAGGTCTGGGTTGTGGTTCAGACATGAGTGTAGACTTAGTAGCTACAGCTAGGTATGCCAGTCTGGAATTTTACACTTGTTTTGCTTATGTATTTTCTTCAGCAGGTCTAACAACCTTATAGTATTAACATTTTCCTCTAATCAGTGTACTTGGCATATAAAGCCAGGTTTCTGCATCAATGACAGGAAAATAGAGAGAAATTCCTAAGAGACTACAAACCACAAGCTTGCTGTGCACTGTAATTACCCACCAATCTGTGCAAGTGCTGTGAGACTGCAAAACATATGAGCTGCCCTTCCCTTCTGGGGACACGGAGCACTCGAGGTCAGGATTAGGTAAGGCATAAGCATCTAATTGGACAGTGGAGACTCTAACCTGCGGTGCACTTTGTGTATGTAACATTTGCATAATTTTTCAGAATATCACATTGAGCCTAGCATATAGTATTAACAATGCTGTAATATACGCATTTATTCACATATCCTTAATTGCTGAAAAGTAAAATCAAGTGAAAGTATTATATTCCCTTAGTGTATGACCATGCAGTACTCCAAACTTGTGCTCATGCACGCACGTGCGTACACACACACACACACACACACACACACACACACACACACACACACACACACACACAGGATAAGTTGATGCAGACTTCTCCAAAGAATGGAATGCAGCTTTCTGAACAAACTAATATCAGTCAGGTAAAATAGAAATACTGCATCATGTAGAACAAGGACAAACACAGGTATCAGTAAAGCGTTTATCACAACATCTCTCACTCACACACACACACACACCTCTCCATTAAGTTAGAGTCATAAATAGTGGCTTTCCCAATAAATGTAGTTAGTTTATTTGCAATGACAGACCTGACATCTTAGCATTTTGCAGCATTTAATCCTATATGTTTAATCCCTTACCGCTTACACCATTTAATAATGCAGTCTCGCACAGCCTTCGGCAGTTTCATTTCCTCAGTCTGTAGCAAAGTGTTAATAAAGTGTTATATCATTTAATTTGCTTTTCAGTACACTGAGATTCTTTCCTGAAGTTGTCTGAGAAGAAACGCTAATAAACAAAAGCTGCACAAGGCATGATAGGTGCAGAATATTATTTTGTTCACTAAAAGCTGCCATGACATGTTCTAATTTACATGCAGTGAAACAATTATTCTGCCATTTACGTAACTTATTTGACTGATAAACACTTTTTTTCTTCTGTTAAGGAGAAGTTGCCAAAACACCTCTTTTACCTGTTTTCCGTGGAGTACTGGTTCATCTGAATTGCATTTCTTATTTTTTTCGTACTGTACTATGTAGCAAACTGATGTCCTTGCAATATTTATCAGCATTTGTTTATCAAAATAGTCCGACTCCACAAACATCCATTACTCTACAGATGCCTAGAAAGAAACACTTGATGCAAAATACATACATTAAGTTTTACAAAGTTTACGAGAGAGAGGAATAAAAAAAGTGTTATAAATTACATTACTGACAAGTATCAGTTACAGAGCTGAGTAGGTAGTATTAACCATTAAACCTAAGGACAAAAGAAATAAGATATGTTGAGCATTAACAGCAGCTAGATAGAGCCACTATAGTACAGAAACACCTTATTTGCTTTGTATATATTAGAGACCTGACTAAAGGTCTTAATCATTCAACATCGGGAGACAGGAGAAGAGAGTAAAATACAGATGAGCAATAATCAATAAAAAAGAACTATTTCGGTCCAGGGTACATTATTTACATTGGTTTCTAGGTTAGGCTTAAATACATTGGCCATGGGTGAGTAACCTGTTTGCTAGAGGTGAGTTAAAAGAGATGATAGGTATTGTGTGTAAAGAACAGTAGAATGGCAGTATGTAGATATAGGGATATTGAATTGAAAGATAAAGGAACCAGTGATGTAGGTTGGATAAGAGAAGTAGGATGTTTAGTAGAGGAGGAACTGAAACATTTATTGAAGTGGTAACTAGAGAGGATTCATAGTTAAAAAAAAATTAGTAGGTAGAATATGGTAGATAAAAGGATGTCAACAAGATTGGTTTTGTGTGGGTAAGTAGACATTACTGACTTTTTGAAGATGAGGCAAAGTGAGTACTGAGTAAATGAGGTATTACCCAGGTGAATCGTATTAGCATGATTCAATTGTGTGTCGCTTACTACACTGCAAAAGACTACGTGTAGAGTATCTTGTCTAACTCTAAATGCCCGTCTCCTTCCAATCTGATCCTTACCTTGACCCATTCTATATCTGGCCCATGCCATGGTGAGTGCAGTCATGTATTCCCCATGTCCAGCAATTCTGCCAGTATATTCTATGAGACCATATACCACTCTGTAAAGAAATATTGCCACAGATATAACGTGGGAATGATACAAAAAACCTGTCGCCTGTGTTTTATCATCAACCCTCTCCAGCAGGAACTCATGCAGCCATATAATGCTAAATCCATTGCTTGCATTCTGCTGTAGGAATCACATCTCCTCGACCTTTGATTGTAACATTTCCATTCAGTACTAGACATCATTTGGTGTGCTTTCCTGGAGTCCTACCTGCATTATGATGCCTCATTCAGTGCATACCCTACACACGTGCACATTGTACTCTGTATTTTTATTTATTTATTTATATTTGTTGGCCGGGAGTGTCCGACTGGACATAGGTCCATTTTCAGCAGGGGCCCAGGGAGAAAAGCTCCACAGTTAAACTATACAGACAGTAGTTACATTGGATTTACATAGCAAGTAACAATTTGATCAACATAGCAATTAACAATTACAAACATAGTTACAGAAGAAGAACATAGTACATCAGTAGACAACTAGAATCTTTATCATCTGCGATGTATGTAGCAGACATTAACAATTGTTACAATAAGAAGTTCCTGCTGTATAAAAAGTAGTTAGGCTTATGAGCATCCGAGCTTGCTATAATCAAGGTAGTTAGTGGGGTGGAAAGAAAGATAGTAGGTGGATGGGGGTGATAATAGAGGGGGAGTTGCAAGGGCATAGCCAGCATGTTTTTAGGTGCACTTTTAGCAAAGCTTTGAAGTGGGTGCATGGTGGTACGGAGGTAATTGTGGGTGGGAGGGAGTTCCATAATTTGGCTATAGTGCAAGAGAAAAGTGCTTCTCAAGCAGAGTTATTGGCTTTAGTGACCTGTAAGTGATTTTTGTTGCTGGATCTTAGTGGTCTGGTGGTGCAATAGGGTTGGAGTAGATTCTGGAGGGATGGGACTTTTAGTGGATGGTTTACTAGTTTGTGGGCGAGTGTGAGTTAATACCATTGAAGGAGGTGAGGGAGTTCAAGCCAGCCCAGTTCAGCAAGTGAGAGACAGTGGTGATTATGGTAGGATGCCCCTGTGGTGAATTTGGCAATTTTGTTGTAGCAGGTCTCGATCTTGTTTAGATCGCATTGCCTTAGGTTGGTATATATTGGAGAGGCATAAAGTAGGGCGGAGATAAGGTGGGAATTTGCTACTGAAATCTTTGCTGCTTTGGTGAGAAGTTGCTTATTTCTGTATAATGCTCCTACTTTTTTTGTGGACTTTTTTATGGTTATGGATATGTGAATGTCAAATTTTAGTTTATTATCTATTTCCACTCCTAGCAATTTGGTGTGTTCTTTTGGGTGTTTAGTGGTGGTGTCTTTTGCTGTGATGTTAAACTGAGAGTTGTTTTGAGTATGTTTGGTGGGTTGGAAGATGAGTAGTTTAGTTTTGTTTGGGTTGAGTATTAAGTGGGCATCGAATAACCAGGTTTCAACAGAGGAAAAGGCTTCCTGTGTGACTTTTTGCAGTTTGGGTAGGGATTGGGCTGAGCAGAAGATGGTTGAGTCATCTGCGTATTGTATGACTGTGCCATGTTTAGTGGCAGAGGCTAGATTATTGGTGAAAATAGAGAAGAGTAGGGGTCCAAGAATGGATCCTTGGGGAACCCCTATAGAGACAGGTAGTTGGGGAGATATGTCATTCTGCCATACAACAGATTGTTGGTAGTCAGACAGGTAACTCTGAAACCAGTCGGTGACTGATTGAGAGTAGGATAGGTTATTGAGGACATAGATGAGCTGTTTGTGTGAGACCATGTTGAATGCTTTAGACAGGTCTAAGAATGTAGCAGAGGAGAGATAGCCACTGTTTTTATGCTGAAGGATAGTGTTAGTAAAGGAGAGTAAGGCAGTGGTGGTGCTATGGTTTGGTCAGAAACCATGTTGAGTATCGGAAAGGAGGTTGCTAGTAAGGAGGTAATCTGAGACCTGTGAGTGAATGCATCTCTCTAGTATTTTGGAGAGTGGAGAGAGAATACCTATGGGGCGGTAATTGGTTAGTTCTGTGGAGGGGAATTATATATGATACTTTCCATACTGTGGGAATGTAACTTTCTGACAGAGATCGGTTAATCAAGATGGATACTGGGTAGGCTAGAGCATCGGCTGCAATTTGTAGGTATTCACTTGGGAGGTTGTCTGCTGCTAATTTGGTGGGCTTAAGTTTAGTTATGAGTTTCTTTATGTTGGAGGTAGGAATAGGAGAAAAAGAGAAGACAATGGGGGATTACTAGTTGAAGGTGTGGGTTGGAGGGGAGGGGGCTTGTGTTGTCTAGCTAGGGTATAGTATGATTTGTGTGAAGTGTGTGCTGAATGAGGTAGCAATATTTTCGGAGGAGTGAGTCATTTTAGAAGGAGGGGTACTGACTTTTCCTGGGTAGAGGATGGAGTTTATGGAGAACCAGAATTGTTTGGGGTTGTGTTGGGAGGAGTCTAGGGCAGACTGGTAGTAATGGAATTTGTCCTATTTTATTAGCTTTTTGACTCTATTGCATAGTTCTAGGAATTTCTGTCTAGTTGACGGGGACTTGTGATTTTCTGTAGCCATTGGGAGGGTTGTGCTTTGGTTCTGGAAAGTCTTATGGGGGCGTGGTAATTAAGGATGTTCATGAAGGTAGTATTAAAAAATTCAACTGCGTCATCAAGACTGAGATACTTTAGAGGATGCCAGTTACATTCTTTGAGGGATGAGATGAATGTGAGTGGGTTAAAGTTTAGTTTTTTACGTAGTTGATAGTCGATGACAGGTTTAACTTGGTATAGGTGCTTTTTGAGTAGGAATGTTGGGGAGGGATCACTGACGCTATCTGATAAGCAGCCTGCTATATATGACTGGGGGCTCTTACTGACTAGTATCCAATTCAGGGTAGTGTGCTTGTTGGAGTTTTTATTTATTCTGGTTGGTGACAGGACTATTTGGGTGAAGCCATGAAGGTTTAGATGATGGGTTGGATGGTTGCCAGAACAGGATTGCCAGTCAATATTGAAATCACCTAAAATTATAGTTTCTTGGGGGAGATGGTGGGTAGACCAGCTCAGATGATTTTCTAGTGGAGGGATGTTTTGGCCAGATGGGAAGTAGCATCCAGTTATGCTGATGGTTTTATTTTGAGGTTGGTATATATTATTTCTTCATTGCCTATTTGTAGAGTTGATGATTTTAAGATCTGAATGTTTAGATGCTGCTTAAATATTATAGCTATACTGCCTCCTTTCTTGTTTAGCCGGTCTACTCTTAGCATGCCGTAACCGGTAGGGAGGATTTGCTCACTGGTAATTTGAGGTTTCAGCCAGGTTTCTGTCAGGATGACTATATCTGGGGAGTACAAGTCTATGATGGCATGGAGTTCATGGACCTTGTTGGATATACGTCTAATATTTAGGCTTAGTAGAAGGAGGTCACTTGCTTTCTAATGGCTGTGATTTGGGAGAAGTTGTGGTTTCTAGTCTGATTATGAGAAGTGGTTGGAGATGGTAGGGCCAGGGTTGGGGTGGATGTCTCCACTTAGGGCTAGATTTGATATGCATGAGGTTATTAGTTTTCTCAGTTTTTGAATGTGTTTGTTTACTAGGGAAACTTTATTATTGTGCTCTGTGGGTAATAGGTATGGTGGGAGCGTTACTATGTAAGTTGTAGGGATGCTTTTTATTTGAGTGATATAGTTGATAGAATATATGGGGGGTTCATAGGGATGGTTCTTGAGTTGGTGGGAGGGGAGCTGAGTGAGGGTGAGACATGAGCGGTGGTGTGAGTAGCACTACAGTGGTAGTGGTTGAGTGAGGGAAATGATGGAGTTTAGGTAGGATGTAAGATAAGCAAGGAGAGTGCATGCAGTGAGCATAGGTATGGTATGCTTATATATGTTAGCTGAGGAGGAGTGCTAGTAGTGGGAAGATGGAGGAGGTAGTGTTGGGTTTAGTGCCGTGGTTGGCTGTTGGAAAGATGGGCGGGGTTTGCATGTGTAATAAAAGGTAGGACCACTGGGGGTGGGAGGGAATTGGTGGCAGTGTGGGGAGCGAAGCGGGCAGAGACCCTGTTAGTTGCTCTTATGAGGAAGCTGGAAACAATCAGATTTAGCCTGGGAAGGGGAAAATGGGGCATTACCATTGTCTCTCTCTTCTTCAGGAGGCACTTCAGCATTCTGTTTGCTATTGCCATTGAAGTTTTTGAGAAAATTCTTATGTCTGCCATGATGCACAGAACACATAGACTGAAAGTGCTAATGGAGAGTATATGTTAAGTGTGATGCTGCAGCAATTTGGAATATTCCCATACACCATATTACAGCAATCTTGGAAATAGTATATACAAGGTACATGACTGAGAGGGAGCAGCCACCACACTGGACTGGGTCTGGAGAGGCTTCATGGTTTAAAGTCAGTATGGCAAATTAGTTCAAGCACCTAGGCAGTGAGACATTGCCCTGTGGTGCATTTGGTTGGGGACACATGGCTGAACTAACATTCAGCTGCAGAGAAATATGGCTGTTCAAATTTCCTGTGGACAAAGAGAAGAAAGTGGCACCATGCCCACAACTTCAGTAACCAAATGCACAGGGGGAAAATGATGTCCATGGCCCACAAGGCAATATCAGACAGCAGACATTATAACACGTGTCAACAGTAGACCGGGCAGAGTTCATGTCAGTGGCAGTAAAAATACAGTGCACAATGGGCAGTGCCTTTATAATTTGTGTGTGTAGACCACTATCCCCTTCACAGTGTTTAGGGAATATTACCTACAATGGATATGGGAGCATAAACGTGTCTACAGTCGCATGCAGGATTTCCTCCATTCTTTAGCACACTTCTACATCTTGTAGTTACATAAGTATGTACTGTACATCGAGCACAACACTCATTACTTCCCTTGTCCCCATGCTGTAGCACACTTCTACATGGTGTAGTTACATATGTATGTACTGTACATCGAGCACAACACTCATTACTTCCCCTGCCTCATGCTGTAACATGCTTGTACATGTTGTAGTTACATAAGTATGTACTGTACATTGAGCACAACACTCATTACTTCCCCTGTCCCCATGCTGTAGCACACTTCTACATGTTGTAGTTACATAAGTATGTACTGTACACTGAGCACAACACTCATTACTTCCCCTGTCCCCATGCTGTAACACACTTCTACATGTTGTAGTTACATAAGTATGTACTGTACACCAAGCACAACATTCATTACTTCCCCTGTCCCCATGCTGTAGCACACTTCTACATATTGTAGTTACATAAGTATGTACTGTACACTGAGCACAACACTCATTACATCCCCTGTCCCCATGCTGTAGCACACTTCTACATGTTGTAGTTACATAAGTATGTACTGTACACTGAGCACAACACTCATTACATCCCCTGCCCCATGCTGTAGCACACTTCTACATGTTGTAGTTACATAAGTATGTACTGTACACTGAGCACAACACTCATTACTTCCCCTGTCCCCATTCTGTTTCATGCTTCTACATGTTGTAATTACATAAGCATGTACTGTACACTGAGTACAACACTCATTACTTCCCCTGTCCCCATGCTGTAGCATATTTCTACATGTTGTAATTACATAAGCATGTACTGTACACCGAGTACAACACTCATTACTTCCCCTGTCCCCATGCTGTAGCACACTTCTACATGTTGAGGTTACATAAATATGTGCTGTACACTGAGCACAACACTCATTACTTCCCCTATCTCCATGCTGTAGCATACTTCTACATGTTGTAGTTACATAAGTATGTACTGTACACTGAGTACAACACTCATTACATCCCCTGTCCCAATCCTGAGGACCACTTCTACATGTTGTAGTTACATAAGTATGTGCTGTACACTGAGCACAACACTCATTACTTCCCCTGTCCCCATTCTGTTTCATGCTTCTACATGTTGTAATTACATAAGCATGTACTGTACACTGAGTACAACACTCATTACTTCCCCTGTCCCCATGCTGTAGCATACTTCTACATGTTGTAATTACATAAGCGTGTACTGTACACCGAGTACAACACTCATTACTTCCCCTGTCCCCATGCTGTAGCATACTTCTACATGTTGTAATTACATAAGCGTGTACTGTACACCGAGTACAACACTCATTACTTCCCCTGTCCCCATGCTGTAGCATACTTCTACATGTTGTAATTACATAAGCGTGTACTGTACACCGAGTACAACACTCATTACTTCCCCTGTCCCCATTCTGTTTCATGCTTCTACATGTTGTAATTACATAAGCGTGTACTGTACACTGAGGACAACACTCATTACTTCCCCTGTCCCCATGCTGTAGCATACTTCTACATGTTGTAATTACATAAGCGTGTACTGTACACTGAGGACAACACTCATTACTTCCCCTGTCCCCATGCTGTAGCACACATCTGCATGTTGTAGTTACATAGGTATGTACTGTGCACTGAACACAACACTTACTACTTCCCCTGTCCCCATGCTGTAGCACACTTCTACATGTTGTAGTTACATAAGCATGTACTGTACACTGAGCACAACACTCATTACTTCCCCTGTCCCCATGCTGTAGCACACTTCTACATGTTGTAGTTACATAAGCATGTACTGTACACTGAACACAAAACTCATTACCTCCCCTGTCCCATGCTATAGCACACATCTGCATGTTGTAGTTACATAAGTATGTACTGTACACTGAACACAAAACTCATTACTTCCTCTGTCCCTATGCTCTAGCACACTTCTCCATGTTATAGTTTGTACTGTACACTGAGCACAACATTCATTATTTCTTCTAGCCCCAAACACTTGGTTACTAAGCTGTTCATGGCAGTGTGTATGCTTGTCTTTGCCCACAGGGAATTTGCAACATCCATTTTTCTCTGCAGATAAATGTCACTTCTGCCATGTGCCCCAGCCAAATGTTCCACAGGGAAATGTCTCACTGCCTAGGTACTCAAACCATCAAGATTTGCTGTATGTCTTTACCAATGACAGTTATTTTTCAGAGGTTGCAGAACTCACATGTTCCTGTTTTATACTTCCAATAGGGAACCCTGTCATTATGCTTTTGATTGTCCAGTCAAGATGTATAGTCAACATCCTTGGATGACTGTGCTGCCCTGTAGTCATCACATTCCCCACCACCTAACAGCTAATATTTCACAGCAGCATCAATGTGCTTAAGTCTTGTACACTGAATTGCGTCTTCAGTGGACCTCACCTGCACTATTTCCTACCATTTGGTCAGCTTTTTAAATAATTTCTAAGACGACTTAAGAGGATGTTTGTGTTCTATACTCTTTCAGTTACTTCTGGATGAAACATATTTAAGAGTACTGGACTCAGAATTGACTCCCGTGTAGGACATGATTAGTTACTTTTCATTTTCAGGACACTGCCTCATTCATCATGCAGTCTACTATGTCTTAAATTTTAATCATGCAACAGTTTGATTCTTCTGCCTTGGTTTTGTTTCTGCCACCCTCCTATGTATATTGGTTATCAGCCATATCTGTGGAAATTAGTAAAATCTCTTGTTGAAATTCAGGAGCAATATGGCTTTTCAGACTCCCCCCTCCTCCCAGTCAAGCTCTCCGGTAATCGATTACTTATTAGGCATAGTCAAGTTCAGCTTATAACTCCTTTCTGGCCATGACCCACTGTTAATTCTTTTCCTGGGATTGTTGTCTTCTAGGAAAGCAACCACACTTTTCAGTAGGAATTTCTCCAACTTTTCCTGATACTATTTGGTCAGTAGACTTATAGTTCCTCAGAGTTTTCCTGATATCCATCAGAACTAATATCTGTACAAGGGTGCCATTCTTTATATTTTCAGTACTCAGACACATTTTTCAGTACTCAGACACTTTTGCCAATGAGCTATATCCTCAGTTCTATTTACCTTTCTATTATATCTCTCATGATCTCAGACTGCATGACAATTCTTACCAGCACTTTAATCTATTCAGTCCTAAATTCATGTTCTATGATTATCAAAAAAGTGGTATACAAAGTATTTTTTGCAGAATTTTGTTAAATATTTTACTCATAACGTTGTACCAGCAACATTTCAGTTTTACCTAGTTATCACTAGTATTTTCATAATTTTTCCAAATAAATTACAGTGAGTAGTGATTCATCTTGCAAAAGGATTGTAGGCAAGCAAAGGTACTACCTGTTGTTTCCATAATGTAAATACATGACCCATGACAGTGAGTCCATCAACTTAATAAAATAGGCAATTTAGCAATAAGGACAGTTGTTGCAAAAACTGTCTTTATTAAAGCATTTTTGCAGAGGGATGCCACACCATTATACCCACAATGGGATTTGCACCATCATATCCCCGTTACATAAATATGCAGTAACTGAGTTTGCTGTACCTCTGAATTGAGGAGAACACCCTAGGTCACCATGACTTTGGACATAACACATATCTAATTTTTTCACTTACAGTCTCACTATTCCAAGGATCACAGCTATGGTCTTAAGAATTTCAAAAATGCAACCTCAGCTATGAGATGTCAAGCAGTACTTATTGCCTTTTCAGTAGTCTAGAAATCCAGAAAGCAGCACTTGTAACATTAGCTGCTTCAGTTCAATATAAACGTGTCTTTTGAACACAAATAACATACTTCTAGGCTATTACTAATAATACTAAAACTGGGGAGTATGAAGTCAAACAGTGACTTGCAAGCAGCTTACATGGATTTTCTCCCAGAGTGAAAAACAATTAAAAACAGAATTTTGCAGCAACTGCTTAAAAAATAACTTCCAACAAAAAATGCAGTTATATCCGAAAAAGAAAGGACTCGTGTACAGGTTCAGACTTACCACTCAGTAAGAAAAAATGTGTTGAATTTGTTTGTTAAAGTTAAGGAAGTTAAACAACAGCTGTCTGACATCAAGGACATATAGGAGCAATGGACACAAAAAAACTACTGAAGCGCGATTATCACAAATTCTTAGCTGAACATGAAGAAAGAAAGGGGACACATGGCAAATCTGGAGGCCTACATTAAAGAAGACTACCATGCAAATTGATAAGAGGGTCACAGGAATACCAAAAATGGCTAATTATCGGGCATTGCAGCCCCTGTTTCAAAAACTCAGTGCAGAAGTGGTGCATCTACACAAGTTTATGAATTCCTACATCAAATGTATTGGCAGGGTCAGGCCTCTCACTGCACCTATGCTAGAATAAAGGTTCATAGCTTTGTACTAGGCTAATGGCTCTAGAGCCTTTACAAGCCTTGCCCATAGAAGTGCCCTGGCATCATAACACCCATTAGTTACCAGTGCCTCTATCAAGCAGAGCCACTGGAGTGATCCACGGGGTGAACTTTCTATTTCCCATCCACTTATCAAGATTTCTCTTGAAGAGGGTCAGTGAGGTGCTCTGCTTGACATGTATGGGAAGTATATTCCAGAGCATGGGCAGTCTCTATGTGATGCACCTGTCCCTCCAGCATGTTCTGTTGATTCTGGTAGTGAGGTAGAGGTCTCTGGAGCATGTGGTGCAGACAGATTGGGATTTCTTTAGATGTAGCATTTCTAACACAGCTGGGCAGGACATGACTTTGTATGTCAAGCAGAGATCGCCTCTTAGTAGATGATATGAGACAGAGAAAAGCTGGAGTTTTTTTGAGTCTGTCCATGTAGGACATGTGTTTAAGGTCTAGGATCCTCTTTGTGAGGTACGTTTGTGGCCTCTCCAGCTGTTGCAGGTGTCTAGTAAGATACATACCAAATGGAGCATTGTACTCAATGATTGGCCTAATGGGGAGGGGGGTAGAGAGAGATGATGACCTCTTTCTTCCTGGATACAAAACCGTTAGTAATGAGATGAGCCACATAGAAGGACTTTCTGACCACAGTGGCAATGTGGTGGTCGAAGGAGAGGTTGCTGTCAATCTGTGTCTCCAGATCTCTTATAACACCTTCAGTGTTCAGTGGACTGGCACTGATGGGGTAATTAGTGGGAACTGAGTTTTTCCCAAAGGGGATGATGACGCATGTTTTGGCATTTAGCTTAATGCCACGGTTTCAACACCAGTCATTTGTCTCAGTGAGGCCTTTCTGTAGGATGTCTACATCATTTGGGGAGTTAATAATGTCAGTGAACTGGATCAGCTAGAGTAGCTACGTGTTGGCCTGGACTTCTGAGAAGTAGATGCCAAACAGGAGAGGGCCCAGAACCAATCCCTGTGGGACTACACTTATAACTGATTAGCAGCCTGACTTGGAGTGTGGTATTTTCAAACTGTGGGTTCTATCTGTGAGCCAGTTTGCAACCCACCTAATAATATAGGGGTTGATGCCTATTTTGGTGAGTTTATTGATAACTCTTGACTGAGGAATGGTATCAAAGGCCTTCCCCAGATCAAGGTAGGTTGTATGAACTGCCTTACCCTCATCCACAGCTCTGGTGACTGCCTCAAAGAAGTCAACCAGGTTGAGCAAGCATGATCTACCTTTCACAAGACCAAATTGCGTGGGATCTAGAGTTTGGAGATTCCCTATAGCTTTGTTAATTAGGTCCATGATGATGCACTCCATAGCCTTACATATCAGACTCATCAGGCTAATGGGATGATAATTCCCAGGGTCTGAAGTCACTCCTCCTTTATGGAGAGGGATGACTATAGCAGTGCACCATTCGGTATGGACAAAGCCTGAGGTGAGGCTGTGAGTGAACAGGGCACACAGATGTGGTGCCATTTCACTATGTAGTTCATGTAGAACACAGCCAGGGATATTGCCGGGTCCCATGGAAGCTGTATTATTGGCCTTGGTCAATGCAGCTTTAACCTGTGCTGCAGTAATGCTGGGTGCCTGGCATTCTTCTGGTATTGTGAATGGTTCTTTTGGGGGGAGAGGGGGTAAAGTTGGTGGTGAATCTGTTGGCAATATCTGTTGGCTCAGTATAGGAAGTACCATTGTGCAGTAGCTCAGAGCAAATCTGGGTATTGCCATGGAGATTCTTGATATAACTATAGAAGGTTTTGTGGCTGTTTTTAGTGTCTGCTGCAATTCTTCATTCATAGCTGGCTTTAGAGGTTTGGTGAGGGATATCAACTTTTTGTTGAGGCTAATAATGGAGTGTTTCCTGTCTTGGGACTTCACCTTTTTCTGCAACAGTTTCTTCTTACTGTTGGAGAGTTTATTAATGGTAGGAGACCACCAGATTGGCTTCCTTTTTTTGGAGGAGAGCAACTGGTTCTGTTGGGTATGGCTAGTTCCATGCATTTATGTATGTGTTCATACAGTGCATTGGTGTATTATTCATCAGTCACGCAACTGTTTTCCATTTGTATGGGTATCATGAGGTTAGCCACCTCTGTTTTTAGGAGACAAAAGTCAGCTTTGGAGAAATTTTTCATGGTGGTTACCTTTGCGAGGGGTGTGGGTAAGATGGGGATTTCCATGGTGATTAGTTTGTGGTTCGGATCTAACCAGGGAGGAATTGACTATTGTTGTAGAGCAACAGTTGCCCGTGTTAGTAATAACCAGGTCAAGGATGTTGCTTCCTCTAGTGGGGGGTAAGAATGAGCTGGTCCAGGACATTGGAACTCTTAAAAAGTTGTTTTTTTGTTTAAATAATTTGTTTAACTGTTGTAGGCTACACACTAAAGTGAGATAGCCTTTTATAATAGTGTGTAGTCGTTTAAAGCTGTTTTAAGTGTATTTTTTTTACTGTTTTTGCCTTATCTTTTCAAAAAAACAAACAAAACAATCCTTGTTTCCCACCTTTCTAAGCTAGTGTAGTCCAGTTTTCAGGCTAGTGCTGAATTCAGGGCTGTGATACTAGTTTCTGAGTTGACCATACCTTACTTGGATAGAAGGAAGTTTCTCTGTACACCTGTGAGAGAGGGGAGCTTTGAGCAACCTATCTGTCCCTGGAGGAGTGGTTCTAGCCCAGAAGTTAGTAGTTTATTGGCCATTGTGGGCTAATTTCTATCTCTTTCATTTCCCTACTATAAAAATCGTGTTTGCACGGTTTTGCGCAACGGCAGTGCCGGTTAGCTATGGTTAAATTATTCCCGGCTCCACTAAGTCTCCTCTTCAGTTTTTCCCTTGAAACTAGTCTAACTCTCAGCCTAAGCACTCAAAAAGCATCTTACAGCCCAGCACTTGCTCTGACCTAATAGCAAGCACTAATATACCCTGACACTGATTTCCCAGCAGGAAAAGGCTCTTTATTCATCCCTCACCAACCAAGCGACTAAGCAGCTCACCCTACTATTCAGGCATGACCAAAGGGCAACTTCAGGTGCACTCTCCAGTCCAGCTGGTGAATCTGGGTATCCTGAGGCAATGTTACAACTGCCTCATGTACACAGACAACCCTCTCCTCCTATCACAAAACACTAACATATGTGAGAGATGCAATTATACAGCCAAACAGGAAGCTAAGCTGTCTCCACCCAAGACTGGAACAGACAGTCAAGAGGAGAAGGTTAACACTTGCACCACCTCCAGCCGCACACAGACCTACTAAAACAGCACTGGCAAAAAATAGACATAAATACACAAAATCATAGTTGGAGGTTCTAAATAAAAACCTGCAAAAGCATCAGAGACCTCCAAAGCAGACACGCAAACAACCTGCACTTCCCATCACAAACCAGACAACACATAAAACACAAAATCAGTGTGCCGCACAATCACAGCCCTTAAGGTGAAATAACATACCTAACACACTAGTAATAGGTGACTCTATAGTCAGACACACTGACATCCCACTCACTAGGCTGTACAAGCAGAAGGTTACTGTTAGCTGCCTGTCGGCATCCAGAATCCACCACATAACACAAGCACTCAGTTCACTCCAGAACAAGTACAAATATGACTCTGTCATTGTTCATGTTGGTGTGAATGACCTGAGACGTACCTCCCTGGACTACATGAAAAGAGATATGGAAGAGCTCTCTGATCATGCAGCCCAGGCTGGAATGACCCTGGCCCTGAGTAGCATCCTACCCTCACCAAGAGTGATACTTCAGTATAAAGAAAAAATTATCAATTTCAACAATTGGCTATGCTTCTGGTGTCATTCAAAAGGGGATCCAGTGTCTGTGTTAGCCTGGGACGACATGCTCGACAAGCCACGTTGCTTCGCAAGAGATGGCTTGCACCTGTCACCCCTAGGCTTTTGAATACTGGCCAAGGCTCTTGTTGCCCCCCTAGTGCCTTTTTAAGCAAGGCTCAAAAGTCAAACGTACCTCTGTAAATAGCACAATTAACAAAAAACTGAAGGTTATGCTACTCAACCCCAGGAGTTTAAATCTCAAAATCTCAAAATGTATGCGCTTGAAGCACTCCTCAGTATGGAGAAAGTCAACATCTGTGCAGTAATTGAAACCTTGTTCAAGGCTCCAGAGAGTACCCCAGCACTACTGGGCTACAACTCATACCACATGTTTCGGCCACAGAACTTGGACCGAAACACAAAAGGAGGGGGTGTATCCATATTCATCAAGGATACCTACACCTCCAGGTTAGTGACGCAGCAAGATACCGTGAGATCATCCATGTGCAACTAACATTGGGCAAATCTGCAATGCAAATTGTGGCCTGCTACAGATCACCCTCCATGACCTAGGACCACCACTCCACCATTCTGGAGACACTGGAAAACATAAAGGTCCTACCGAACACCCTGATATTGGGCGATTTCAATTACCCTACCATTCACTGGGAAAGCTAATCGAGTACAAATTCTCAGGCCCAGCGCTTCCTGGAATTCATCAACTCAAATGTCCTGGATTAGCTGGTAAACTCCTCTACCAGAGGTGAAAACATATTGGATCTGGTCATCACCAACATGGGCGAAAGGTGTTCCAGACCGGAGGTCAACCCGTCACTGGTTAGACCAGACCATAAACTAACCACTCTGCATGTGCACACCCCACCATCACCTCCAACTAAGGAAACTACAGTAAAAAACTTTTCTAAAGCAAACTTCACCTTACTTAAGACAGAGGTGGTAAGTTTCACAGCCCCCACACTAAAGGATAACTCTGCCCAAGATGCAGAAACCTTTACAAATGCACTCTATGAGCACCTACAAGGATGCATGGATCATGCCATCCCTAGCAAGACCAAGACTCACTCCTCTAAGAGAAGGAAACCAGTTTGGTGGACCCCTGCAATAAACAGGCTATACAATAGGAAGAGGAAACTAGTTTAGAAAAAAAAGCAAATCCCAAGAAGGAAAGACATCCCTGATTAGTATCAGTAAGAAACTAAGGTCCCTCATGAAATCATCCAAGGCTAACTTCAAAAGAAAAATAGCCAAGGATTCAAAAGATAACCACAAAGCCTTCTTTAGCTATGTTAAGAATCTAAGTGGCAACTTGCAGATATGCACTGAACTAGTGCAAAATAGCACAAAATATACTGAACCTACTGATATTGCCAACATCCTGGCAGATAGATTCAGTGCAAACTTCACCCCCCTCTCACTTCCAAAAAGGCCCACAACAATACTGGAAAAGTGTAGTGTCCCAAAAATCACAGACACACAGGTGAAAACAGCCCTTTCAAAAGCCAAAAACACAGCATCAATGGGACCAGATGGTGTCCCAGGCTGTGTCTTGCACGGACTACAGAACGAACTAACCCACCACCTAAACATGCTGCTCAACCTCAGCCTCTCCACAGGCTACATGCCCATTGAATGGCACACAGCAATGGTTATTCCTCTCCACAAAGGAGGGGCCACAACTGACCCTAGTAACTATCGCCCCATAAGCCTGACTAGCCTAGACTGCAAGGCTATGGAGCTCATCATCATGGAACTCATTAACAAAGACATTGGGAACCTCCAAACATTTGACCCGACCCAGTTCGGTTTTGTTAAGGGCAGATCATGCCTACTAAGCCTGGTTGACCAAGGTCATAGATGAGATAAAGGTGGTTCACACAGCCTACCTTGACCTCACCAAGGCTTTCAACACCATTCCCCACGCGGGTATTACAGAAAAACTCACCAGCCTGAACATAAACCCCTACATCACAAGATGGGTTGCCAACTGGCTTAGAAACAGAACTCACACGGTAAGAATGGCGGGCTCCAGGTCCAACTCTAAACCAGTCACAAGTGGTGTCCTGCAAGGCTGGGTCCTGGGACCCCTACTGTTTGGCATATACTTCTCAGAAGTATAGGCAAGCACAGGAGGACTATGGCTAACCAAGTTCGCTGATGACTGCAAACTAGAAGACATAATTGACTCTCCGACTGACAAGCACATCCTCCAAAAGGGCCTTACTGAGACGGACACCTGGTGTCAAAGTCATGGCCTCAAGCTAAATGCCAAAAAATGCATAGTCATCCCATTTGGGAAAAACAAAACACCCACAAATTACCACATAGATGGCAGCCCCCTTAATACAGAAGAGGTAATAAGAGATCTGGGGACCCAGGTATATAATAATCTCAACTTTGACAATCATATTGCCAAAGTAGTTAGGAAAATCTTCTATGTGGACCATCTAATTACTAAAGGGTTCAAATCTAGAAATAAAGAGGTTATAGTGCCCCTCTACTCATCACTCATTAGACCCATCATAGAGTACATGTCCCATTTGGGATGTACCTCACAAGACACTTCCAACAGCTGGAAAGACCACACAAGTACCTCACCAAGAGGATTACTGGCCTCAAACATATGTCCTATGCAGCCTGACTGAAAAAAACTCTGGCTGTACTCAGTGGCATATCGCTTACTCAGAGGTGATCTCTGCCTGGCCTACAAAGCCATGTCCAACTCAGAATTGATGGACATGCTCCACCTAAAGAAATCCAAGTCACTGTGAGCCACGCTCTCTGGTGAGCTAAACCTCACCACAACAATAAATAGAACATGCTGGAGGGATAGATTTCTGTCACACTCCCCATGCTTTGAAACAAAATTCCAAATTACATCAGGCAGAGCCCCTCACTAACACTCTTCAAGAGAAACCTTGACGAGTGGATGGGTAACAGAAACTACACCCCTGGGATCACTTCATTGGCCCTGCTTGACAGAGGATCAGTTAATTAATCAATGGGGCGGTGAAAGTTGACACACACTGGCTGGGCTTATAAATGCCCTCGGGCAGATAGCCTAGTACCTACCTATGAAGCTATGAATTCCAGGAAGTGTTGGGCCAGTGTATTGGTGCATGAATAGTTTTCTTAGTTGATGGGGGGGTAGCTGAGGTCACCAAGTATGAGAGTGTTGGATTGGACCCTAATAGATTCCAAGATGTTTAGGAACATGGAGTGAGAGTCTTTGGACATGGTTGGGGAGTATAGCAGGCTACAACCTGAATCGCCATCTTACCCAATGTTAGTTGTACCTGAAGTATCTCAATGCATTATGCTGGGCTACCAATCTGGAGGTGTGCATATGCTTTATGATCATGGAGACACCATCACCTTTGGAGCTTTGGTCCATGTTCTGGGGCCAAAAGATGTGAAATAAGTTATAGCCTGGTAGTGCAGGGGGGCTTTCTGCTCCTTAAAACCAGGTCTCCATTACAGTACAAATGTCGATGTTCTCCATTTTGAGGAGTGCTTCGAGCGAGTGCATCTTGAGATTTAGACTTCTAGCATTGAGCACCATGGCCCTCAGATTAGATTTATTTATAGCTGTTACAGTGGTAGTTTGGTCTGTGGAATACTGCCTAAAAAACGCACTATAGGGGTGGCAAGAGCCTTAGCCAGTACACAGAAACCCAGGGCTGAAAGATGCAGGCCATCTCTGGCAAAGCATCGAGGCCTGTCACTCATGTCATCCCAAGCAGATAGATACTGGATCCCCTTAGTATGACAACAGAAACTTAGCCAATTGTTAAAGTCAATCATTTTGTGCTTGGACTGCGGTATCATTCTGGGTGACTGTAGCATTGTGCTCAGGGCTAGAGTCTTAACTGCCTGGGCCACTTAATTCTAGAGCTCCATCATGTCTTTTATCATGTAGTCCAGAGACGTACGTCTCAGGTCATTCACACCCACATGGACAATGACAGCATCATACTTTTACTTGTTGTGGAGTGACTTGAGTGTGTGTGTTATGTGTCAGATTCTGGCAGCTGACAGACAGCTGATTGTTACCTTCTCTTTATTCAACCTGGCGAGTGGGACATCAGTGTACCTCACTACTGAGTCACCTATAATTAGAGTATGGGCAAGCTGTTTTGCCTTAGGGTCTTGGGTTGGGGTACACACTGTGTAGGTGAGCTATGTGGTTTGTGGTTTGTGCTGTGTTGGGGTGGTCGAGTGCATTTCTGCCTTGGCGTTCTCTGCTGTTAGGGTAGAGTTCTACTGAGAGCTTCCGCGAAGGTAGGTGTGTGGTTTGTGTTTTTATGTGGTGGGTGTTCTGCAGGACTATGTGTTCCATGTTGTGTAGTGCAGGTGTTGACCTTCTCCGCTTGACCAGCTATTCTGGTCTTGGCTGGAGAGTGCATGGCTTCCAATTTGGAGATATAAGTGCATCTCTGATAAGTCTGCGTGTTGGGAGGTAAGAGGAGGGGATTGTCTGTGTACATAAGGCAGTTGCTACACTACCTCAGAATGCCCAAGTTCACCAGGTTAATAGGAAAAAGCACAGGGAACTGACCTTTAGACAGGCCAGGAGGGATGGCCATCATTAATAAGTACTGGACCGGTTTCCTTATAGGACGTTTAGTGCTGATTGCACTTATGTGTGCTACAATTATTGTTACAAAAAGTCTGATAAAGTGCTAGGCAAATAAGCTTAATTAAAGTACAAGAGAGAAGAAAACTAGCAAGATCTAATGGAAAAATTGAAGAGCAGACTTTCTGGCACCTATGATAGTTTACCCCCAGCTTAGCAGCGCTGCACAGCATGCAAACCTGTGGAAACACATGTTTTTAAAGCAGAACGTTGAAAGGGATAGAAAAATTGACCAAATGACCAATAAACTACAATTTCAGAGCCAGAAACCAGTCCTCTTGTGGTAGATAGGCTACCTAGTGCTTACCATTCCCACTAAGTTAGAAGGCTTCCCTCCAACACAGAAAGGTCTGGGGAAAGCAGTAACTTACAATACAGTGCTGGATACAGCACATCTGTATCTGGGCTACTCTAGTAACAGGAAAGGTGGGAAACAAGCTTAGAACTTTTTTTTTTGTTTTGTTTTTTTTTCAGAGAAAACAGTTAAAACAGTAATAAAAACACTTTAAATGTAGTGCAAGCTAGCACACAAGTGTGTAACAATAGTAAAGCAAATATGGTTAAAATAAATGCAATTAAATGAAAAAACAACTTAAATCAAGTGCAGTACGCAGTATAATCAGAAAAAATCAAAATGCAAGTTTTTTTTAAAGTCTCTCGTTCTCCTTTTTGTTGCTCCTGTAGTATGCAGGACACCAAAACTGGATACACATAGCTTAGACTAGCGCAAACCCAAGCAAACATGGGCTTTTAAAGCAGAAAGTTGAAAGAGATGGAAAAACTGCCCAAACAGCCATTAAACTACAATTTCAGAGTCAGAAACCAGTCCTCTTGTGGTAGATAGGCAACCTAGTGCTTACCACTTCCACTAAATCTACATCAATGACTCACCCTTATTCTCTCTTTCAAATGATGCAGCTACAAAAGTAACCAAAGGAATTCCCACCTAGGATGAGACAGATGGAAAAAGAAAATTCTAATGTTTTCTTCATTAGTTATGATAAAACATATAAAGAGCAAACAGATTTGGACAGCCTATGGCTATAAATTGTCCTATACTTTGCTATTAGGGCAGTGTTTCACTATATACCATCCTATAATATAATACTTGGATTGCATTTTACTATATACTGTCCTGTAATTTATCAATAGCGCTGAGGGAAGGTCAATTTCAGATGTGTTTGCCAAAGTTTAATTTCAAAATACAGCTTTTTTTATATTTGGGTGCATTGACTGGAAATATGTTTTGAAGAGTTCCTGACATTAACTGCCATATTACAAATAACTGGTACTTTATAACTTCTTAACTAAAAATTGTGTTGTGTTTTATCCTCGTCATTGTTTCTGTAATTTAGTAAGCTCTCATTCATAAATGCCACATATAATACAGCTAAGTCATGATGGCAAATAAGGTAACCGAGATTATCAAAATGTATTTTTTAATGGAAATACCCTTAGTACATTTGTATGTGACAGAAGCAGAAATTATGTGGTTATTTGCATGCATTGCATATTCGGTTTCAGTTGCAAACTCTTACCTCTGCAAAATGTTTTGTCTGATGACAACACAGAAATAATTATAGTCATTGATACCTGCAGGATATTATAACTTTATGAGAATTTGAACTGGAGTCAGCTGCTTCAATTAAGTATTCAGTAAAAATGTAATTTGTCTGAAATTATTTCAGTAAACATAATGTTGGCTGGCAAGAATGTAACATTTCTTTCTTTCTTTCATTTATTCATTCTTTGTTCTTGGTAGGAGTCCAAATTATTCTCTAAAAGAATATTTCAACTTTAAAATAACAGTTTAGTGAGTGACTGACCAATACGTATGGGGTTATTTATGGAGGATTAAATGCCCACTCCCTTTGTTATGTTAGAAAATGCTTACTTCTCCAAAGACTATAGAAAAGTAATGGACTGAACACCTATTGCAACAGTGTTATTTACAAAATTGTAACTTTTGGAAATAAAAAATATTCTGACATTTTTATAAACAGCTTCTAAATTTAAAGCTTTAGCATTTGATCACTACAAATACTAGCATTGTCAAACCACATCAGTATAGGATGGTCTTTGGAGTGTGTAAGTTAGCATCTTGTCAAGGAAAGCAATCAAGTAAGGAAAATGTACAGGAAAAATTCTCAGAACATCAGGGCTGAACTGCTAGGCAAGGCCTGGGAATATTTTTTGGCATTTCTAACTGCAGAAAAAAGCTTGGGAGAAGTTGATAGTATCTTCCACAAACATGTTGCAGTGACTAGTAAATACTTCCCAAAGATGTAATCCAGTTTACTCTGTAGGGACCTAAGTTTAGGCCAGGTAGGCAAGAGAAAGAAATCATTTTAGGCTGGGCATAACATCAGTTTTCAGATAAGAATAAATAAAGATACAAGTACTCTTATGAGAAAATGAAATGAGCACTGAGAAAGGCAAAGTAATCATATTAATGCAAGTTAGTATAACACATGAATTATAAGAAGCAGGCTTCTCATATGTCATTTTGTATATACAACTTTAATACTACAAATAATATAGGACAATTGCAACTTTCTTATAGATTCCAAGACTATTCACCCATTAACTCCATTTGCTCATTCAGAGCATAAAAGCATATATTTGTATATATATATATATATATATATATATATATATGTGTGTGTGTGTGTGTGTGTGTGTGTGTGTGTGTGTGTGTGTGTGTATGTATATATATATATATATATATATATATATATATATATATATATATATATATATGTGTGTGTGAGTATATATATATACACACACACACACATAATCCAATAATTCAAGAAAAAATATTTTCATAATAAAAAGTTACTAAATCTCAACACTGTATTCAGTGCTATAAATTAGTCCCCCGTATGACTGACCACACTGCCGCTATAGACTTTTTCAACTCAAAACTGATCATGATTCAGGATATGGTCTACTTCCTTATAAAAGAACACTTGTATCACAGAGTTGCTCATGGCATACAGTGAATATTACAAAGTTTAAACTAGAGATTCTAGCAGATGAACTGGAAAAGAACATTCATTCACAATACTGAGCTACTCAAGCTTTTTGAAACATGAATTGCAGCCAATGCTGCAAAATAACTGTTCTTATATAGAAGCAGGAAGGAAATGGTCCAGACCTGATCTGTTTTTGACATAAATAAAATGCTTAACAGGGACCATGGATACCTACCAAAAATTAACTAATAACAATGAACTATTCCACCTTTGCTAATGACTATATCTACTTTCTGCAGTCCATTAAAACTTAAAGTATGACAGCCTTTCTCATAATTTACTCCTCTACCAACAAAGAGCAGTATCCTTAATCTCCTGATATATACCCCCTAGTCTTTCATTCAGGAACCCTTTGCTTATCTGTAATTTCAGTGAAAACATGTCTCTGCCATTTGAGCGTAAAAATTAATTTCCAAAATCCAAAAAACTTTATTATGCCTTCTTAAGGCTTCTAGTGGGAGGAATGGGGTCACTACCTCTTACTCATATTTTAGCCCCCCTACCTCTTCTTTCTCTCTCTCTCTCTGTCTTCAGGCACCATCTAACCAGCATTCATACATGAACTTTTAATCCCTCTACTTAAAGTTACTTCTCCCAGCAGGCTGAAGGATTACACACTTGTGCCCTACTAACAAAATAGTTGAAAAACATCTATACAAACAATGTAGTTTAACATATAAACATCTCTGTTATGCTATGCGATTCACAGCATGCCTTAAATAGTACCTCAGTACTTTCCCAGCCGTAGTAATGGCCACATACCATTTACTGCAACCTCTCATCAGGGACTCACTGATGCAGGTCTCTGCTAATATGAAAAGGGCTACTGAAAGTCGACCATAGCCTTCTTCTGAACAATCTTAAAAGACTCAACTACATAGATGGCCGTGTGTGCTAATTTCACTATTTGAGTGTCAGAAACATCCGACTACATACTAATGACTCATCCTCTACAGGTGGTGCCCTTAACACAGGTGTACCACAAGGTTCTATACCAGGTCTACTCCCTCTGTTTTTCTCTCAAAATACTCTGTCTGGGTCTGTTTGCATTAAGTGATATCATTATACACTGAATTTTACCATTTACTCATTTTGTATATGCTATTAATCTCCTAATGGATTTTCTACTCTTTTAGCTTTGTTTATGGCTGAACAGATACCTAGTGAACAAACAGCAATAAATAAACTAAAATAAAATAAATAAACAAATAAATAAATACTGTTGTTGACAGAGTATATTAATTTCTTCTCAGATCAGACAACAGCAAATTTACTGGATTATGCTGGTGCAATAATTATCTCTGGGTAAAAAAGTTCTTTAATTATGGATGAGTGGTGCTGGAAAGGCTGCAGTGCAGGCCCAGATCAGCTTAATAGTGACTGTCTACGTCAAATTAAGCACGGCTTCATGCCCTCGTTTCTTGTCATACCATGCCAAGATGATATCCCCTGCTTATGAATATATATATATATATATATATATATATATATATATATAGAGAGAGAGAGAGAGAGAGGGAGTAGGAAAACAGTTTGAATGGATGGCTTGAAAACAATACTCATAAATCTTCCCACAAGCCATGCACATTATTGCACATAAATATCGCTTGGGCCAGTCCTGCTTTATATGTATAATAATGTTATGTATAGCTGGGGTAGAGTCTTCGTATGTCACTCTATTCATTGAGATTATCTATTTAGAGTGGGCCAAAGTACTGTAGACTTGAGTTCAAACCTCCAAAGCTTGTGATGTTAATCCATTCATCAACTTGTGGTTAAATACATGGCCAAAGGGCATCAGCTGTTTTGCCAAGATGAACAGTATATTTGCCTCAATTACATTATCTAGCGGTATATTGCAGAGCATTATGTTGAGAATTTATGTAATACTTTAAAGACGATTATGCCTGCTGCAGTCACAGTATAGATGGATACATTTTCTGGTGATACCATGGTGGCGGCCTTGGTCAACAAAGTAAAAGAACAAACAATGCAAGAAGTGTCAGATTTTGCATTTGGGGACAAATATAAACTCTGTTTAAAAAATGAGATAATCTGTCAGTCTAGCTGTCTTTCTCTTAGTATACAGACACACCTGCACACTACCTTTGCATTAATTCTTGTATATAAATATTTGGAGACAGACAGACAATTATTAAGTTCATAGGTTCATAGGACAATATTAGGCTATTGGCCCTGAGACCCTTATAAGCCTAGCCAAGAATTTCACCCATACTCTCACAAAGTCAGTACCTGATTTCCCTGTCCAGCAGAGACACAGGTGGGATCCCAAGGATAAATTTTTTTTTTCCATCCAGTCGTCCAGGTTCCTCTTAAAGAGGTCTAGCGAGGTACTCTGCTTGACATGGAGTGGAAGTCTATTCCACAGATGGGACACAAATCTATCCCACCAACAAGGTATTAATGTCAAAGACCAGGTTGAGACCTTGCATGCAGGTTGCATGAGTGGAGTTTGACTGACAGATATGCAGCAACTCCATCAAGGCTGAGTCTGAGACGGCCTTGTATGCCAGACATAGGTCACCTGTGAACAGTCTGTATGAGACTGAGTAGAGGGACAGGGCTTATAGCCTATCTGTATATGATAGATGTTTGAGACCCTAGATTTTCCTGGTCAGGAACTTCAGTGGTCTCACCAACTGCTGCATGTGCTTGGCATGTACCTTGCCAAGCACATGCAGCAGTGGTCTCACCAACTGCTGCATGTGCTTGGCAAGGTGCATGCTAAATGGGGCATTGTACTCAATAATGGGAGGAGTACAGAGATCTACCTCCTTTTTCCTGGCTGAAATACTCTTACTTATTAAGTGGGCCATGTAGAAAGCCTTCCATATAATGGCGGCAACATGCTGGTCAAAAGTCAGGTTGCTATCAACCTGGGTGCCCAAGTCCCTCACGATTGATTGCATGCTTAGTATGCTGTTATTAATGTGATAATTAATGGGAACAGCATTTTCCCCAAATGTATTCAGTTTGAGGCCATGTTTCTGTTAAGAGTTATGAGTTTAGTTAAGGCCCTCTTGGAGGATGTTCACTTCACTAGGGGAATTTATGACAGTGCCCAGCTTGCAGTTATCTTCAAACTTGGTCAGCCACAGACCACTGGTGTTCACTTGCACCTCAGAAAAGTATATCCCCAAACAGTAGAGGCCCCAATACCGATCCTTTGAGTATGCCGCTTCTTACGGGTCTACTACTAGAGCTGGCCTAACCTATTTTGACTGAGTGTGTTCTATATCAGTAAGCCAGTTAACTACCCACTTGGTAACATATGGGTTGATGCCTAGCTAGGAAAATTTATCTATTATACCCGAGTAGGGAATAGTGTCAAAGGCTTTGGCTAGGTCCAGGTAGGTGGTGTGCACTGTCTTGCCCTCATCCATGGCTTTGCTGACTGTTTCAAAGAAGGAGACCAAGTTTACAGGCATGATCTCCCTTTGACGAAACTAAACTGTGTGGGTTCAAGCATTTGGAGGTTGCCAATGTCCTTGCTTATAAGGTTCATGATAATGCATTCCAAGGCCTTGCAGATCCGGCTAGTTAGGCTGATGGGCCAATAACTTCCTGGGTTGTTGGATGCTCCACCTTTGTGCAGAGGGATGACAGTGGCTGTCCTCCATTCTGCTAAGATGAAGTCAGTACACATGCTTTGGTTGAATAGGGTGCCTAGTGGTGCTGAGAGGTCTTACTTGAGTTCATGAAGGACACAGCCAGGGATGTTGTCAGGTCCCATGGAGGTTGTATTTTTTGCCGTTGAGAGGGCATTAATAACCTGCTCCCTGGTGAGGAGGGGAGGGAGGAAGGTGCTGGGGATATCCTGGTTTACTGATGGGGGGGACAGGGGGTGACGTTTTCACTGAACTTGTCTGCCAGCAGGTTGGCTATATCTATGGCATTTGTGTATGTGATATTCTTGACCACCAGTTCAGAGCAGATTTGGGAGTTACCTTTGAGACTGTGAATGTGCAAAGAAGGCCTTGTGATTGTCCTTACAGGATGTGGCCAATATGGACACAAAGTTAGCCTTAGAGGATTTCACCAGTGACCTTATTTGCTTGTTCAGACAAAAGAGATATTGCTTCCAATTTGGCACCTGCTCCTTCTTGGTCCTGGACAGCAATTTTTTTCCTTTTGTTATAGAGTCTGTTTATTTCTGATGTCTATCAGACAGGTTTACTGATCCTTGTGGAAGATCATTTGGTCCTGTCAGGTATTGCTGAGTCCATGCAGCTATATAAATGCTCATATAGTTTTTTGGTGTAGGCTTTGACACTAGTGCTTGAGTCAACTGGTGGCTGTGAAGCTGCTTATACCTGCTCTCAGGCGGTTGTAGTCAGCCTTGGAAAAATTTTTTTGTTCATTCCTAGCAAAGGGGTGTGGGGTCTGGGTAGATGGTGACTTTGAAAGTGATTGCTGTATGGTCGGATATTACCAAAGAGATGACACTGTAGGTGTGCTACAGTGACTACTCATGATGGTTAGTACCAGGTCCAGGATATTTTCACCTCTTGTAGGGGTGTCAACCGGCTGAGCCAATGCACTGGCATTGACAAAGTAAAGGAATCTCTGGGCATTCGTGCTTGAGCTAGAATAGGTCTTCCACTCTATGGTTGGGTAGTTAAAGTCACCTAGGAGTAGGGTAGAGGGTTGAATCTTGATGGATTCAAATAAGTCCAGATAGGTGGAGTAAACCTCCTGAGTCATGGCTGGGGGTCTGTAGCTAGCTATGATTTGAATAGATGTTTTGTCAATAGTTAACTGCACTTGGAGTGTCCCCTGTGTGTCATACTGTTTGACCAGCCTAGAGGTGTGTATGTCTTTGATAAATATTGAAACTCCACCTTTTTTGGCTTTGTAGCGCTCTGTTTAGGGTCTGAAAGTATAGTAGGACAAGTAACCTGGTAAGGCTGGGGTTCTCTTTGCAGCTTTGAACCAGGTTTCAGTTACTGCACAAATGTCAGCATCTTCCAGGGTGAGGAATGCTTGCAATGATTGCAGTTTCATGTTAAGACTCCTATCATTAAGCAGCATAACCTTTAAATTTCGGTTAGAAGAATTTTTCATATTGGTAATTTTGTCCTCATGACTTTGCCTAAAATAGGCACTATAGTGGTGGTAAGAGCCTTTGCCAAAAGCCAGGGGAGACAGATGAAGGCCATCTCTGGCAAAGCATCATGGTCTGTCAATCATGTCCTCCCAGGCTGTCAGGTACTGGATCCACTTGGAATGACACCAGATACTAAGCCAATTGTTAAAGTCAATCATTTTCAGTTTGTACTGAGGCATCATTCTGGGTGATGGTGGGATGCTGCTTAAGGTTAGGGGCATACCTGCCTGGGGCACGTATTCAGTGAGCTCAATCATGTCTCTCTTCATATAGTTCAGAGAGGTACATCTCAAGTTATACACACCAACATAGAGTATGACAGAGTCATAACAGTACCTGTTGTTGAGATACTTGAGTGCATGAGTGATATTGCATATTCTAGCACCCAACAAGCAACTTACAGTGACTTTCCCCTTGTCTAGCCTGGTGAGGGCCACATCTGTGTCTTACAATAGAGTCTCCTATGACTAGTATGTTGGGTTTGTGGCTGGGCATTAGAGGCTGTGAGATACAGGCATACATACTATGTGTGGTGCTTGGTGCAGTGGGTTGTGATGTGTGTCTGTGCTTTTGCCTCAAAAGTCTCTTTTGCTTAGGTATGTTTTTGTTGAGACCTTCCACATATGTAAGTATGTACTGTACTACTGTACAGGTTTGGGTGGTGTTAGAGGTGGGGTGCTTGTGGTGTTTGTGCAGACAACCTTCTCAGTTTCAGAGGTAAAGGCTTGTGATTGAGATAGCAAGGATTCTAGGTTCTTAATGTAATTGCATCTCTCATATATTGTGTTCCTAGGTAGTAGAAGAAGAGGGTTGTCCGTGTACATGAGTCAGTTTCTGCACTGTCCGAGGATGCCCATATCAACAAGACTAACAGGAAAATACACAGGAAATTGTCCATCCATGTTTGACAGAATCTATGGAAAAGAGGTGAAGTATGGTAGAGTGGGTATTTTCAGAATACAGTACCTATAGGTGTGAGTAAGGCTGGATAAAATCACGGTAGTTGCAAAGGAGGGCATCAGTTACACAGGAGTGCTGGTAAAGGAAAAAATGCAATGGGTTAAAACAGCACAGCGGCAGTGCGAAATGAGCAAACAAGAAGAACACCTTGCAAACACAGGGTATAAATACCATAAAAGGTGGAAGAATCTAGAAGCTCGAATCATTACCAAATCCTGCTAGCCCCTGCTCTTTAAACCAATCACTCATGCTAAAGAAGGTCAGGCAACCCTGTTACACTCATTAACAGTGAAGACAAGACACTACCAGCAGAAGATGGCTGCTAGAAACACAGGAAACTCAACAAGCAAAACATCCAGGCCTCTATCCAGACTATGCTACCTGACTAAAACACAGAAACCTCACAAAAAATGCACAGAAAAGCACAGATAGAGCACTGACGAACAGAAAATATAACTCTCAGTATGAAAGAGCAGTTTACAGTTATGTAATTTAATAAAAATGCAATTACAGTAATGAAACACTAGCTAGCAATGAAAATACAGTTAAAACAGTATAAAAATGCAGTGAAACAGTAAAAAAAGCTTTATAACAGTACAAAATGGAATACTGATTTATGTGTTCTGTTCTTTTGAAATATTCCATACACACAGTGTGACATAAATTAGTAATTATTTTGCTGTCAGTGGAGTTCTGTATATTTTCTTCATATAAATAGTGTAGGATTCAAAAAGATTTAGGGAATTGTTTAACCACATGCACTGTACCCACAACCCTATACAGTTGTCTCTATTATGGTAGGGGATGCCATGTATGAAATAGATGGAGTCTGATTCTATCACTTTCCTGGAAGGATTCAGTGTAGATTCCATCATCCCAAGATGCAAAGGAGTAGCCAGTATCAGCTGCTCCATAAGGGGCATGTACCAGAGGATCATCTTCAAAGCATAATATCAAACCTCAAACAACAGGATTAGGTGGCTGAGGAAATGCTGTTTTTTTTCTCCTTGTTGCCACACACACAACTTTTTGGTAGTGAGAGGTTGACGTTTTTACTCACCACTGAATAATGTGCTTCAGTTAGTTACAATACATATTTCCCAAGATTCCTCTGGCCTTTGCATAGCATCAGTGTTCATAATGTTGTAACCGGTTTGTTACTTAAAAGGAGGTGAAACAGTTTAATAAAGGGCATGATAAACAAATAGGTTTGCATATAGCAAAAATGCAACTGCTTATAATGTGACAAAAAAAATTAGATGAAATACATGACTCCATTCAGAACATCTGAGATTTTTAAAATGATCTGCTTCTTAGTGAAACAATAGGATGTTTGTTAAAGTAGGTAGATAAACAATTCAAAGTGACAGATATGAAAGAAAATGCCTGACCTGCTTAGATGTATCATTAATTATTGTAACGAGGTGTCATAAACAGTAGTTAGCACATACTTATCCTAGCAACAGTACTCAAATGAAAGTAGGTTGACAGTATTTAGCATTTCTCATTCTCTGATAATAAGTCACTAATGTACTAGAGCTTTGTGATTTAGTTATTTTATTTAAACAGTCATGCTTTATTGACTGTTATATAAAACAGTCATGGTTTCAAAGTTCTCAGAACATGAGAGTATTAATTAATAAAACTGTCAATCACTGAGAACACTAATGAGAATGCAAACCAAGGGTTTAGCACAGCTCTACAACTAAAGAAGACATTGTTATACATACATACATACAAAGGTTTGTACTAGACTAACTGACCTCGCAAGCCATTTTAAGCCTAGCCAATTATCCCTTGTAAGGCTCAAACCCTGCACCTTCTGTTTGTAAGGCAAACACCTTAACCATTAGGTCACCTTCCCAACCCTTTCAGAGTGAAGGATGAATTCATCTGTCAGCGTGTTGCGAAGGAGATGAGCATTTAGCAATATATTTCACCAGTTCTGATAGCAACAGATAACTCTCATCATATATGGCAGGTTACACTCTGGATTGTGGTTATGCCCTGAGACTTCTAGGGAACATTACGTGTTACCATAAGAGGTCATTACCTTTCTTCACTAGCAAATACAATCTGTCAGTATGTTAAGTCTAGAGTAGCATATGTGTGTGTGTTTACTGATGTGTGCCTTTCTTATCTTTTCCACCAATTACTACAATAATTCTGTTACAGTATTGTAGTTATATGTCTCACTTCATCAGAGAATTGTGTTATAGAAGGATATTTTCACATGGAGGTTTCAGATTTTGAAGATAGATGAATGCTGAAATAAACCTGTTGTTTTCAGTGACTGAGGATAAATTCCTGCAGTTCAAACCAAACTACTATGAAACATCAGTTACTTCCCTGGACATCTGTGACCTGTTCTACTAAAATTATTGCACCCATTTTCTAAAGTAGATATCAGATAAGAATCAGAAGTATCAGAGGAATGAAATATTTAGCACTGCTGAGAAAAGTACTACAATTTTTTTTCCTAGTCTTGCAAAGTACTGTTTGAAGTAACTTGATATGAATGGATGAAGCACAAATACTTGAGCTTACTAGAATAACTGAAATTGAGAGTAGTGAGTTTATGGTAATATATATATATATATATATATATATATATATATATATATATATATATATATATATATATATATATATATATATATATATATATCTGGAGTCAAACCCACAGAGGTAGTAAAAATGCATTAAAATATACAAATACTCTCAAAATAGATGAGCCTTCAAGTACTACCATGGCTCTTCAGGCATTATAAATGAGTAAAGTATACAACTGTTTTAACTGAAAGAGACACTTATTTGTTAACTTACGTCTAATGAATGTGTACTCAGAGTAAGGCCTCACTAGCTTCAAGGGTAGTGACTGTCAAAAAAGAGCAGTTACTAGGAAATCAAAATTTAAATCATCTGTTACTGAAGTATTGACTATTGTAATGGAGGTAACAGTATTGGAGGTGGAATCTTTACAAAGAGGGAAAAAAAGTTAAACAGAAAAAAATGGAATTTGTGAGAACAGTACAAGCATAATAATATTCAGGAGGAGGAGTAAATTTTAACAAAAGGCAGATTTAATCAATTTATGTATTGTTGGAGTGAGTAATAGTTTTAAAACAAAAAATATACAAGGCCAGTTCATGAAAACAATGAAAAACATCTACCACTGTTTGTTTTCTATTAATGTGTGTGCACCAATGTCATTATTCAAAAGTACGTGACTTTAATAAAGGTGTTGAAGAAAAAAAAGATATTGAAAATGATTTTATACATAACAAAATAATGAAAAAACACATATGCTGTGTTTAAACATGTTTAAATATGTTGAAGAGTACTTGTACAAGAACGTGAGTTTGCCTCACCCCTTATCTCTAGGAAACAGGTCATCACTGCCCTCTCAAAGGTAAAAAATACAGACTCCATGGGATCCGATAACATCCCAGGCTGCATCCTACATGAAGTCAGGCATGAACTTGCAGTACCATTTGGCACCCTATTCAACCAAAGCCCGAGTATAGGCTTTGTCCCAGCCGAGTGGAGGGTAGCCTTTACACAAATCGATCCAGGAAATCATAGACCCATCAGCCTAACTAGCCTGATCTGCTAGGCCATGGAATGGATTATCATGGATCTCATTAACAGGGACATTGGCAACCTCGACTCCACACAGTTTGGCTTTGTCACGGGGAGGTCATCTCTGTTAAATCTAGATGACTTCTTTGTGACAGTCACCAAAGCCATGGAAAAGGGGAAGGCGGTGAATACCATCTACATTGAGCTGGCCAAAACCTTCAACACTATTCCCGACTTGGGCATAGTAGATAAACTCTCTCAGCTAGGCATTAATCCATATGTTACCAGATGGGTAGCAAACTGACTCACTGATAGAACCCACCTAATCAAAATAGGGAAGCCACCTCAAGCAGCAGACCCATAACAATTGGCATACTCCAGGGATCGGTCTTTGGGCCTCTGTTATTCGGGATATACTTCTCTGAGGTGCAGGCCAAAACCAGTGGGCTATGCAGTCATCAATTCCCCAAGTGATGTGAACATCTTCCAAGAGGGTCTCACCCAAACAAATGACTGGTGCCAGAAACATGGCCTCAAGATGAATGCCAAAAAAATGCATCATAATCCCCTTTGGGGAGAGTAACATCCCCACATATTATCACATTAATAACAATGTCCTAAGTACACAATCAGTAGTGAGGGATTTGGGCACCCAGGTTGATAGCAACCTGACGTTTAACCACCATGCTGCTTCCGTTGTACAAAAAGCTTTCTACATGGCCCACCTCATAAGTAAGGGTATCTCATCCAGGGACAAAGAGGTAATAACATCCCTTTGTTCTTCCCTTATAAGACTAATATTGAGTACAATACTCCCTTCAGCATGTACCTTGCAAAGCCCATGCAGCAGCTGGAGAGTTCCTCACTAGGAGAATCCAGGGCCTCAAACACCTACCCTACACAGATAGGCTTAAAAGCTCTGTACCTCTACTCAGTTTCATACATGCTCCTCAGAGGTGACCTCTGTCTGGCACACAAAGCAATCTCAGACCCCACCTTGATGGGACTGCTACATATCTGCAAGCCAAGCGCCACTCGAGCAGCCCATATGCGTGATCTCAACCAGGTCTGTGATATCAACAGGACTTGGTGTCAGGACAGATTTGTGTCCCAGAGACTCCCCCATCTGTGGAATATATTCTCTCTGCACGTCAAGCAGAGTACCTCATTATCCCTTTTTAAGCGCTATCTGGATAACTGGATGGGAAACAGAAAATACACCCCTGGGATTCCACCTGTGTCCCTGCTGGACAGGGGCTCTGGGTGCTGACTTGTCTAAACATGGGCTAAAATCTTGGCTAGGCTTATACGGGCCTCAGGGCTAATAGCCTAGTAATCTCCTATGATCCTAAATTATGCTGCCTTATTACATGCTCTCTATGGCAAGTACATTTGCAGGTAGGCCTCTCTCTTGTTTCATCTCAAGACAAGACATTTGTGACTCTCACTTGAAGCATGCAGATGTATGTTAAATGCCAGATTTGTATTCTGAAAAAGTGCAAAAAAACTCAAAGATCGTGAAGCTATGCCCCAGCCTCAGTGAGGTATGTAGTAATCCTGTGACTTCTTGAAGAGTTGTGCAGCACATGATATGAAAATTAATGTATACAGCTCTTTATTATTAATACCACATAGGGCATCCACAGTATCAGCTTTTTTAAGTTATACTATAGTTAATTACATTGCGATATTTCAACTCGCACTAATCAAGGTAAAATTTATTTACTCAACATATCACCTCCTGACCTGAAAAACTCCAGTAAGGCTTGTGACATTAGATGGTGGGAGAGGAGGGAATACGTTTGGTTCTTCCTACTACATTCACTAAATAGCCCATATACATTTTAATAAAGACAGCTTTTGAGTGCATAGAATACATTTTATCTCCTTAATTGTCAGTAGCTATCTGGTTTCTTCAGTGACCTTCCATATCTGTAAAATTGAAACACATGTTTTATACTAGATGTCTATTATTCATGTTAAGATAGTTCTTTATCCTCAATAGCTTTTCACAAAGACATACTGCTATTAGATTATTTCTTCTTTTCCTGACTTCTTGAGTTCAGAAAGCATCAAATTATCTGGTGACAGGACTGATTGTCACAGTCCTGTTTTCTCTTCTACAGCTTCTTTATTTATGATATAGTTTGACATAAATGAACATGATTCCTTCTACAAAGCTTTCTACCTTACATCCAAGGGATCATGGAGCTGCTGCTCAACCAACTACTGAAGTTTCAGGATACAACTTTTCTAATGTCATTTGTATTCTTAGTTTGTCTCCACCCTAATAAATCTGAACATTTTCAGCATTTGTAGCACGATAGCATTGTGCTTAGACTGATTTCTTTCCAGAATGTTCTTTATTCTGTGTTTAGTGCACCATTAAGGTAGTTAAGGTAGGCAATCTGGTTTTCAACATTCTGTCCCTTCATTATTGAGATGATGAAAGACCGAGTTCTTGCAAGGGAGCATATTTTCATTCCAAAATTATCAGACAATAATCCTCATATCTTTTGCCACTGGTCTTTCTTACCAACCAAACCTTTCATTGCATGGGTATTTCTCTCGCTATTTTCCTGTTGAAGTCTGGATGATGTGAGATGTCTGTTGTCCCATTCATGATCAAACATGAGTTCCTAACATTTGGTTTAAAGAACACTGGAAGATAAGGCAACATCAAGTATTCCCTGTTTAAGCAATATAGATTTTAACAGGATAATCAAAATTACACTTCTTGTATCTGTCAGTCTAATTATCTAAGAATTTAAACAATTTAGAATAATAATCCACCACATGAGAGATATGGAGTCTTGTGATGAAACAAGATGTTGCCCACTCTATGACACAGATGACATTTTTGAAAATTAAATACTATTATTCGTTCCCCATGACAGTTATAGTAGGCTTTGGGAAAAAAACACAATTCTTTATTATTTCTTCTGCATGAATCAACATTCCATATTTATCAGAATGGCTAACAAATTATAAATTGCACAAGTCATGCCCATGCCAGACCCCCGTTACACTTGTCTAACTAATCTTAGCTACAGGATGCATCCTGGAAGAATAGAGAATTGACTTTTGTAGCCTCTCCACAAGTGTATTCCTACCATATACCCAAGGAACTACAAACATATTAGCCTGGCTATTATAAGCTGCAGGGATACAGATTGTATTATATCTAATTTCATTAACAGTGATATCAAAAACCTAATCCAATGTGACCTCAAGCACTTTGGTTTTGTCAAGGTCATATCATGTTGACTAAATCTAGTAAACTTCTTTGAGAAGGTCACAGAGGTAGTAGAAAGTAGTCATTCTGTCCATACAGCCTATTTGCATTTGGCCAAGGTATTTGACACTATTTCCCTTGCTGGCATTGTAACTAAGATAGGAGTCTTAAATGCTGACCCTTACTTGGTAAGGAGGAGGCCAAACTGTCTAAAAGGTACAACCGACATCAGTAAGCTGGTAGACACATCCTTACAAATTAAAAAGGTAACTATTGGAGTATATCAGTGTTCAGTGCTGGAACCATACTTTTACTTTTTACCATATACTTCTCTGACTTCCAAAGCATAGACTCTACCTAAGTAAGTCTGCTGATGACTACAAGATGGGTGTTATTATCAAATAACACTCTGATACCAATTCATTACAGCATAAACTGACCACCACTAATGACTGCTGTATGGAAAATGGTTTAAAATTAAATTAGTACAATATTGTCACATTTAGGCAATACAATTCTTCCTTAATGTACCATATAGCCAATAAAGCACTCCAAACTAACAGGGAAGTCAGTGATCTTGGTACCTACATAGATAACGCCATCTCCTTTGACCTCCATGCCGCATTAGTAGTCAGATTTTTTTTTTGTTGTTTAGCACAAATAATATCTAAGAGCATTATTCAGATAAAAAGAAGTTATTATCACTGTCTATTCAGCTCTGATTAAAGCAATTACAGAATACAGTGCCAACTTTGGCATGTACTATTTAAACTAAGCTTAATGGAGGAATGGATTTATTGGAATTTATCCCATTTCTGGAATAAATTAACCTTGCATGTCAAGGGAAGCAACAAGCTTGCATCCTGAATGATTACCAAGAAATTAATGTAATTTGTTGGTACAGCATGGGGTGGGGATGGGGGGTGGCAGGCAGCATTGCAGATGTCATCAGGTCTTACTTGCACTGGAATTTATTAGGTACAGCATGGGAGGACAAGGAAAGCATGCAGATGTCCTCAGGTCTCACTTGCATTGGAATTTATATGCTCCCAGTTTGAGTGATGTACTGGTAATTTAGCTTAGCTTGCACAAATTTAAGGTGCTGATGAGGCTGGGTCTGTTTTTTTACGGTCTGCCCCATGTTGCATCATTTGTTATACCACTAACTACTGTGCCTCTTATAAATCAATCACAGCATCTGCCTATGTTCTCCAGTTTAGTATCAACAGCCTGTACAGGACCTTAGAACCTAATAAAGAGTGAGCGAGTATAGCAATAACTGACGATGTTGGTGTAGTATGGTGTTGGTGTAGTATATTGAAGATTTACCCACGGTCAGCGTGGTTTAATCATGAGAGCAAAGACCAAGTGATTAAATAAAGCCAACATGGGTAAATTTCAGTATACCACAGTCACGGAGTTGGTTATTGCTATTATACAATGATATTATTTAAGAAAAGAAAATATTTACTTTTCTTAAATAATGTTTTTGTATAATGCCTCAATGCTGCCCTTCCATGTTTATATGGTATCCTGGGGCTTTTTTTGATGTACTGCGCATGTGTATTGGACTTGTGCTCCCATGCTTACGCAGTACATCAGGGCTGCTAAGAGGTACCAGTGGAGGAAGGAAGATCTCTGTTGCTTCTTCTTCTTTGTTATAATCAATAAAAAAAAAATAAAAAAAAAGTGAAGAACCTGGGAGACTTTTTATGTTAGGGAGAGTCAGGACAGACAAAAATAAAAGGACAATCAGGTAAGTTGTTTAAGTTTTGTAGAACGTACTTGATTATCCTTTTTCTTCTGTCTGTGCCATTTCCCAAATGTAAAATGTCTTCAGCTGTGTCTGGTATTAAAAAAAAAAAAAATACGAGACATACTAATGGGAAAAAGTTCGGGTGACCAGACCTTTTCCCGTTGGTATATTCTCGGATTTTCAGTGGGCACGCTGGCTGGGCTGACCAATCAGCGTGCTTGTTTTTGAATACTAATGGCCAGTCATTGTATAATACCAAATAAGTTGCAAATTTGTTCTAAGCTCATAATTATTTATGAGATTTTTCCTAAGTGCAGTAATTTTATCCTTCCTATCTTCAAGAAAAGTAAAATAATATATGTCACTAAGACTTTTTCACAACAAAAGGCAAGACTGTTTCCCAATGTATTATTTTTTTAGGATTCTCATCTAACATAATGGCGAGAAAAACAGATTTCTCCATTCAAAACTTTTAGTTATGCACTAAATGTCTATATAATAATACCGTTCTTGAGGGATGCAATCAGACTATATTTGCACTTTGTATTATGTTTAAGTACATCCAAAGACATAAAATTAATATATACCTATATACTTTCACTTCTACAGACATGCTTCTCATTTCCAGCAGATATATGTTTTTTTCTGTTTTGATGCTGTTCAATAACAGATTGTTTAATATAGCAATAACCCATGGTTGGGAGTGGGTAATGCTGGATTAACAACAACAACAAAAAACAAATTCAGCAACGTACCATGTAAAAATGTAATAAATTAACAGCAGCAAACCTTTCGACTCACATAAAACCCTTCCTCAGTGCAAAGTAAAATCAATCAATTACAGGATACTTAAATACTCATTCTAACAACAGCGCAGAAAATAACATTCTAAAATGAATTAAACAATCAATATGAAATTTAAAGGAATATTCCAAAGAATGTCACTTTAAACATAACTGTTTATATTTAAAGACATGTTTAAGAGTTACTGTTTGGTTAATACATGGGGGGCAGTCAGCTTGTAGCTGTAAGATCCACCAATGCTTCTTTTAAGTTCAAATTTATTATTCAAATCACCCACTCTCATTATTTTATTAGCCATATCTATAACTCTAAAACTAAAAACATGTGCTGAGCCATTATCATTAATGTGTTTAGCTAACACATTAGTTATAACATTTCTTCTAATTTCTGACCTGTGTTCTATTATTATATCTTTCAACCATCTCGTACATTTACCAACATAAAAACTTAAACATACTCTGCAAGTTGCTAGATATATAATATTAGTAGAATTGCAAGTCGTAGAGCATTTAAATTCATATATTTTCTTCTTAACAGCATGTATAAAATTTCAATATTTATTAAAATAGATACAGCAGCAACAGTTATGGCATGGATATGTGCAAGTCCTACCAAACTGTTTAGATATCCATCTAGGTTTAATGTTCTTGTAGCACAAAAGCTGGTTTAAATTTGAACAACCACAATAGGCAAACCTAGGCTTTTTTAGCTCCAGCATGATTCTTAAAATGCCCTGATTGTTTGCTATTACCCTACTCATACCATCACTGCATCTAATGTAGGTGGTAGAATAATGTATTATATCTCCACCATCAGACCTGGCCATTAATCTATCCTCTATGGTGTCATTACAAAAATATGGTTTGGCATTAGTATCCCTCATTGCCATAATGTCCCTATTTACAGTTTCCAATAAATCATCCTTATAATCTCTGTCCTTAACTTAATTCAACATTTCACCCATTTGTTTTGCACTTTGATCCAAATCAGTATTCAATCTACTGGTGCGTAAAAATTTCCCTTAATAATCCCTTTAAAATTGGGTGGTGCATGCATACTCTTATAGTGCAAATACTTATTCCTGTGTACAGATTTTTTATAAACAGATTTATGTATTTCATTCCCATAAAAAGTTAAATCAACATCTAGAAACTCTATATTTGTAGATGAGTTGGACATGGAAAATAGTAAAAAGTCAGTATTGTATACCCTCCCAGATAAAAAAGACATTATCTATGAAATGTTTAGAAAACCCTCCTTATTTGAAAAATACTCAGGACCATTGGAAATGAATTCATTCTCCCATTTATCAACCACCAGGTTAGCATAGGTGTTACCAATCAGGGTTTTCTTTTGCCACCCCCGAAAATTGATGGTAAAAGTTATTATCAAAAACAAACATATTATTTTCCAGGACAAGTTCAAGTAATTCACAAACAGTCTCTACTTGTCTATTAGGAAGCTGGCCGTGGTTGCATAACAACATCCTTATTGGCATAACATCATAGTCATTCGGGATCATAATAAAAAGGGACTTTATGTCCAACACAGTCAACATAAAGGGAACCCCTTTCCTATTTTTAAACCACCCTATCAACTCTCTCAAAAAAAAAAAAAAACACCTGTATCCTTGATGAAACATTTTACATACTTAAGATACTTAATTAAATTCTGTAGATATCCTGAGACAGGTTCGGTGGACCAACCCCTCCCAGAGACAATTGGTCTCATTGGGGTATTTTCAATTGATTTATGAACTTTTGGTAACCATTATAAAATGGGTACCACTGGGCAGGTGACAGCAAAAAATATTAAAATTATCAATGTCAATATCATTCATTGCTTGCAAGTCAAAAATTTACATATTAGGTGGGCGTGGCCAAGATGAGCACTAACAGCACTTTCTCTCTGCTCTGCCTTTACAGAATATTTGTGACAGGATTTTTTGAATTTATCTATCCTAACCTTGTTTTTTTTTACATATTTGGAATCTACTAATCATCCTTTAGGATAGTATATACAAATATTTGCAACGTTTTAAATTTTTCCTGTCAAAATGTACTAGAGAAAATATTTTGGCTTCAGACTACAGAATGAGCTACTCCAAATTTACACTTCAAGAAACAACTATTAAGTAAGGAACTTCAATCATTATTATCTAATATTCAAGAACTGTCAACAAAAATTGATAGAATGGATGTAAAACTGGACAACTTCAAAGAAAAATGTTCCCAACAAATGGAAATGTTACACGAAGACCTTAAGCAACAAAAGAGACAGATTAATGGTATAAAGACTTCACTGAATGATATGGATACTAGAATTCAAGAAGATGAGCATAATATAGACTTTCTCTTGAAACAAAATACTCTTTTGCAAACAAAAAATAATGATCTAGAGAATAGATCAACACGAAATAATATTAGATGTTTTGGTTTGCCTGTTAATGTTGAAGAAGGTAATATGGAAAAATGTTTTAACTTCTTGGCTCCCTGAGGTACTGCAGCAGCTTCCTGAAGCTCTCTCATATGGGATAGAGAGAGCAAACAGGTCATTGGATTTCTACTAAATATGTTATAGTGAAGTTTATATCATCTCATGACAGGAAGATAGTGTTAAAAACTGCATAGGCTAAATTTCCTATTAAATATAAAGAAAATGTCATATGCTTTGATAATAGGTTCATAGGTTGGTACTAGGCTATCAGCCCTAGGGCCTATACAAGCCTAGCCATAACAATTCCCTGGCTATTTCTTCCCACCATTATTTACTTCCTGACCCCCCCTTCTAGCAGGGCGACTGGCGTGATCCCCGGGTGAATGTCTTTTCCCCCACCCAATCGTCAGGTTTCTTTTAGAAGAAGACAAAAAGGGCACTGCTGCTGACATATATGGCATCTATTCCAGAGTCTGGGAGGGGAGTCTCTGGGAACCTCCCATCCTCCCATGTTTTTTTTTTTATTGTGAGGTTTAGATTTTAGGAGCCTGTGGTGTGGCTCCTGAGGGGATTTCTTTTGTTTAGCATCCAGCAGCTCTGGTGGGTTTGACATGGCCTTGTTGCACACAAGCAAAAGATCACCTCTGAGTAGACGCATATGCAACACAGTATAGCTTTTTAAGGCAGCCAGCAGCCAGCATAGGGCATCTGCTTTAGGCCTGTGATTCTTTTAGAGAGGTATTTCTGTGGCCTTTGTTGTTGATGTGTGTGTTGAGAGGGTACTACACATACGCGGGGCATTGTATTCTATAATGGTCTAATGAATGAGGAGAACAGTGGGACAATGACCTCCTTTTTTTGGATGAAAAGCACTTAGTGATGAGGTAGGTGTGCCACATAGGAGGATTTCCTGACTGTGGTGAGATGGTGTGTGTGAAGGTGAGACCACTCTCCACCTGTGTCCTAAGTCTCTTTTAGTGTTTCTTTCACAGTTTACATGTGGTTCACCACGGATATGGTCATTCCGGATATTGTTACCAAAGGGATAACTATACATTTCTTGGCCTTGGCATTGAGCCCATGGTTCTGGCACAACACATCTGTTAGAGTATTCACATCATTTTTGTATTTTGTATCATATCCCACATTTTTGGGGGATTTCGTTTCTTTGTTTGGTAGACAGTGAGAGTTTTGGTATCCAAGTCCAGAGTCCTGTACAGTACTTCAGAGACTAGACAAGAGTCACTCAGCTTGAGGCAGACTGGAGACTGACTTGTCTGGTCACTTTACATATTGTGGAGTCTGAGCCTGGAGTTGCTTGGGTTTACAGTGGGTTATCAGCTTAGTTAGCAAAGTATATCAGTGAGCACGAGGTTGGGTGGCGCTCAGTTAGTAGTAGTATCTATGATTCCAGAGTGGGGGGATGGGAAAAAAGGCCTTGGCAGGTCTATTGGCAGGGTGTGGATAGGCTCACCTTCTCCCATGGCTCTGGAGACTAATTTGAAGAAATCAATCAAGTTCAGACAATGAAAAGGGCCCTTCACTAACCCAACTGGTGGGTCCAATGTCTCTGGGGTTGAGTGCCAATGTCTTTGTATAAGTTCCATGTGAATACGCTCCATGGCCGCTCAGACTGATGGGGCAGACTGATGGGACGGTATCCAGTGTCGGGAATTGTGGATCCCCCTTGTGGAGTGGGATAACTGTAGCTGTGCGCCACTCAGTGGGGCAAGAAACCTGAGGTGAGGCTATGATTAACATAAACACTTAGGGTGAGGTGCCAGTTCATATTGTGTGTTCATGTAGTACACAGCCTGGGATGTCATCTAGTCCCATGATGCTGTATTTTTAGCTTTGGAGATGTGTTTTTACCTGTGTGGCGGTGTGAATTTTTGGCATTTGCCGTTGAGATGAGGTATTGAGAGGGAGAAGAGGGGGGGGGGAAGGGGCACTGAATTGATCTGCCAGGATATTGGCAATATTTGGCAATATCCTGGGATCAGTATATTTAATGCCATTCTGTTTTAGCTCAGAGCAGATCTGAGCATTGCCATTTAGATTCTTAGATAGCCTTGCTAATGCCTTTGCTGTTTTGGAATCTTTCTTCAAAATTTTTTATTTTACCTCGCGGAGGATTTGGGAGGATTTTATAGAGAAGGGGATCTCGTTTCTTACTGTTTTTGGTATCCTTTTTTTGCATCAGTTGGTTCTTTTCTTTTCTTTAACAAGTTTGTTTATGGCAGTGGACCACCAGCTGTTTTTTTTTTTTGGAGAGAGAGATTTGTCTCTTTTGGGCATGCAAGAGCATTTATGTTCTGTTTGGGATGCTGTTGTGTGCATGAGTGTGGTATTCAGCAGTTGAACTTTCTTCTCACGTCGCTTCAGGGGTTGAACTGACAGCTCCGTCTTGACTAGTTGTCATGAGAAGTTTTTTGGAAGTTTTTTTTGGGTTTCCTTACTGGGGGATGGGGTGGGATGGATGTTACTGGGGGGGTGGATTAGGGTATGGTCAGACATTGATTGAAAGGGACCATGAGAACTTATTCTTGCATTTGACCATAGGTATGTAATGATCATTTCTAGTTTTAGTAGCCCCTCGGTCTACTATGTGTTGATTGGGTTATGAATTCCATGAACCGATAAATCCAGTTGGAATTTAAAAGAACCAAAGATGAAAAGGGCTTTCCCAAAAGTAGGCAGTATTAGGATGTTTGAGGGTACAAGTGGTATTTTCCACTGCTTATAAAGGGTGTTTGGAGAATCTTGGGGTATGGTGGGAAGTTTGGTGTATGTAGTGGGGGCCGGAATTTGGATTTGGGGTATCTGCTTGTGTTAGAATTTTTTGGATTTTGGTCTTGCATTGTGTTAGGGGCACCTGGAGAATGGGTGATGCATCCTTCTGGTCAACTAGCCTGGTGGTGTTGGTATCCTTGGGGCCTCCTCTTTGTGGTAAGAGTTGTGTTGGTAAGAGCTTTGGTGAGGCTGGGTGTTGAGTTGTAGCAGCAGTACTGATTGCAGATACCTCTCTGGATATTTTGTTAGTGCCTCTGGAGATGTTGGTTGAGAGAGTGCATTTTTGTTAGGGTGCCTCGCAGATTTGCATTTTTGAGGTTTAGACTTCGCATGGTGAGTAGCGTACCTTCCAGATTTTGCATGCTTGTACCTGTTGCGGTGGTGGTTTTGTTCTGGCTGAATTGCCTAAAAAACAGGCTATAGGGAATTCTGGCGGCATGATCCCTGGCAAATCATCAAGTCACAGGGTCAGACCAGCTCCAGCAACTGAATGACACCAGAGATTTCTCCACAATTTGAGAAGCACAGGTACTTTGTCCTTATATTGTGGTATCATTCTGGGCGATTGTAGAAGTCAAATCAAGGGCTAGGGCTATTCAGGTATGGGGTCATACCTGGCAGGATGCTATGATCCGAGGCTCTTCCATGTCTCTTTTCATGTAGTCCAGCGAGAGGTAATCTCAAGTCACACACTCCAATGGACAATGACAGAGTCATCATATTACTTGTTGTTGGAGTGGAGTGAGTGCAGTGCATGCATTATGTGAATGACACCCTGACACCCACTGGTGACTGTAATTTTTGTCTTCTTCAACCTGGTGAGAGGACATCAGTATGTATGTAAGTCACCTGAAAGTGAAGTGAGTGTTACATTGTCTTGCCTTATGGGTCTTTGCTGCTGGGCTGTGGCTGGTTTTGAACCATGTGAACCATGTGTTGTGATTGGTTGTTGTGGGGTTTGTTTGGCTTCAGTTTCAGCTGCTTGGCAGGTTGCTGTTGGGCAGGTTACAGTAAAGAGTAATCTGCATTGTGTGTTGGGTGTGTTGGGTGTGTGGTGTTGGTGTGGTGCTGTTTAGAAGGGCTGTGTGTTTGAGGTGTAGTGTGGATGCTAGCCTTCTCCTCTTGACTGTCTAGCACAATCTTGGGTGGAGAGAGCTTTGCTTCCATTTTGGCTATGTAAGTGCATCTCACAGGTTGTAGTGTTGGGTGGTAGGAGGAGAGGGTTGTCTGTGTACATGAGGCAATTGCTGCATTGCCCCCCCAGCCAGATTCATTCACCAGGTGGACAGAATCACGAGGAAGCTGACCCTTGGACATGCCTGGTTTGATGCTTTTTTTTTTTTTAAGTACAGGAGTTGTTTTCCCCCTTACCTTAGCTTTGCAATTATAATTATGTTTCGTGCCTACTATTAATTTTTTCTCTCTTATTAACAAGGAGAGTTGAGTGCTTGTATCAGTTTAAGGCTTGCTTTCCAGGTATTAAAGAAAGTGCTAGTCAAAGGGATGCTTAAAAGTAAGATGAAAAAAATGCACACTGCAGTGTGCACTAGAAGGTAGAAGTAGGTAACTTAAGTTTTACTTGTTTAAAAAGTTAAGGTTTACTGGATAGTTATTATTTTTAAAACAGCAAGATGGGTTTAAAGGGGTGGTCACTTTTGTATTCTGGTTCTATGGAATACAGTAGGATGTAATACATTTACATTTAAATAGGGAGGAGGTTTTTTTTTTTGATTTGACTACTACACACAGCCACTGAGTAGAGATAAAATGAGATATATGGTCAGATTAACATAAGATGCAGGCAACTAGAAAGACAGTGGTATTTAACAAGATAACTATGACTGCGTAGGAGGGTGGGAAAAAAATTCTGCCTGACTCAGAAGAGAGAGAGAGAGCTGTGGTCTCTTTTGAAGTTTTAATATGCTGTTAAAGCAGAATGCAGGTAAAACACAAGGTAAAAAAAAACAAACTACAGTATTTAAAATATACAAAATACAAAAAATAAAAGCAAACTAACCTTTCCTTCACAGCAAAGTGTAGCAGAGTCTGGATGAGCCTTTCTGGTAAAGCTCAGAAATGTTTTATTTTACCCCTTAAATAGAAGGTTTAGTTCCTAGCTCCACCCCTCAATTAACAAATGATTAACCTTAAGTGACCTCTTCTATCTTATGAATGAGTCCTTAATTGATCACTTCTAATTTCTGCCTGACTCAGAAGAGAGACAGAGAGCTGTGGTCTCTTTTGAAGTTTTAATATGCTGTTAAAGCAGAATGCAGGTAAAACACAAGGTAAAGAAAACAAACTACAGTATTTAAAATATACAAAATACAAAAAATAAAAGCAAACTAACCTTTCCTTCACAGCAAAGTGTAGCAGAGTCTGGATGAGCCTAATGATTACCCATCTTCTGTAACTGCCAAAACAAAACTTTTTTTGCCAATGTTAAAAGAACTAAAGAAAGGCCAAATAAAGACACACATTATTTTATGCAAGATTAAAAACATTTCTTCAAGATGGTCCAAATATATTTGATGACATTGATTCTGCCATTACTTTTGTCAAAACAAGAAAACTGCTTGATAAAGTAGAGTATATGGACTGGGCAAATGTTAGCCTTAAAACAAATGCTAATAACAGTTCCTGGAAGATTTCTGAACATAAAAAGAAGCTCAAGAATAAGTGATTAGTTAGAATATTTTACAATGGCTTTCATTTGCCTAAGCTTTAATAATTAACCCAGAAGTTGAGGAAGTAGAAATGGTTCAACAGGTGAGTCTTTGTTGTTTAAATTTCTTTTTATGGTCCATAGTTGTTTTATTGGTATTTTATAGTTTATTATTAAGTCTAGTTTATTTTATTTAAAATAGCTCAATTATTATAGCAAGTAAAACCTATTTATTTATTATCTTTTAATATTAGTAGTTGTCTCTTATAACAAATGCTCCATTTGTTTGGGGACTGAATTTTATGGTATTTTGTGAACTATGGTAGATACAGAGCCTTATATATGAGGAAATGAGGGTCTTTATTGCAGTAGAAACTGTTTTCTTTCTTTTTAATTGTTTGCTGTTTGATTTTCCTGTCTCTCTGTGAAGAGAGATTTTGCCATAATGTTGCTTTAATTATTATGTTTGCCATATCTTGCTCTGCTGCTGGAATGTGATGCTATCTGTGCTATTAGACATGTGAATTGCTCTTGTTGTGTCCATTTTGTAGAGTTCATATGTTTTGAATAAGTCTCAGATATTTATTTAAAAAAAATGTGTGAATATGTGGGTGTGATGCTAAGCGAACGGCTTCTCTTTGATAATTGTGGTGGTTTTCCCTGATGATTGTTCTGTGGAGAGGCTTTAATTTATTTATTTATTTTTTTCTTTTTTTTTTTTTTTTTTTTTTTTGCTGCTGGTTGTGGATAAATGGAGGGTTTGGCATGGAATGATATGTTTATGGTAGTCTAGTGGTTTGCTGGGTTTGGGTGATGGAGTTTGTTGGATTTGTAATGTTTTATATTAGCTCTCTCCCTCCCTTTTGCCATTTTTTTCTGTCCGTTTTTATGATTCCCAGTTCTGTCACAAGGTAATCAACAGCTTTCTTGGAGAAAAGCTGCAAATGTTTTCCTTAATCTCATGCATATGAACTGCTGAACAACCCTGCTATGCAATCGCAATGCAGCTGCTACAACTGAAAGTAAGAAAAAAGTGTTGTTTCCAAGGAGATTTTTACACACTGAACTCTGTGCTGAGAAGTTTCGCAAAGCTGGATAATAGCTTGAATAGACAGTTTCTAAGGCCATCTACAGCTCAAATGAAAGAATTGAAACTAAGTAACCTGTATAATATGACAATTATATTAAAGCATCTGCGAGTGTCTATAAGCAGAACACTTTTGATACATTTAAACCCTTATGTTTTTACACTTGTATTTATAGTCCTATTATTTTTAAATAAAGCTTCTTCTGACTGGTATAACAAATATATTGCATATATAGCAACATCATTAAAATATTTAAAAGAAAGAAGTCTCTACATGAGACCTATGCAGAAATTAATATTCTTTTACAAGACATAGAAAACTTTGGTGGTTTTCCCTGGTTGTTCTACTGTGGAGAGGCTTTGATTTGTTTGTTCGTTTTTTTTCTCTTTTTCTTTCTTTTCTTTTTTGCTGCTGGTTGTGGAGAAATGGTGGGTTTGGTATGGATTGATATATTAGTGGTGGTCTAGTGGTTTGCTGGGTTTGGGAGATGGAGTTTGTTGGATTTACAATGTTTTATATTAACTCACTCCCTCCCATTTGCCTTTTTTTCTGTCCATTTTTGTGTTTCCTGGTCCTGCCTCAAGGTAATCAACAGCTTTCTCAAAGAAAAGATGCAAATGTTTTCCCTCCTCAATGTCGTACATCTCAACTGCTGAAAAACCCTGGTATGCGATTGCACTGTGGCTGCCACAGCTGAAAGCAAGAAAAAAGTGTAATTTCCATGGAGACATTTACAGACTGCACTCTGTGCTGAGAAGCTTTGCAAAACTGGATAATACCTTGAATTGACTGTCTCTAATGCCATCTACAGGTCAAATGAAAGAACTACAGCTAAGTAACCTGTATAATATGACTGTTACATTAAAGCATCTGCGAGTGTTTATAAACAGATCACTTTTGATACATTTAAACCCTTATGTTTTTACACTTGTATTTATAGTCCTACTATATTTAAGTAAAGCTTCTTTTGATTGGTATAACAAACATATAGCATATATAGCAACATCATTGACATACTAAAAGGGTCTTTACATGAGACATATGCAGAGTTTGATGTTCTTCTACAAGACATAGAAAACAGACATGGGAATAATTTTAGTACAGATAGAAGATAAATAATGAATGAAACATAATCTGTATGAAATTAGCTTATTGCATACAGTATAGTTTGGGATGCAGATATATACCGTATTAACTAATGTGTTGCTATATTCTGAGGAAGATATAAGCTGTTTTAGGTTACCAAAGATTTCAAAGGAAAAAAAGGGAATAAGGGAAAGGGTGGGGGAATAAAAAAAATCATACATTTATGCTACATTCCTTCCTACAAAAGACTTAAGACTTTAATGGAATCTCATCTTACAGTAGGAAACTGTTATACAATATTTTTTACACTCTTGTTTTCAGATACATAGAGATGGGGAAATAGTGTTAACTACTGGCACAATAAATAATGAGACAGGATTAATTTACTTACTGATTATTATAGCAATTCATTGCATATAAATTAGCTACGACCATTATATTATTTGTATAATATATGATTGGCCTTATATTTTAAACTCAATTTGACAAAAGTTAAAATGAAACAGTTACATTTGACATATTTTGATTTGTTTCTTGAATGAGTACATACAATTGTAATAGATGTATTTTACTTCATAATTGTTTTTTTTTTTTATCATGTAATACTGCGGTAGCGTTGTTGCCTCATAGTAAGACGTTGTCCTGTTCGATTCTCAGCTAGAGTGTCTTCTGTGTGGAGACATGCGTGAATGGGCGTACCTTCGTTGAAGGTTGTGCATCAGGGCTGGCAACTCAGCACATAAAAATCTAAAGCCAATCATTAGCGGACTGGAATTCCACTGTGGCGACCCCTAACTGGGAAAAGCCGAAAGACACAACATACTACTGTATAATGTTAAATTATGCAACAACAGATATATTTAGGTGGGGAGGAGAAGAGTGTTGTTACTAGTTTAATAGTCAATTTGGGTGACTGATGTCACAAATTAGGAGTTCTTAACTCCAAGGGGGGTTTTAGAAAGTGTCTATGTTATTGGAAAATGTTATAAGTTTCTGTTAATAGTTAATATGATGTTCACAAAGTCTTGCAAAATTGAATTTGATATAAACATATTTCATTGGATAAAAGTTTTATATATTTCATTGGTAAATTATAATTGTATTCTTAATAGTCAATTTCTACTGACTTATAAAATATGGGGAAAAGGAGAATTAATCAACAGATATTCAGAACATTAACATTTTATGACATCTTTAAAGTGTATATCATTAAACATTAATAGATTAAATAATCCTAACAAGAGAATATCTTTAAATAAATATCTTAAATTGCATAATTCTCAATTAATTTTTCTCCAGGAAACTAATCTATTAACTGACAATATCACAAAATTGGAATCCAAATCGTACAAACCTTTGATTAGCACAGAACGTACAAAAAAAGAGAGGGGTGGCCATACTATGGAAAAATACATTACCTATGCCTAAAATAATTGACACTTATAAAGATAACAAAGAGATGTTATCTTTAGTTGTTACAGAATTTAATAGGAAAATTTTGACTTTAATAAATATATATCGGATTCCTAGCACTGGATCTACAACAGTGAAACAACATATAGAGTATATAGTTCAGTTTTCTAAGGGTGGTGTTATTCTTGCTGAAGATTTTAATTGTATTGCTGACATAAAAGACTATAGTAACAATGGTAAAAGGAAAATTGCAGCAATAGCCAAATTATTGAATGAATTTTCAGATTCATGCATGGCGAAGGATATTAATAACTTTACAGCTGCTAAGTCATTGTTCTATGCATTCTACTCACATAGACATAATTCATATTCAAGAATAGATAGGGTATTAAGTTCTAATAACTTAACTGATTTCTTATTAAATTCAAAAGCGATGTCATGTGCCTTTCGGATCATAATTCCATAACAATTGATATTATACTAAACTCCTCATTTAATGTTCAAATTAAAAGGATACTAGGGTGCATAACTAAATTAAAAGACTTCACGGATTTTTTTACTACAGAAGTACAACATATTATTAAACTTAATAGCACACAGGGAACTTTTGAAGTATACATTTGGGGTGCTCTAAAAGCTTACCTATATGGTTAAATTATTGATTGATATAAAAAGAAAATAATTTCATGGGATAAAGTCCTTCAAGATGTACAAACAAAGTTAGATGCTTTAAGACTTTATGCTTCAAAAAAGATAGAATGATTGAAATAAATACTTTAAACAATAAATATATGGAAATTTTAAACCATAAAGTCATGATTAATCTTGAATAATATAAACATCTAACTTTTTCTATAAATCCTAGATCTATGAATATACTAGCTAACAAGACTAAAAGACTAAATAAACTTAATCATATTAAAGAAATCTATTCTCCAACAAAAAATGGTATCTGATTTACCAAATATATTAAGTGAGTTTAGAGAATTTTTTTAAAACTAAACCAACCCAATGATATGATTAATAGTACAAAAGATATTCAATCTTTTCTAAATAATAATATAAAGAATAAACTATCAGAGACACAAATAAAATTAATAGATAAACAAATATCTTTTAAAGACATAAAAGAGCAAATCACTAAACTTAAGCAAAATAAAGCTCCTGGTAACGAAGGCATAATTTCTGAAATGTACAAGGTTCTGCCTCCCAAAGCATTAACTCTGTTACACACAGTATTCAATATAGCTCAAAATAATAACATTATACCCCCTTCTTGGAAGTATACATTTATTTCTCCCATATTAAAGACTGATAAAAACCCTGCAAAATGTGCTTCATATAGGCCCATTTCATTATTAAACAAAACTATAAAATGTCCATATCTATTTATGCTGATAGACGCAAAAATGTTTTACCATCCATGGTAGACATGGATTAAAGAGGTTTTATAATTAATAGAACTTCCTATGATAACATCAAAAGATCAATAACTTTAATTGAATCAGTTAAAATTTTAAAGAATAATTTGGCTCTTGTTAGTTTAGATATTAACTGTGCCTTCAACTCAGTTAATTGGGACTATCTTTTTATCTTAATAGGTTCATAGGTTGGTACTAGGCTATCGGCCCTAAGGCCTATGCAAGCCTAGCCATAACAATTCCATGGATATTTTTTCCCACAATATTTACTTCTCTGGGCCCCTTCATTAATCTTATAACTCAACTATATAATGAAATTCAAGTCTACATAAAAATAGGTACAAATATATCCCAGAACATACCCATTGTAAAAGGAAACAGGCAAGGTTGCCCTTTATCTCCTCTTTTATTCACATTAATTATGGAACCTTGCACTAACTTAATAAGTGATAACAATAGTATACAAGGTTATAGATTAAATCTTAATGAAACATCAAAAATCCAAATGTTTGCTAATGATGTATTAATCACTATTGGTGGTACTAATCCCACCTTACATGAATTGTTTAAAAACATGGATATATTTCAAAAAAGTTCTGGTCTTAACTTTAACAACAATAAAACTCAAATTCTCTTAATTGGTTCCAAAAGTTATAATATACAAGATCAATATGAAAATATATATACCTCAATCTCAACAAATAACATATTTAGGTATAATTATAACAACTAATATTAAAGACATATTACACCTAAAGTATAGTAAATGTATAACAATTATAGAGACTCTAATAAGTAAATAGAACAAGATTCTATTTACAATGGATGGAAAACTTTCTATAATAAAGATGATTTTGCTTCCAAAGATTTTATACATAATACAATCTATTCCTATTCCCCATACAGGCTATTTTATTAAACAATTCAACACACTGATTAAAAACTTTTTGTGGCATCTGATAAAGCCTAGAATTGCATTGTCCTATCATATGTATAGTTGAGGAAATGGAGGTATATCTTTACCAAACCTAGAACTTTACTGAATTGTATCAGTTATTAAAACAATTGTTTATCTTATAGATGGAGAGTATTTTGCAAAATGGAAAGAAGCTATTCAATTTTATCAGTTATTAAAACAATTGTTTATCTTAGAGATGGAGAATATCTTGCAAAATGGAAATAAATTATATTAATTTTATCCCAAAATACCAAAAATAAAGATAACCATCTATCACATTTAATAAATAATTAATTTATATGGAACTTGAGTGATTATTTTCTAATTATTCCACTCAAATGTTTAACTCTACTTATGTAACTTTAATTCTAAAGGCCTTTAAAAACTATATATTTAGGTTTAGAATCTTTGAGAATTGGTTGTTTCTCATCTTCCCTATTGCCTATACACAATTCTCTCTGCAAATTATACTAAAATTTTGCTATTTAAGCAAAAAACAATTAATGTTTTGGCATCAAATGCTAAATAAAAATGAGGCAAAATCTATTAATACTCTTATAGCTGAATATAATATTAACACTTTACTTTGGTCAGATTTGCAAGAGTTTAGAAAATATATTCTATATAAGTTAGTTTTAATCCCCTCAAATGCTAAGAATTCAATACCCAAACATATTCAGTATTTGATTTTATATACTTATAATACTTTACCAGTTAAAATAGTGTATCATATATTTATAGAGCAATTAAACAAGATATAGATATATATTCAGATAACTATTGGAATTAATTTTCTGTAATCGATAATTGTATTCCCTCAGAAAAAGCTAAAGTTAATTTCCTTCAGTCAACCAGCAAAACCATTTCATCCATTAAATGGAGAATCCTCATGTGGAGATTTTTACATAAATCTTTTTTCACTCCACAGAAAATGAGTAAGATAACAAAACAAGATATTGTTTGCTGGAGATGTAATGCAGAAATAAACGCTGATTGGAACCATATATTTTATGAGTGTGTACTATTAAAGAAATTCTGTGAAGAAGTTAACATTTTTTTACAGGCAATTTTTACAGACAATTTTATGCTTACAAAATCACTTGTATTATTCAATTCACCTGTTCCAGACTGTATAAATAAAAACAAATATTCTTTGCTCTGGTATATACTGTCTATTGCCAGGAAAACAATTACAAAAAATGGGAACTCCTCATCTGTTCCCTCATCTAGAGTTTAAGGGTCTTCTCTTGGAAATATCTAAGTTAGAAATCTTAACTCTCAAATCTAAATCTACAAGGAATAACAATTTATAGGGAAAATATATATGAATTATAAGTTAAAGAATTGGATAAATGATTAATGCAATAATCTTTCTTTTTTTATCCTTTATTCTTTATCTTTTTCTTCTGCAAAAAATAACAATTGATTTTGTTGTTTGATAAATAGTGAACATCATTGTATATAGTTTTCTGTGTTATTACAGTTAATTGTATTAATATTTTCTTTTTTAAATACTGTATTTTAAAAAATCAACTTATTCAATTGTTTTCAAAATATTTGTTCATTATATTAATGTTTTCAATAAAGCTGTTTAAAAAAATTAGGAATTAATATTACTTATTAATCTATTTACATTATAACTAGATATTTATTTAAAAGCATGCTGTTCAGACAAAATCAAATACATAGACTCCAAATAAACACTCTTATCCATTAAAACAATGATCCCTTCCTTGTCAGCTTCCTTGACTACAATATTATCATTTCTTAGCAGTCCTAAAAGTACTTCTCATTCCTCATGGGATAAATTATAAAATTTATTAAACTCATTTCTGTTACAGTAATTCCATAAATGTGACTCACAAATGTCATGAAAGGCACTGACTGGCTAAAGGGTAGGAACATACTCCCTCGTTTACAAACACAGGTTTGTGAAACAGTGGAATCCTTGAAAATTAACTTTAAATTCATATTCTGTGTAAATAGTTTAAGGCAGTGAGTGCATCAGTTATGTTATCAGCATTTGCAGGAACATACTTCAGGACTAATAGAGACAAGTCGGCCGAGGTCAATGTTATACGTGATAAGTTAATGAGAGAATGGTTATTCATTGTACCTGTTGATGAGCTTTGCTCCATGTTTGCGGGCTGCTGCATGCTCTCCCCCTCCTTCTCTGCTTTGAGTGTCCTCTTCTTACAGTTATTTCTTCTGGTAATCTCAGTTGAAGAGTAAGGGAGCTGTGCTGAAAATCCATCATATTACTGTTGAAATCAGTTGGAACCAATGGTTGAAGAGGCATAATATCATGGGAAGTACCAGATTCATCATTGCTATTTTCATTGGACAAAGCAGCTGTATTATTGATTGGAGGGCAAGACTGCTGTGTTTGGTTTAAAGGTACACTTACATCATTTAATGTATACATTGAGCCCTTTTTATTAATATTTGGGATCTGTACAGATGTTCGACTGCATCTTTCACCGAATCCCAATTTGGTGAGCATACTTGCGTGAAAGTGCTATTCACCGAAGCAGCAGTTTCATGTAAGTATGCTTGTTGTTCCAGTCGTACTATGGTGCGGCAAGGGAAAATTACCTTTTCCTCACTGTAGTGCGACCTCGGAGTAAGAATATTAAAGTAGTGGGGGTGTAGAGGCTGCAGCCCCCCACATTGGTGGGTGCAGGGGGGCTTGCCCCCCAGCATTCAAGTAGATTCTGTGGGTTTTTTAACATACTTTAACAAATGCATTTTTTCGACGAAAGCACTTTCGTTAAAGTGTGTTTGGTGGTAATGGATTTGGGCTTTTGATCTTTTGATTAATAGTCCTAGATCCTAATATTTATAGTCTCATTCATTTTATTATTATTATTATTATTATTATTATTATTATTATTATTATTATTATTATTATTATTATTATTATTATTATTATTATTGTATCTACCAGCACTGTTCTCTTTTGGCCATGAAAAATATGGCCATTAAAAAAATTATTAATGTCCCTATCCAATTTACAATGTTTAGTATTTTCTAAATGTTTATTCATAGGTAGGTACTAAGCTATCGGCCCTAGGGCCCATACAAGCCTAGCCAAAAATGTACCCTGGCTTTCACCACCCAGGAAAATGATTTTCCTGTGCCCCTGTCGAGCAGAGCCACAGAAGTGATCCCCGGGGTGAATTTCCCATTTCCCATCCAATCATCAAGATTTTTCTTGAAGAGTGCTAATGAGGAGATCTGTTTGACATAGATAGGTAGTCTGTTCCAGAGTATGGGATGTCTCTGGGACAGGAATCTATCCATCCAGCATGTTCTGTTTATTGTGGTGACAAGGTTCAGGTCCCTAGAGCATGTAGCTCGGAGGGATTGGAATTTCTTTAAGTGGAGCACTTCCAACAGCTCTGGGTTTGAAATAGCTTTGTATGTTAGGCAGAGATCACCCCTGAGTAGGTGATATGCAATGGAGTAAAGCTGTAGTTTTTAGAGACGGTCTGCATAGGGCATCTGTTTGAGGCCAGTAATCCTCTTTGTGAGGTATTTCTGTGGTCTTTCCAGTTGTTGTAGATGTCCTGTGAGGTGCATACCAAAAGGGGCATTGTACTCTATAATGGGTCTAATGAGTGATGAGTAGAGGGGAACAATGACCTCTTTTTTTCTGGATGAGAATCCTTTTGTGATGAGATGAGCCACGTAAAAGGATTTCCTGACCACTGTGGTGATGTGATTATCAAAGGAGAGACTACTGTCCACCTGTGTCCCAAGGTCTCATCACATTTTCGGCATTAAGTAGACTACCAGCTATGTGGTAGTTCATGGGTACAGAGTTTTTACCAAAGGGGATGACAATACACTTTTTGGCTTTGAGCTTCAGGCCATGGCTTTGACACCAGGTATCTGTATCAGTGAGGCCCTTTTGTAGTTTGTCCACATCGTTAGGAGTTTCGATTATAGCTCCTAGTTTGCAGTCATCTGCAAACTTTGTTAGCCAAAGACCTTCTGTGTTGGCCTGCACTTCAGAGAAGTAGATACCAAACAGGAGAGGACCCAGGACTGAACCCTGTGGTACTCCACTTGTCACTGGTCTGATGTCGGATTTGGAATCCACTACTTTCACAGTATGGGTTCTGTCCGTGAGCCAGTTGGCAACCCATCTTGTGACATAGGGATTTATAACTTGTTTAGTGAGCTTATCTATAATTCCAGAGTGGGGGATGGTGTCGAAAGCCTTGGCGAGATCTAGATAAGCTGTGTGAACCATTTTACCCTCATCTATGGCTTTGGTGACTGCTTCAAATAAGTCAATCAGGTTTAGGAGACATGATCTGCCTTTTACAAATCCAAACTGAGTAGGGTCCAGAGTTTGGAGATTACCAATGTCTTTGTTTATGAGTTCCATGATGATACGTTCCATGGCCTTGCAGACCAGGCTCGTCAGGCTAATGGGGCGGTAGTTCCCAGGGTCCATTGTAGCTCCCTCTTTGTGGAGTGGAATAATTGTCACGGTGCACCATTCAATGGGTATAAAGCCTGAGGTGAGGCTATGATTGAACATGGTACTTAGGTAGGGTGCCAGTTCATTCTGTAGTTCATGTAGAATGCAGCCTGGGATATTGTCAGGTCCCATGGATGCTGTGTTCTTGGCTTTGGAGAGTGTGTTTTTTACCTGTGTAGCTGTGATTATAGGAACTTTGCATTTTTCCGGTATAGAGATGGGCCCTCTAGGTGGTGAGAGGGGGGTAAAGTTAGCACTGACCCTATCTGCTAGGATGTTGGCAATGTCAGTTGGTTCTGTATATTTAGTGCCATTATGCTGTAACTTAGTGCAGATCTGAGTGTTTCCATTTAGATTCTTGACATAGCTACAGAATGCTTTGTGGTTGTCTTTAGAGTCAGTGGCAATTTTGTTTTTGTAACTAGCTTTGGAGGATTTTATGAGGGTTCTCAGCTTCTTACTGAGGTTGACCAGGGAGTTCCTCCAGTCATGGGATTTTACTCTTTTTTTGCAACAGTTTCTTTCTTCTGTTGTAGAGTTTGTTTATGGCAGAGGACCACCAGATTGGCTTACTTTTTTTGGAGGATAACATCTTGGTTCTATTAGGGATAGCATGACCCATGCACTCATGTAAGTACTTACAAAGTGCATTTGTGTAGGATTCGGCAGTCATACCTCTACTGTCCGTCTGCATGGGTGTCATGAAGTTTGCCACTTCTGTCTTAAGAAGTGTGAAGTTGGCTTTTGAGAAGTTTTTTACGATGGTTTCCCTAATTGGGGCTGGGGGTGGGATGTGGATGTCTAGGCTGATTAGCTTGTTGTCAGATCTGACCAACGAGGAATTGACCTCTGGTGTGGAACACTGGTTTCCCATGTTGGTAATTACCAGGTCTAGGATATTGCTGCCCCTGGTGGGGGTGTGAATAAGTTGATCCAAGGCATTGGAATTTATGAATTCTAGAAAACGTTGAGCAAAAGAGTTGGTACATGAGTAGTTTTCCCAGATAATGGTGGGGTAGTTGAAATCGCCCATTATTAGGGTGTTGGGTTGTACCCTAATACTTTCCAGTGTATCAAGAAATGAGGAGTGTGAATCCTGGGGCATGGTGGGGGGTCTGTAGCAAGCTACAATTTGGATTGTGGTCTTGCCCAGAGTTAGTTGCACTTGGATAATCTCGGATGCATTATGCTGTGGAACTAGCCTGGAGGTGTGGATATTCTTAATGAATATGGACACGCCTCCACCTTTAGTGCTTCTTTCTGGGTTAGGTGGCCAAAAGGTGTGGTATGAATTGAAGCCTGGTAATGCAGGGGTGCTCTCTGGAGCTTTGAACCAGGTCTCTGTCACTGCACAGATGTCAATGTTCTCCATTTTAAGGAGTGCCTTGAGTGAGTGCATTTTGAGGTTTAGACTTCTAGCATTGAGTAGCATTACCCTCAGATTTTGCTTGCTTGTACCTGTTACAGTGGTGAATTTGTCATTTGAACCTTGCCTAAAAAGGCACTATAGGGGTGGCAAGAGCCTTAGCCAGTATCCAGAATCCTAAGGGCGACAGGTGCAGGCCATCTCTGGCAAAGCATCGTGGACTGTCGATCATGTCGTCCCAGGCAGACAAATACTGGACCCCTTAGAATGACACCAGAAGCTTAGCCAATTGTTGAAGTCAGTTATGTTGTCCTTGTACTGTGGTATCATTCTGGGTGATGGCAGGATGCTACTCAGGGTTAGGGTCATACCTGCCTGGGATACAAGATCGGAGAGCTCCTCCATGTCTCTTTTCATGTAGTCCAGGGAGGTACGTCTCAGGTCATTCACACCAACATGGACAATGACAGTGTCATATTTGTACTTATTGTGGAGTGACTTGAGTGCATGCATTATGTTGCAGATCCTGGCACCTGATAGGCAGCTGACAGTAACTTTCTCCTTGTTTAGTCTAGTGAGTGGAACATCAGTGTGCCTGACTATAGAGTCACCTATGACTAGAGTGTTGGGTACGTTGTTATGCCTTATGGGCTGTGGTTGAGTGGCACACTGAGTTTGTGGGCTATGTGTCATTTGGGTTGTGTTGGGGGGTGAAGTTTGCTTGCGTTTATGGTTTGGATGTCCCTGATGCTTGGGCAGGTTTTTATTGAGAGCCTCCGTGAATGTAGGTGTGTGGTTTGTGTTTCTATGTGTGTGTTTTGGTGATGTAGGTTTTGAGAGACTATGTGATGAGTGTGATGTGGTGCAAGTGTTTACCTTCTCTTCTTGACTGTCTAGTTTTTATGTTAGGTATTTTAATTGTCCTATATTTTTAAGTTTAATAAACTGTTTATCGTCCGCTGAGCATGTGTCTAATTACTTCCTGATTTCATGTCATCCAGCCCCACCTTCTGATAATGCACTAGAGCAGAGACAATGTTTGTGGTGGGTTTGTATATTTTCCTTAGTCTACAACAGATTTTATTACAATGACAACATGCAGCACAATCACTTACTCAGGCAATAAATCAGCAAACAAACACAGATATATTCAAGTGAAAGGTTAACAAAAGAAAAATGGAACACGTGAAGGTTCTTAGGAAGGTGTATAGTGCTTAGAATACCGTGTAATAAAACAAATGTATAACTAATAAATTACTGTCTACCAATGGACTAATTTATCACTTCTAAGGAGAAAACTAAAGATGTGTTACAGCCCTACTGCACAGTAAGATTGGAGGTTATACTACAAAATATCAGTGTTAGAAAGAAAACATTTGGAATAATTAGCACATCTGTGAATATGAAAATGCTGTAATGTGATCATTCCACAGTATGCATCTTTTTACCACAGTGTGTAGACAGCTGTTACTACAGTGTGACATCTGTGTTATTCCACTGTATGCCGAGTACAATAAGCTTTACCAAAAATGTATTTGTAATGCATGGTGCACAGCATATACATTCCAAAATCAGGGAAAAGATAAACTGGTATACTGCTGTTATCTGGCTGAGGTCTCAACAAATGTCAAGGAGTCAGCACAGCATAGTCAGTCAGTACAGTTTTAGTGCCTGGTATCTTGGTGACTCATTCTGGTAATGCGTTGCTGTCCAGTTCTCAGTTACATCACTCAGGGATTTGAAAAGATCAACATATTGTTTTCCTATTTGTCATGCAATCACTCAACTAATTCCTATTGCATCATCATGTGACCTCAGGTTTTGTTGTAACTGATTAACTGATATGATACTATATAATTATCATTTGTTAGTGCTGAAGAACTGAGATGGAGGTGGGAGGTTGACCTGATGCAGTTAGGTCACCCCCATCTCCAGCTCAGTTCATCAACACATTAATAAGCATATTTTTTCTAATCACCCTTTAGAAACTTTATTACAAGAAAATTATAAAATGTCTGGTAATTCTTATGTGACAGGAACACACCCACTAAAGAGAGCCAGTTCATGCAAAAAGTGGCATAATTTGAAAATATTTGGGTTGATAACATTTTTAATGGCAGGTAGGTAGTGGCAGTGGAAGGGGGGCAACAACATCAGCTTTGAGTACGAAATAAAAACTTCTGTCTATACTTCTGTGGTAGATGTGTAATTTGCAATAATTAAGTTTAGTAAGGATGTCTTTAGGTCATTTACTGAAATGTACATTCTCCTGATTAATCAAAATTTTCTGATATTACAGATTTAAGCTGCTCATTTATACCTTGATCCATCCTGTGCCTCATTAACAGATTATTTCTAATATTGTGTCTCAGTAGAGGGTAAAGTATAACAGCCATTAATAGAGCAGGTAAAGTCAGTAATTTCACTCATTCTCTAGTGGCTTTTTGAATATGTTAAACTGTTTTTATTATTAAGCCTGACATAAGTAACACACTACAGGGCATAGTGGAAGCTCCTTAGTCAAATCAAGGTGTTTGAATATAACTGTATGTATTAAATGAAAAATAAAATGCTCGGATAATGTATAACAACATTTTTGACAGAAAAGAGGCAGAATAATAATATAAAACTTTAAAAAATAATCCTGCTTAAGGAAACTGAAATATTTTATGTCAGTGTATTTCCAGTTGTTGTTGCATCTTTCGGCTTTTCCTGGTTAGAGGTCGCCACAGCAGAACTCCAGTCCACTAATGATTGGCAGTAGATTTTTACGTGCCAAGTTGCCAGCTCTGACACACAACCTTCAACGAAGGTATGCCCATTCACGCATGTCTCCACACAGAAGACGCTTTAGCTGAGAATCAAATAGGACAACGTCTTACTGTGAGGCGACAATGCTACCGCAGCACACCACCTATGTCAGTGTATTTCCAGTGTGAAGCAATATTTAGTGTTGCTACCTCACAGTTCACAGTCCATAGTTCACAGTTTACAGTCTGATTCTTGGCTGAAGTGCCTTGTGTGCAAGTCTGCCTGTCCTATTTGTGATAAAGTTTACTACCATATCACAAAGGCATGTTTTAGGATAAACTGTCATCTTTCAAATTGTCCATAGGTATACAAGTGTAAGAGACAGAGAGAGAGAGAGAAAGTCTGTGTGCGCACACATGCATCCTGTAATAACTGTCATTCTGTCTAGGGTTAGTTTTTCTCTGCTTTACATTTGTTAAATATTAAGTTAGAATCTTGCTCCCTCTCATCCCTGAACTGGATACATCAAGTAATCAAAGGATGAATGAATCCATTAATACTTTATTTATTTACCATTTGATTATGGGAAAGCCTGACTGGGCATAAATAAAGGGAAAGTTCCATACTAATTCCAAGCCTCTACCATTGAAATATTCTTTTGCATGTAAAATGCTGTGATGTTTGTTTTACAGAATAAGAGTAATGTCAGAAAATTTCTTAGCTTCTTTAAAAAAGAAATGTGGTGCTACTTTACTGACTCCTGTAGAGCAGACATATTCTAAAGAAAACAGGATTTTATTCAAGAAACATTCAATATTATGTCTTGATTTTGATGGGTTTTATTAGGATCAGAATGCAATTTTGCCCTCTTTGAGGATTCATTAAATGAATAAAAGATGAGGATTAAGTAAAGTGGAAACAGCACTTTAAGATAACAATGACATGATATGGCAAAAATGCAGTTATGTTATTGTTTCCCAGACTTTACAAAATGTATTTCATACATAAGAGTAAAAATGGTCAGTCAAATACTGAAGAAAATGGTGCAGGATGTTTATGTCCAATACAAAGTCACAGGTCTTCAGCAAATCAAAGGACTTAGATGAAAAGCAGTCAGAATTCCAGGAAAATAACAGTCCAAATCCACCATTCGATAAATAATTTAATTAACTCAGGACATAAACAGCACAAATAGCAGAATAAAGCTTTCGGGTAAAAAACTCTTCTTGTTTGATAAAATTGTCCTACCATAGCACAAGCATACATACAACAGCACAACCAATCAAAGTACAAACGTAATAATAGCAGCAATTAGATCCTTAAAGTCCCCCACATCTTATAAAAGTTTCCTTAAAACTGAGCCTCAATGAGGTTTATATTTTATCATGTGTATCTTTTAAAATAGGTTTTATACTATTATTCACATTCATACCTGGTATGTGATCAGCTCTAAAAAAAATAATCCATTTATATTTGGCCAACTCCGTTTTATTTATTAAATCACCCCCATTTTTATTTTTAAACACTACTTGCAAAATTCAAAATTGGAATTTATGCTCAGTGCCTACTGTTGCTACATGCTTAGCCAAAGCATTTGTAAGGACATTTCTACGAATGTCAGAACAATGTGCACTTATTCTCTCTTTTACTTTTTTATTTGTTTTACCAATATAAAAACATTGGCAGCATACTGAGTTAGCAAAATAAATCACATTTTCTGTGTTACATGTTCCAGCAGCTCTAAATTCAAACAGCTTTTGACTAAGTGGGTCTATAAAACATAAATCCTTATTTATATGCACAATGTGTGCAGTTATAACATGGTTTAGTGCCAAATTTATTAATGGATTTTTGTAACACATTATCTCTTCTTATATCCTTATAGCACAAATGTTGCTTTAAAATCTTTTCTCTCTTAAAAACAAAATGTGGTGTTTCACCTACTGGATCAACCACTTCTTGACTGGACGTAAGTATAGTTCAGTTCTTTTTAATTATTTATTATCTTTAATTATTTGTATGTCGATTATATTTCATCATATAGTTCAATTTATTCATAGTTCTATTTGGTTTGGCTATCTCCACCATAGCATTGTCAACCTTGCCACTCTAATACAGTCTAGCTGTATCATTCCTTAACCCAGTTACTATTCCCTTCATTTGTTGTACTATAACTTTATTATAGCCCCTTTCCATAAAAGAGTCTGCATCTTATTCATCTCAAGCTCAAAAATTACATCTTTCGTACTAAGTCTGCTAGCTCACATAAGCTACTTGTGCTGTTTATGTCCTGAGCTAATTAAATTATTTATCGAACTGTGGATTTGGACTGTTATTTTCTGGAATGTTTATGTCTAGGGGAGTTTTGTTATGCTTGGACAACATTAACAATCAAAGCAGTAATACTACCTGATAGGGGAGAGACTATTAATGCAATTGTGATGGTGATAGTTTAATAATTATTATATTGCATCCAATTCTTGAAAGTCAGACTGTAGAAAAGCAGTAGAAACTGTGCGATTATGAGGTTTGCAGAACTTCAGCGTTCTATAACTGAATGAGGGAGTTGAAATATGTATTGAAATTTGAAGCTTTGCCATGAAAAGAGTAAGAACTAATTTTAGAAAGCCTGAGAAGCTCATCTATAAAAAGAAAGAATAAAATCCAAAGAAATGCTTCAAGTTGAAGTGAAAACTTGACAATTTTAAATATACTAAAAGTGTAAAGACTTTTATCTTAAAAAAGATGCAGTGCAAAGTTGAGCAAAGTATACATGGCGCATAAAAATCAGAAATTCATCATATAGATAGTTTGTCAGGAGAGCCTGACAGTGCTACAATTCAACTTTCAGTGAATGCCATTTTTCCAAGTAAAACTGCTGAAACCATTTTCAGTGCTAATAGGCATTTCACTTTTTTGCACTTTGGTGGGAACATGGAGTTCATATATTTAACTTCATAATAGGTTTGGGATTGTCTCTTTCATGGGTAGGACAAGGAGCTTACCCTGTTGCAAAAAATGTTTTCAGTATCCTTATAAGCGTTTATTGATTTTAATTCAGATAGATGCATACACTGAAATTCATTTCAATACATCTACATGAACCCTTTATCACTATCCTGATAACATTTCCAGCATTTTCTATTCCTGTCAGGATGTATCCCAAATACATCTCATAAACAGAATACAGAGTAAATACCATCTGAAGCCTTCACAATTAAAAGCAGTAAAGTAAACAACATGCAATTGACAGACAGAAAAATGCTTTACTGCTAGGCTTAAATGCAGTGTGTGCTTTCATTTCATAAAGCACATAGCAGACTAAGAAATGATCACAACACTAGCATTAGCCGTATCAAAATTCAAATGAAAGGAAAATGATTGGTAGTTGCTAAGGCAGTCAAAAGAAAAGCTTGGGAAACTTATATATGAAGGAGCTTTGCAATTTGGTGGAAGAGTGTGATTAGTCCATCAATGTGAATAATGACCAAGGGGCAATCAAAGGTAGCTGAAATCAATAAATGATAGGACTGGCCATCAGGGTATGCCACTTTACAAAAGTTACCAATATAAAAGTACATTTTGAGAGTGTGTTTTATATTAAGACAGGTATGGACTAGGTGATGAGCCAACCAAAGGGGTTATAGACCAGTGGGCATCGGGGTGGGGGGTTCTTGACACAAAAAAATAAAAGACATGTCCTTCATATTGATGCAGTGACTTGCAAAATGAATGGATTTGCCAGCTTCCTCAAAATAAAACATAACTGCACTTTCAGCCACATAAGCCAAATAAAATAGTGAATATAGTCAACAAGTTCAGAAAGTGAATTGCAATATAGTATCAGAATAAGGATTCATGGAAAATCTAGCAAAGTACAACAATGGTGGATTACTAAAATAAATATTTTCAGTTCAAGAATGCTTCAGAATATGAAATGAATGTAGTACTGAAATTACTTTATGAGATTTTTAGTCGGAATATGCCAAAACTTAATTTCCCTGTTGTTCTAGCATGTAGTTATTCCTGTGAGAACAACAAAGAAGGATATAGGTTAAAATTAATTTTTTTTTTCCCTTTAACACCTTCATTTGAAATACTGTTGCTATGTGAGTATCGCATGACATGAATACTGATCAGGAAACTTGTTTTATGTATTATGTATAGTAGAAAGTTTGTTCAGATAAACAGCAGTGGCCTTAATTACCTAAAGTTACTGTCAACAGTTGATTACAATAAATATTAAAAGCATTGAATGTATCCGCAGTGGTGGTGCTGTGGTAGCGTTGTCACCTCACAGTCAGACGCTATCCGGTTCGATTCTCAGCTAGAGCGTCTTCTGCGTGGAGACATGCATGAATGAGTGTACCTTCGTTGAAGGTTGTATGTCAGGGTTGGTAACTCAGCACGTAAAAATCAGCTAACAATCATTAGCGGACTGGAGTTCCGCTGTGGCGACCCCTAACCGGGAAAAGCTGAAAGACACAACAACAACAACAACATTAAAAGCACTGAATGACCCTCAATTAACTCATTCCTTTCTATGGAACTCTGAAAGTTTGCACTCAGAATTGCAATGGTTGAATCCTACTCTTTCTCACAAAACCAAGTTATGCCCTTCATTTCAAACAGATATTCATATCTCAGGAACCTTAAGAGATACCAGAAACATAGCTAGGTTGAAGTGGAAGGGGCAGCATCCCCAGACACAAAATGTTAGTGGGAGCAAGTGACACATCCCAATTTATCTTCAGTGCATAACAACATTTACTACATTTGTAAAAACTGAAGCACTGTAGCAGTGCAAGAAAGAGAAAGGACCATTTGTTTTGCTTCTCAAGTGTGAGAAATAGAGTTGGGGTGGGGTAGGCATAAATATAGCTAGCTCCATCTCTGACAAAACTAAAGAAATGCAAAGGCCAACTATTAAGTAGAAGCAAGTCTTCATAGTGCTATTATTCATTTGATTCTAGGTTTTAAAATGAACTTAGAAGTCACAAAAAACACGGCGTATCAATTCTGTAAGTTTTGTAAATGACATATAATGTCTCAATAACCACTTTAACTGTACATATACTGTCAGTAGCATTTTGTTCATGAATTTATGAGTTTTCAAATGAGGCTAAGCAGTCCTGCTTGTGTCACATGGTTGCAGATATTTAGAGAGATACGAAAAGTATAATGATAAGAAAATAAATTTTATATCGACAAAGTACAGTTGTATAAAATATTACCATAACAGTAGACATCCACTTCATTGTTGCAGTATTCATCACTGAAGGGATCTCCTGCCAAGAACAGCCCAACATCTGGCCATTATACTAAAGCCTTTAGGTCTTATAGTCACCATCTGTCACAAGTATGCTCCCTGCATTCAGCATAGGGCATAGCGGTGATGTAGGGAATGCAACTACCCAGAACTGTAGTGCCCCAGGAAGAAACGAACACCACCAATTACAAAGGAGAACATGCACATCCAATAGAACAAAGTGCAGAAGGAGAAGGAAAAGACTCCCACTCAGCCGGGATGACAACAGAACACAGGGGCAAAAGCTAACTAAGAGACTGAAGGAGCGCGGGACCAATTACTTTAAAAATTAAGATGACATCTACTGTTATGGTAAGAATTTACAGAAAGTACAGTTCTGTACACTTACAATAAATGTAGATGTTCAAGTATATTCACTGTTGCAGTCCTAACAAATGGGTTATCTGGCTCCCGGTAGCCCTCAGTCGGCCAGAATACCAAAGGTAAGTAAAAATGACGTTGGCTGCCATCGGTTTCAAGGGCGTCCGATACAAAAGGAGGCAGCCAGCATCACTTCCAAAGTCTTTTTTGCCATAACAGTCAGGAGCCCCCAGAAAGTAAGGCTTAAATCAAAAACCAAGTTGACAAATAACAAATTAAGCCTGTACCTTGGGAAAAAAGAATACGAGAGGACCACAAAAACGGGGAAGGAGGGAGGGAAACCAGGACTGCAACAGTGAATACATGAACATCTATATTTATGGTAAGTGTACACAACTGTACTATATTCATCGTGTTTCACTGTTGCACTCCTAAAAAATGGGTTGATTACCAAAGCCCAGAAAAAAGGGGGGAGGAACCAACACCATCAAGGGTTGGAGATAATGCCCTGGAACACCGCATGGCAAACCCTGCCCTGGCTCTGGAAAACAGAGGCAAATTATAATGCTTTGTGAAAGTATGAACAGAAGACCATGTGGCAGACTCCAAAATGTCTTTAGTTGGGACACCCCTTAAAAAGGCTTCAGAAGTGGAAGCCACTCTAGTAGAGTGCGTCCTAACCCCTTGAGGCGGAGCTTTTCCATGAAAAGAATAACAAAAAGTAATGTAATGTGCAATCGATTTAGAAATGGTCTGCTTAGAAATAGCCTTGCCCTGGGCTCCGGTGGCAAAACTGACCAATAACTGTGCTGATTTCTGAAGGTCCTTAGTCCTGTCCAAGTAAAACCTGAGCTGTCTGTGCACATCAAGAGAATGTAGGATCCTCTCACCTCTATTTCAAGGATTAGGAAAGAAGGTAGGAAGGTGTATGGACTGATTAACAGTCAAGCTGGAAACCACCTTAGGCATAAAGGAGGGATTAGTCCTCAGAGAGACTCTATCTGCATGGAAAATAAGAAAAGGCACCACGGCCATCAAAGCTTGCAGCTCCGAAACCCTCATTGCTGAAGTTATAGCCAAGAGGAAGGTGGTCTTCCAAGAGAGAAACTTTAAATCTGTAGAGGCAGCTGGCTCATAAGGAGGAAGAGTGAGTTTCTCCAGAACAAAATTAAGATCCCAGGCTGGAGTAGGTGCTCTTCTGGGAGGTTTTAGATTGCAAGCACCTATGAGAAACATTTTCATCAGGGGATGAAAGAAAATGGGCTGTTCAAGAGAACAATGAGCAGAGATGGCTAAAGCATGGATCTTCACAGAGGAAAAGGAAAGACCACCCTGAAGCAAACCAGACAGGTATTCCAGGATCAGAGGAAGGGCAGGTTGAGAAGCAGAATCCCCTCTAGCCTGCATCCATTGAGAGAACCTTTCCCATTTGCCAGCATAGGATTTCCTAGTGCTAGGCCTCCTGGCCTCCCTCAGCATGTCAACCATCTGTTGGGAAAGGGAGGAAGAAAGGGAAACAGTCATACAATGAGCCATGCTGCCAAATGGAGAGACTGAAGATGAGGATGTAGAATGTTTCACCTTTCCTGAACCAAAAGATCTGGCTTCAGAGGAAGATGCCAAGGAGGAAGATGGGAGAGACTGCAAAGCAGCAGATACCAAAGCTGTCTGGCCAGTCCAGAGCTATGAGAATAGTTCTTGGACGTTCATCCCTGATCTTCACTAATAATCTGGGAAGAAGAGGAAGAGAAGGGAAGGGGTACACCAATAGCAATGTCCATGGGAAGGACAGAGCATCCACTTTCCAGGCTCTGCTGTGCTGCTGTCTTGTGCAAAAGAGAGGCAGCAGATGATTGTCTGGGGAATAGAAAAGATCCACCTGAGAAGAGCCCCAACATTGAATGATGCTGTGAAAGACTGCTTTGTTCAGCTGCCACTCATGAGGATCCAGGGTTTGCCTGTTCAACTGGTCTGCCAAAACATTGAGCCTTGCTGGAAGAAACTGAGCTAGAAGATGCAGGTTCACGGATGCTGCCATGGACCAAAGATTCATGCTCTGCCTGCACAGGGGGTAAGAATGAGTCCCTCCCTGCTTGTTGATGTACCACATGACTGTGGTGGTGTCTGTCCTGACAAGCAGGGTCCCTGGAGAAAGAAGATGCTAGAAAGCCAGTAAGGCCTGCTGAACTGCAATCACCTCTTTTAGATTTATGTGCAGGTGCATCTGCTGGGCGTTCCAATGTCCCTGTATGCATCTGCCATCCAGGTGTGCTCCTGAGGCATAGTCTGATGCTTCTGTAGTCAGAACTTGAGTAGCAAGAGGTGTCCGAAAAGGCATGCCTTTGTTTTGCAGATAGGCTGTTGCCCACCATAGAAACTCTGTCTGCAGAGATGGAAGCAGAGGAATCATCATATCCAGGTCCTCTGAGTGTTAACACCGAATGTTCTTGAGATACCATTGCAATTTCCTCATATGCAGTCTTGCATATGGAGTCATGAGAATACAAGATGCCATGAATCTCAGAGCTTGCAGGTATTTTCTTGCATGGAGCTGGGACAGGCTTGCCAAGTCCTTGAAATAAACTGAAAGAGTTATCTGCTTCTCCTGGGTGAGATATATCATCTGGGCGGCTGTGTTCAGACTCGCTCCCAGGAATGTTATCTCCTTGGATGTTACCATTTTCGATTTTTTCATATTGAGACTGTAACCCAGGGAAGAGAGAGGAGTCTTTATGAATTCCAGATCCTTTAATAGCTGTTCTTGAGAACTTGCTTGAATCAGACAGTCGTCCAAGTCTGGGTAAATCTGAATTTTTTCTGCCTGCAAAAAGCAATGACTGGTACCAGGCACTTTGTGAAGACTCTGGGAGCAGTAGATAAGCCAAAGGGCAGGGCAGAGAATTGTTAATGTTGCTCGGCCACTCTGAAACAAAGGTACTGCCTGCAACTTTCCCTGATAAGGATGTGCAGATAAGCCTCTTTGAGATCCAAGGTTACCAGCCAGGAATTCTTTTCTAGAAGGGGTAGCAACTGATGAAGAGTGAGCATTTTGAACTTTGGAATTACTAGAAAAGAGTTCAGAATGGAAAGATCCAGGATAGGACGCCAGGTGCCTTCTTTTTTTGGAACTAGGAAAAGCCTGGAATAAAAGCCCTGGCCTACCTGCTGAGCAGGAACAGATTCTATTACTCCCAGATGAGACAGAGACAAAATGTGTTTTTCTACTTCTGCCCTTTGGGTTTGGAGGAATGTTCGGGAATCCCTTGGGAGCTGGAAAGGTGCAGAAAGAAAACTTGTGTCCTAGGGACACTGTTCTGAGCACCCATTTGTTGCCTGTGATAGTGGCCCAGACATCCGCAAAAAGGGCCAGCCTTCCCCCTAAAGGACTCTCCTGGCAAGCAAGAACAGGCAGAAGTTGTAAAAGGTCATTGAGAGTGTTTTGACTGAGATGCAGGCTTGGATCTTCCCCCTTTAGAAGTGGAACCTGCCAATCCCTAGACCTTTGAGAGGTAGCCCGCTCCCCCCTAGAAGATTTGTAACATCTAGTACTGGAACGGTTCTGTCTGCTGGCATCAGGAATGGTCCAACTCTTGAAAGGGTAATTCTGCTAAAGTGAGGGGGTTGCACTTGCAGAAAATCCTTAACAGTTTGCATGGACTTGGCCTTATCCTCCATCTTCATCGGTACCTCCTCCTTTTGCTGCCAAAAAGACTGTCTTTATGCAAAGGTACATCCAAAAGCTTAGCCTTGACAGGTTCTGGAACAGACTGTTCTCTGAGCCAAGTGTGCCTTCTAATAACAGATCCAGTAGCTGTAGCCCTGCTGGAGGCATCAAAGATGTCAAAACCACAATGCAAAGAATGCTTATTGACCAGACTGGCTGAATTCAGCAAATCCTGCATGTCCTTACTCTCTGCCAAAAGAGGTACACTTGCTATCCTACACATAATAGCCTCCAAGGTTTGCTGCTGGCACTTCAGCATATGAAAAAGACAATTTGTAGTCTTAATAGCTAGGGTGGCAGAGATATAAACTTTCTTGCCCCGCCTATCTAGGTTCCTAGACTCCCTGTCAGAGGGAACAGGATTCCTGGTAACAGTGGCCTTATCTCCTTTGGGGCCCTGAGAAATAACCTCTGGATCAGCCAACAGATTCCTGAAAAGAAAGAGATGAGAATTAGAGACTCTGTAGTACCTTTCAGGTTTCCTGGGAGCAGGAGGAACTGAATTTGGTGACAAGGAATTTTCCAGAAAAACATCATCAACAACTTCCAACCCAGGGGGAATAGCAAAAGATCTATGCTGAGGTAAATCCAGAAACTCCTTAATCCATTTCTTGGATTGGGGTAATCCTGACTTTCCCATTTAAAATGTTCTCTGAGGGTATTTAAAGTATCACCAAAAGAGAAATCCTCTGGAGAAGAGGCCTGAGGGATGGACTCCTCTGTATCTGAATCATCAAAAGGAGAAAAAGCCTGAGAAAATTCCTCTTCATCAGCAGAAATGCTGGAAGAATCAGAACCTGAGCAAGACAAAGCCTCAGGGGAAACATCCCTACTCCTTTTAGAAGGAGAAGGCTGAGAACCCCTAATAAGAGTCAACAAATCATTAGCCATTTTAACCATTTGGGATTTAGGGGAATGAGAAGAAGCTGGAGTTTGTCTTTTCACAGGCTTACGAATGGAAGATTTACCTGCCAGCATGAAGGATTCGGGAGGCCTGGCAACCACCGGAGTTGCAGCAGAGGTAGAAGGAAGGAGTTTGCTGTCAAAATGCAAAATGGAGGCCTCGGACACCGGAGTCAGCTTAGCGACTCCCGCTTCAGCAGAAGAGGCGGCCAGCAACAAGTCAGAAGGCAAAATGGAGGCTGAAGGCCTAAGGGACTCTGACTCAACCAAGGCCTGCTTCTAAGAGATTTTTACTCTGTATATTTTTAATAGTACTAAATGTGTTTAAATAAGAATAAAAAGTGTCAGGCATTTTATAATGCCCTATTATCAGTTATTGCTTAGATACTACAAGGTTTATTAATAAAGGGAAATTTCTCCTGGGCTAAGTGAAAAAATAAAAATAAAAAAAACAGATACTGTTAAAATCAGATGAAAAACTAAGAATGAAACAATCCAGGTAGACAGGGCTATGATGTTCTGGAAGGAGGGACAAAACAATCATCTTATTTAGTAGGATTAATTGTATTATTATTTGTTAGTACCTAAAGATATGTATCTAGTAACCATTCTATCATTCTTACATTTCTAATATGTCACTGTCAAGATCAGAGTATTTGGAATTGACTTTAAGTTCAGTTAATGGACAAAAATGAACCACAGACCTGGGAGTAGTGAAGGAACAGGATGTCAGTGCATGAGGGTGTTTTGCTGACTACTTACTGTGCATCCTTCTCTTACTTGGTGTGGTGGGTCTGCAGATCTCATTCCTTCTTGACAAAGATTGAATAACAGCATATGACTATTTATTCATATATTGACTTGCTTCAGCTTCAGATAAATATGTAAAGAGCTGATGATCTCATGCACTAAAATAGAACTTATCAAAGTCCCTATAAAGAAACACTTCTTACTAGATTTCAAGAAGTGAATGTACCCCTGTAGGAATGTGAACACTGCTAAGCTACCTGTATAACTGTTTGCTACTGCACGGATATTATACTTTTTTGCAATGAAGTCAGACAAAATCTCAGATCATACAGATATAAAACTATGTTTTTAAGGGGGTGAAGCTTCTTTATACCCCTACACCTCCCACAAATAAAATATACCACCTTCTTGATTGCACAAAAAGATGATGTCATATTGCCCAATATCAGCAATTTCACACAAATAAAAAATCCTGAGATTTTGTCTCTGAGCATGCAGATAATGTTGTCAATATTCTTGTTGATTATTTTAAGCTGTCTTTTTTATATCGACTTTTTGTTTTCAGTTTAGATAAATTGGCACCCCTGGATGTTAATTCTTTATAGATTCAGGGTCACTTCTGAAAATGTTGCCCCAGCTGATAAAGCTTCTATGGCCTGGTGATGAGACAGACAACTTGTAATTTAGACATGCTTTCTAAGATCTTAACTATTTTATTGCTAAGTGACCCATTTGTCAAGCTGTCACTTTGTATGTAGTCATCAAGGTCCTTCTTGTGGCACGTTCCGATATACTTTTCTACAAAGTGAAATCCAAGCAGCAAAAGGAAATCAGATGACAATGTTCTATAACTAATGAGATTTGGCTAAAACAAAGGATGTGAAACTATTTTTATTCCTATCATTTATGGGAGCAGATCACTCACCTATATATTCTAGGCAAATGTCAGTCTTCCAATGCAGTTTTAATGTAAAACAAAAGTAAGACCCATTTCTCTTTAAATAAAATGTTATACATAACAGCAGCTATGAGCAACATCCAGACAAAAATGTGTCTATATTACATCTGCAGCATCATGTTCCTGCTCGCACAAAACATGAGGTCAAACTACATAAGTTATATTATTTATTTTTATGACACTGTATGAAACTATATTTATAATGCATGTCCAGTATTTGTCTTGGGGGAATAATTATTTTTTACTGTTACCTAAATACTTGGTACTAAATGTTTTATATTTTCACATTGTTGCACTGCCCTTTCTTTGTCTACTGTAGAAACAGTTAAAAGCATCTTTGAGACTGCTGGCTATCACTTTATGTTCTGTGCATAAATTTAGTTGGAACTCAATTTAAATTACATATTTAAAGACATTTTCCTGCACTTCCTGCAGTGGTTTCACAGCATGGTGCTGCTGGAATCTTATACACCAAGGAAATGGGTTCAGTGGCTTGAGGAGACAGTGAAATCAGAGCAACGCAGGCCATTAAGGATTTTCAGCTGCCCAAAGAAACATGTGGGAAAGCCATTTACATAAAATATAGTAAGCACTTCAAATATAAAGTACAACAGAACATGGAAGGTTTGCCAAAATGGGCATTCTGAAGGATGGACATTGAAATGTAAAATGTAAACTATAACCAGAGAATGTTATGTTTACATTTGTATACTTTCTCACTGTTATATTTACTGGTCACAGTTGGTGTTGTTCAATATACACTATCTTATTTTAACTGACCCTAGTCTTTTCTTTACAGACTGAATGATTAAATGCCATCCGCACTTTTATTTTTTCTTCCTATTCTAATAAAGAACATAGATTAAGTTTTGAATGAGGAAGATAAAACTGCTACACGACTAGCATTTTTCAATGTCCTCACAGACAGTAAGCTGACTTAGCCATCGGTGACAACTGCATTAATGTTTCTAGTCATTTGACATCTGATGCTGCACCACAGAAATGACAAATGAGATCCTTGAAAATTGAAGTTCAATCATCCGTGTCCCTAGAGTTTACTGCCTACCCACTATTGTTTTCATACACACAGGAAATGTCTTTGCACTTCTACATGTAAGGTTATATTACTATTCTTCCAGATTATCTGTTTTTACTTCTGTCCTATTCTGTACCACAGACAGCAGTCCAGAAAAAGTCTGCTAGTAGCTTTTGCCAAGTTGCTTCATGAATTTCGGCACACAGTCAGTGCAAAGAATTGGTCCTGCATCAATGTAACATTTTGGCTATCTGTGGATAGCGCTGCTGCATCAACACTTTTTACTTCTAGCAGAGACAGAAATTCAGCTTGTATGCCTGATCCCTTGTTTCTAACATAATTGCTATATAAGAATGTATGGGGTTTGGGGGCTGTGATCTGCCCATCTGCTGTATCCAACTAAATCTATTAGTTGTTACTGATACTGTACAGTGCTATATAAGAGCTAGGAACCAGCATCAGTGTTATGAGAAAACAGCTTAAAAGGTATAGGAACACTAAATAGAATAGAATATTTAAAAAAAAAGATATTGTCATATCGATGGATACAGCATAGGATCATAGGATGTTACTAGGCTATTGGCTTTAAGGCCGCTCCAAGCCTAGCCATGTTCCCTTATGGACCAAAATATATAGCCTATGTTTGCATGCGAATCTAAGATCAGCACCAGCTGTCCCTGCCTAAAAGAGACATAGGCGAAACCCCCGGTGTAAATTTATGCTTTACCATCTGACTGTCCAGGTTACACTTAAACAGGGTTGTTGAGGAGCTCTGTTTTCCATGAACTGGGAGTTTGTTTCAGAGAAGTAGCAACCTCTGGGAGACATCTGTCTCTCCAGCATGTCCTGTTAATAGCACAGGCTAGATTAAGATTCGCAGAGTGAATGAATCTTGTCCCATTGGATTTGTGGATGTGCAGTAGCTTAATCAAGGCAGGGTCTGAGACTGCTCTGCGAGCCAGGGACAAGTCACATAAGCCCATTTTGTAGTATGTTGACATCTTTAGGGGATTCAATGATTGCACCCAGTTTGCAGTCATCAGCAAACTTGGTAAGCCATACAAAGAGAAGGGGTCTAGCACAGATCCCTGAGGAACACCACTGGTAACAGGTCTGCTAGTAAAGTTGTCATCCCCAGTTTTGACTGTATGTGTTCTGTTTATGAGCCAAAGATGTCAAGATAGTACAAAATGGGTTTACACAGACAAATGATTGGTGTCAAAGCCACGGACTTAAACTAAATGCAAATAAATACATTATCATCCCCTTTGGCAAAGGAGAAACCTCTGCTAATTACAACATTAATAATATCCCCTTAAGTTCAAACCCAGTGGTGAGAAATTTAGGAATGCAAGTTGACAGCAGCCTTAATTTGTATTATCAGGTATCTATAGTAGTAAGGAAGGCCTTCTATGTTGCACACCTCATAAGCAAGGGTATAGCATCCAAAGATAAGGTTATAACTCCCCTGTACTCAGCTCTCATCAGACCAATAATAGAGTACAATGCTCCTTTCTGTATGTACCTCATCAGACCAATAATAGGGTACAATGCTCCTTTCTCTATGTACCTCACCAAACATTTGTAGCAACTGGAGAGGTCTTGAGGTTTTTCGCCAAGAAAATTTCAGGGCCTACAACGCATGACCTACATGGACAGACTAAAGGTGCTATCACTTTACCCAGTATCATATAGACTGCTTAGAAGTGACCTGTGCCTAGCCTATAGAACCGTTTCAGACCCTACTTGATGAAGTTGCTGCATATCCGCACATCCAATGTGACAAGCAGTGTGAACTGTTTTGCCTTCATCTAGTGCAATGGTGACATTCTGGAAGAAATCCACCAGGTTTAGCAGGCAAGATTTGCCATTCCTGAAGCCAAACTGGGTTGGATCAAGAGTTTGAAGGTCACTTATATCCTTGTTGATAAGATCCATGATGATTCTCTCCATGACCTTGCAAACAATGCTGGTGAGGCTTATGGGTCTATAGTTA
>NC_056733.1:1506799876-1506909876 GCF_019279795.1 Protopterus annectens
TGTCCTTTATGGACAGACTCAAAAAAACTCCAACTATTCTCTGTCTTATATCGCCTACTTAGAGGCGATCTCTGGTTGACTTACAAAGCCATGTCTGACCCAGCTCTGTTAGAAATGCTACATCTAAATAAATCCCAATCCCTCCACACTACATGCTCCAGAGACCTCAACCTCATTACCACAAACAATAGAACAAGCTGGAGGGACAGGCTCATAACCCACAGGCTGCCCATGCTATGGAATAGACTTCCCGTACATGTCAAGCAGAGCGGCTTACTAGTCCTCTTCAAGACAAATCTTGATGAGTGGATGGGAAATAGAAAATTCACCCTGGGGATCACTCCAGTGGCTCTATTCAACAGAAGCACTGGGAACTAAGGTCAGGTGGCACGATGCCAGGGTAATCCTATGGGCTAGGCTTGTAAAGTCTCCAGGGCCATTAGCCTAGTACACACCTATGAACTTTTGAGGTTCAATATCACACTGAATTTCTTGGCATTCATGTTTTCAGTATACGATAAGCTGGTTATGATCAGAGCCTGATTATAATCCTATATGTTGTTGTTTTCTATAACACTAAGATATCCAACTATTTCGCTATATATTAAAACAGCATTAAGAAAATCCAGATATTTGGCATATCTAGGGTAATGCTGTTTGTTTGGTTATGTATTTTATGAATGTTATGTTTACTTTAACACTGTTATTCATGTTTCTTTGGTATGCATGGTTTGCATGCATCTATTTACTTTGTTCTTCTAAGAAACCCAAAGCTGAACAGACCCATCAACCAAGTCTATTTACTTATAGAATTAAAGAAGAAAATGTAAAGTAAAAATTATTTAGTTTTTATTAACCACAGTATAACTTGAACATCAGCTGTGCCAACTTTATTAAATAAATTTCTAGATGCTGAATTCATAAGTTTGAAAGTGAAAATTACCTCTATTTAAATATATAACAAGAATGAATAGCTGTTTACAGGAGGCTGCAAATTGTCAGTATCTTACTGAGGACTGACACATACCAACAATATTTGTATAATATTCTAGCAATTAGACAAGGCTAACTCAAGCTGTATAATAAAAATCAATAGGTCACCTGCATAGAGGAAAACATACTCTGGTACCTTGGAGATCTGTCTATAGAAAGTAACCAATGGTCTATCACTACTGCAAAAAGAATGGCCAAAAGTAGTAACCTTTGCACATTCATATCAGGATGCTGTTTGATCAATATACTGAAGTGGTAAACAAAATTCTGCAAGAACTACTACTCAGCAGAGCTATTTCATACTGTCAAAAGTATTTTTTAAATATTAACAAAGAACAGCATAGAAATGCTAGAGGCCACAAATTGTTGAATGACAAATGGAGATCTTTAGATATTCCACTGCATGCCTCACTGGAACAAGCCTGCATTGATCAGAATATGCAACAAATGAGGGAAGTAATTTTTTTTTTTTTTGCTAACTCTGGGCATAACAAGATATAAAAATTGTATATTCATGCCAGGAAGCCTGTATAAAAAAAAGTACTATGCTGTTGGCTTTAATGGATTTTAACAATAATAACAAGCTACCTTTTTCCAAATTGGAAGAATTTGATGTTCCTTTAGAAAAGCATTCTATGCACTAATTAACGATTTGAAGTTAGCATTTCTGGAATCATTGCCTTCCAGAAAAAAAGCACCCTGGCAGTAATGTTTAGTCCCCAACATACTCCAGACAGTGCTTACTTCAATACTTAAAATTAAATCAATACATAACTGTTGAAACTGACAGCATTATTAAAAAACACCAGGCATCTTACAAAAATGTTAGAAAGCTCGTTAATGAAACTGATAATGTAATGAAATGTAGCATTTCTAAACATTCAAGAGCTTTTTAAAAACCTTAATAAAAGTATACCTCATTGTATAGAATAAATACATTATTTTTCAATGTGCAGACTGTGGCATACAAGACACTTGATCTATTAAGTCATGCCAAGTCACTGCAGAAGATGAAGGGCTGGATACTAAAGTAGAGTCACCAAGTCCCAGTAACTTTTGTCATTAAAGGCAAACGATTTGACTCTATAATGCTGCATAACAGATCAGGCATTAAACTCTAGTGTGTACTATGCATTGTGGAGAGACTGGTTTTATAAATGCTGTCATCAAATGACAATTAGCTGAAGGAAGATCTGTATGCATGTCAAAGAGAAAGACAGCAAATGAGTTCAGATTTTATCTTAGGAGTAACATGTTTTCATGAAACCGATGGTGTGCCACAATAATGTACCAAGTCATGTCTACCATAATTATGATTTCAGTTCCTCTCAATGCCCTTGAACACAGCCTTGCTTTCCTCCATCTTAACTGCTTAAGTCACAACTCCAGTCATATGCCTATAACATGCTGTATATAAGGTTGCATGCCAGAGCCGCAGTTCAAGTTCTTAGTAGTATGCCCTAAATAGTATGTCTTCTCTTAAGCAAGACATGATCGCCTCAACATCTGAAGCTCTTACATGTGTGTGTGTTTATGTGTAATATACAAATGTCTACATTAAAAGTCTTTGTTGTGAGATCTCACTTGTAACATTACCTTTTTGTGTGTTTGAACCAGCAGGCCTGGTCATAATCTACAAAATCCATCAGGTAAATAAAATATGAAAATCTCCAAACCTAAGGAAGTTTAATAATCTCACCTTCAAAACAAAAATTCTACAAAAGCCAAGATAATTGATAGTTCTAATGATGAATGAGTCGTCCCACTTACCAGTGTTTACAATGACACATTATGAGTAGTTAGGCATTGACTCTGTAAGCTCCTCAAAATATCATCTAATTATGTTTGAGTAATGAGTGAAACATACCAGAGGAGTGAATGATATTTACTAAGTAAGACATAACTAAAACATTTAAGATATTCTTCAAGAAATAAAACAGGTATGAAACTTAAAATGTAGATTTAGTACTAGTGACTGACAGCATGTATATTAGGGTGAATGCTATTGGCATCAAAGTCTACTCTTCACCATGCATTCTTCAAATATCAGACAAAGAAGCAAGGAAAGCTTTATAAGGATGCACACAAGAAACTCAAGCCTTTAGCAAGTAATACGAAATGTTAGTAAATGAAGTCAGAAAAAAGAAAATTCTTCCAGAGTTACATATACATAACATCTTTACTTTTCCAGGAGAGATAGGGAGCCAAATTGACAGTTATAGAGGAATGTAGATTTCATTTGGTGTAAAACTTACAGATGACTGCCTTGCAATAATGCCATGTACAGATATTATGCAACACGCATCATTACATGTTTTTTCCCCAATGTTACTGATGTTTATTAAGAACTTTTAAAGCCTAAGCAATCTGATCCAGTAAATTTGAAATCAGACTCCAGTGATGGTTGATTACTCCCTACTGAAAATCTGTGGTCCAAAAATAAAACAATTCAAAATTTTGTAGAGGTATTAGGAGCACTTTTTACAGGATGGTATAATTTCTCTTTGCCATCCATGTAAGAGAATTGTCTCATATGTCTTACTTCTAATGACCTTCTTGCATAATTTCAGCTGATTGCAATTTGGTCATTAAAGCTATGATCAGGAGTGGTTGAATTCTCATGACAAAGATAAATACAGAGCTCAATACATGAATTCAATTAAATTGGCCAAAATAATAACTAATCAGGCATCAGAAAGAGACTCCTCTCGCTATTATGCAAATAGAAATTTAAATAATCATAGCATCCAAAATCAATTTTACAGCTGCCAGCTTGTTACATAATACAAAATTAATACATAAATAAATAAATGCATTCAACGGGAAAAGAAAATAAACATGGATGACCACATTGTCAAAAATAATAAGAAACAATGCATGAGTAACTCCAAAGTAGGTAATAGTTTTACTGCTCCTTTCACAACTATTCTAGTCAACTCCATCTTTCCTCAGACAGAGCTCCTGTTGGGCTGTCAGGTTCTGATGAGGTGGGCTATAACTAAATGAACATTTTTGCAGACAGGTTTGTCTCCCACATTATGAAACTTTAGCTCTTTTTACTTTTTAAGTGACTTGTTCTACGTCAGGCAGACATCTCAATACAAATGTGTCAGTATTAAAATTATTATAATCCAGAACAAGAAACCAAATAATGACTCATTTCAGTACTTTAGTAGCAATAATGAAGCATGTATTATAGAAGTACAGTAATTCCCGTGCTCCCAGTAATCCTTGTACACTAAATCCGGGTTTGCTTAGTGCTGGGCTGTTGACGAGGTGTTTCTTCCTTAACACAAATCTCAGTGTATTTAGAGTTAACATTTCATACATGAGTGATAAAAATGAAGTCATCCAATTGTTTCTAGCAATAGAAAATTTTATCAAAGTTAAAACTGACAAACACAGTACAGCTCCCTTGGTAAAATGTGTTTCCATGTTGGCTAACAGTACAAGTGCCTGGGTATCCAGGTCAAACACTATTACCTGATGTCCTCTTACTATTACATGATTTTGGGGTGATAATAAATTACAAACTAATTATAGGGGGAAATACAACTTGACTATTAAAAATTCCTGTAGAGCCACACTGACTACAGTTTAAAATCCTATTTTTTCCCTCTTAAAATCAAAGTTACTTTTATCACACAAACACATTTAACAAACTTCATAAATAGGAAGTGCATCTACACCTGAAAACAGATTACCACCATTAGCTGGCCTGTGACATTTCTATAAAAGGATGCAAAAGCATCTACCCATTTATCTTTTCTAAGTCTTCCAATGTAAGTGGGACTCACTGCATTGTGAAATCAGGCTACAAGCTATTGAGAGAACATTGTAATAATTGAGTTACTTTATCAGTTCTTCTGCAAGTGTATGCACTGGAAAAATAGTTAAGCACTCACAACAGGTGGGCATATTAGCATCCATAATAATTCATTATTTCAGGAATTAAGAACTGATCTACATTATTCATTTTTCTGCAACAAAAAGTGAAAGTGGTCATAATCCCATTTTGCCAAAGCTGTACAGTAGATGACTTTTTCTTCCAAAACAGTGGCAACATTTTTGATTAATCTTAAACAAGCAAACAATAATGATCAACAGCTTGGGTCATATTATGGAAAGAATGGACATCCCAGTGGTGTTGTAAGCCCTGATACCACAGGCCCCTTATAATGCACACCATGGATGGTATATATGGGCTATCTGATAAACTAGCTTGCATTTATTTTACTGTTAGTGTATACATATTTTTATTTATATTTCTGATATAAAATTGTTCCTTTGCCTAATGTTTCACAGCTGCTGTAGGAAATATAATTGTTCTTCGATAATGTTTTTACATCCCAAACATACATATATGCATTATATAACAATTCAATAATCTCACAGGCAGTCATACACACAAACACACACTTACAGATACAGAGGCACAGAGACAGTGTATCACCCATAAAAGGAAATTATATATAAAGGCACAGACAGACTCCCAAAGATATACCAAGAAGCACATACATACATATACACATACACACACACACACACACACACACACACACACACACACACACACACACACACAGTGCAAAGCAACATAGCTCCTCTCCCAGCCCTCCTGACATATTTCTCAAATGTCCATGATTTTGTAGAACATCCTTAATTTTATCACATATTTTGGCTGTTTTCCTTGAAAGATGTTTGACTTTCTTGTAAATCTGTGAGGACTGCATTTAGTTAATAAATTTAACCAGATGCATAGCTGGTTCAACTAGCACCTTTTGCAGGTCCCACAAAGTAGCTCCCTATCCTCTCAAGTCCTCAAATATAGAGCAAAAAAAAAAAAAAAATAGGTCCGCTTCTTCTGTCTAATGACACACCAACTAGGTGATCAGATACAACCCCCTCCCTCATAACTCAGGTCCTCAATGGAAAAGCAAAAAAAAAAAAGTCTGTCATCAGGTACCTCAGGCTCCTGAAATGCAGGAGAGAATAAAGTCCTACTTCTGCACCTCCTTACATTTTATTATTATTTGTTTTCTTTTAAACTGCAGCAACCTGATTTCTATAAATGTAGCAAGCAGTAACAACTGTTTATACCTCACATGGTGCACTTCAGCACTCAGGTTTTACTTAAAAAAAAAAAGAAATATTTTTTTTTACCTTTAAACCATAGCAAGCTGCTAATACAATGTAGCAATCAGTTGCTAAATTTTACACCTTACATGCAGCACTACATGCTCAGGTTTGACTGCAAATGCAATATCAGCTTTTAAAAGCTGGTATGCACTAAAGAGTGATTGAAATCAGCTGACTAGACCCTCTAACACTTGGACAATTGTCCCCTTTGAACCACCCTAGCTATGCTTCTAAATCTAGCCATTACAGTTTATATATTTTAGAAAAAGCATGCTGAAGATAAAGTTGTTCTATTAACTTTTAATTGAATTAGGGTAATATTTAAAATTATCTATGGTTTTGAGTCTTTGCCATCCCATTACTGTTGGTTTTATATGGAATTCTGTTGCGAAGAAGCTGAGAAGCATGCATACACTTTCTTCTCTGTCTCTCTTTCTGACACTCACACATACATCTGAACTACCTTTGCTTTTATTTTTCCACACTTGTTAAATGTAGCTTTTTTCTGGCACTCCTAGCAAAAAATAAAAATAAAACAGTAAGTCCTTCTAAGAGTTCACTAAAGTTGCTTTTAGTGCACAGTCATCTGGTTTAGTTTCTTTAGTTTTAGTTCTGTTTACACATCCTTTCTATTTGTTTATACTTGCTAAACTGCCATGTTTTGTAAGTTTAATCAAGATGCATGTCTTCTTTCCTTTTTTTTGTTCTCTTCAGTGTGTGCTTCATGATGGCTTAATATGTGCCATGAAGTTCAGTATTTGATAAGGTGGTCTTCTCATACATTAATATCCTGTCTATGTGATCTGCCCACTTTTTAAGAGTAACTGAATAAAGATTACTTGTGCAAAATCTTACCATAACGTTAGCATACAAAAGTCTTTAGTGCACAGGGTACATGGTACATTGCACATAGGCTGCTATCAGACATAGGCCATAAAAGGGATGTATGTACACTCCATCCTCAGAACTGAATGTCTCAGGGAGAATGCTTGAGAGATAGGTATGTAAGCTAGGTACATCCAAGAAGGATCAAATATACGGGGATGGAGGGAGGGATAGAATACTGCAACAGAGAAGAGAAGGACATCTAACATTATGGTAATCTATGCCCTTCTATTCTGCTGTTGCAGCATTCTTTACCTGAGGGAGCATGCAAAAGCACACAAGGAGAGGGAGGAGGTAGGGGCAGAAGAGCTTTCCAGGAAGCCACGGAGAATGGCCCTAGTGAACATTGCCCTGGATTTGGAAATGTTGTCCAGTTTGTAATGTTTGGTGAAAGTATGGACTGATGACCTCCAGAATGGAATTGGTTTTCAACCCTTTGAAGAAGGTGCCAGAGGAGGCAATGGCTCTGGTAGAGTGTGCCCTAACTGAAGAAGAAAGGGTCTTTCCATGGTATTCACAGCAGAAGTAGATAGCCTTAGAGGTCCAATTGGAAATAGTTTGTTTAGAGACAGAAAGCCCTAGTGATCTAGGGTGAAAGGAAACAAACAACCGGTTTGATTTCCTAATACTCTTGGTTTTGTCGAAAAAAATAAGCTGTCTGTGCATGTCCAGAGTGAGAAGAACTCTTTCTGAAGAGTTTTGAGGTGAAGGGAAAAAAGTAGGAAGGTGGATAGCATGGTTGAGTGATAACTCTTTTACCAGTTTGCATCCACCTTTCAGACCAGACGGTATAGGTCTTTGGCACAAAACTGAGGAAGTTGTCTGTTGATGGGTGAGGAAAAGAGATCTACTTGTGGAGTACCCCATCAGTGGACAATATCCAAGAGCATTTCCCTATGAAGCATCCATTTGTGGGGTTGTGTTTTGGACCTGCACAAAGTGTCTGCCAATACATTCAGGCTTGAGGGAATGTATACTACCAGAATGTGTGTCTGCAATTTGACTGCCAACTCCCACACTTGCAGGACAAGTCTGCTCAGGAGGTAAGACTTGGTCCACCCTCCATTTTGTTCACATACTAGAGGATTGTCATGCTGTCTGTGACCAATTTTAAGGGCCCTGGAATAAGGAGAGACTGAAAGGCCTGGAGTGCCAGCTGCAGTGCTTTCATTTCTTTTATGTTGATGTGATCCTTTCTTTGAAAGTACTCTTGTACTGATGAAAGAGGATGAAGTGCGAGGCCTGGGATGGCAGAGAGTTGTTGACTCCACCAGGTTATTTCCCTCTTCAGGCAGGGAAGAAGCAGAATTTGAAACTCTAGTGGGTATATGCATGTTGTGTCCACACCAGTATCAGAAACCATTGCAATTTCCTCATGTGCATTTTTGCCAGAGGGAGCACAGGGATGGTGGATACCATGAAGCCAATGGTCCTGAGAACGGTTCTAGTTGAGATGTGTGAGAAAAGGATGATGCTTTGAAAGAAAGCAATCATCCTCTGGGCCTTCTGAATGGGAAGGGGAATCATCATGAGGTCTGTTTGGATCCTGCATCCCAGGAAAAGGTGGTCCTGAGATGGGAGGAGAACAGATTAGTGGTAATTTATAGTGAATCCTAGCAAAAGAAAGATGGAAATTGCATGGACGAGATTTTGCTCTAGCACCTCTGGACTGTCTGTTTGGAAAAGAAGATCATCTAGGTAGGGGAAAACGTGGATGCCCTGCAGTCTGCATAATGCCAGTACTGGTGCCAGGCATTTTGGGAATACCCTTGGGACTGTAGAAAGGCCAAAGGGCAAAGGTTAAAACTGAATCTGTCCAGAGGCTGCAGAGAACCATAAATATTTCCTCTAACTGTGATGAACTGGAATGTGAAGGTAGGTGTCCTTTATGTCTACTGAGGCCATAAAAGCTTGAGGTAGGATCAGAGCGAACAGAGTTTGTAATGTGAGCATCCTGAAGGTTGGTACTTTCAAGTAGGTGTTGAGGAAGGAGAGATCTAATATGGGTCTCCAGAGGCCTTGTTTCCTTGGGACCAGAAACATCCTGGAATAACACCCCTTGCCTTTCTGATGAATAGGGACATGTTGAATGGTGCCTTGATCCAATAGGTTTTTCAGCACCTGTGGAAACAGTGGAAGTTGTTCTTTGGATGATTGCAGGATGCCCCGGAAAGTAGGTAGAGACTCTCAAACAAGGAAGTTCTCATTTTTTATGATAGGAAGCACCCAAGAGTCTTGAGTAATGTTTCCCAAGCTGGATTTGAAAAAGAAGGGTGAAGGGAAAGAGGTGAGGGTGATTTGGGATCCAAATGGTCAAATGGACCCTGGCCTGTTGTTGTGGTGGGGCATGTTGAGGAGTCCTAAATGATTGCTGTCTCTTTCCAGATTTTTTCTCTTAGTTTGAGGTGGTCTGGATGGACTTCTAAAAAAGGCAGGCTTAGAAGGGTAGTTTCTCTGGAATTCTGGGACAGGGGATACCAGGAGGTGTTTTACGTCCAGCATCTCCTTAACCTTCTCCTGCAAAGCTTTAAATAGGTCAGCAGCTGCAGAGTCAAAAAGGGCTGAACTGTCCAGAGGAGCATCCATCAATTTGGATTTGATATCTTCTGGTAAGCGTTGGAGTCTTAACCATGCAAATCTTCTTAGGAAAGACCCTGAGGCAGCTGCCCTAGAAAAAGCCTCTGCAGCATCATAGCTGCATTTACTTGAGTGGCAAGTGACCTGAGAGATTGCACCAAAGAAGGACGTAACCAGAAATTTATTCTCAGAATCAGAGAAATCTGAATGATTTTAGATAACTGGGACAAGAGACCTAAGTAATATTTTGTCATGTGGGTCTGGTAGTTGATTGCCTAAATGCAAGGTTGGTGGATGTATACACTTTTTTCCCCAGTCTCTCTAAATGTCTGCTGTCCTTGTTAGAAGGAAGCAAGGAGGTTGAGGAAAGAAGCCTAGAAATGATTGTCTGAAGCCACAGTGATGAACGATGGGTCAGCCGAGGGTGCTTTGAATCAGAACGTGTAGTCTGCAGGCACCTTATAAAATCTGTCTTTTTTAGGGGTGCTGGAGGCTGTGAATCTGAAGTTTTGCTTGAAGATGCAAATGTTTCTAGGAATGCAGGAAGGATAAGGAGGCAGTTAAGGGACTGGGGATGTCCACTTTCAGTAAGTCATAGTATTGTTTTTGAACATATGACATTTCAGTGCTTTCCCACTTGAAACATTCCTGCATCTTGGTCAAGGTGTCACTAAAGGAAATTTCCCCTGCTGGTGAATCAGCCCCATTAGAGTCTTCCTCTGTAGGAAGCTTAAGCTAGTGAGGAGGGGATTTGTGTTGAGTAGGCCAGTGAATCATTATCAGAAGATTGTTCCTCTTCTGAAGAGGATTTTTCCCTGATCCTCTTTTGAGTTGAAGCAGTCCAGAGAGAGAGGTAGGTACAGTAACCCCTGGAGGGGGTCTAAGGGACATGAGAGCATTAAAAAGGCTCTGTGAAAAAGCCTGCCAATCCTTTTGTGGATCAGATGGTAGAGAAACATGTTTAAATTTTGTTTCTTTTTGCTAGGAATATCAACTCTATGTAGGGATGGTGGGCCAGACGCAGGCCTTCACTCCATTATGTATGCATCCACTTCCTCCCTAACTACATCGGGATCCCCTTAGGGCCTTCAGTAATTGCAAGTCTGGGTTCCCCTTGGACATCCATACTGGATGCATTCTGTACCTCCAAGGACATGCTGATATCTGCTCCAAGGCAACCTCCATTACAGGTTCAGCTTGTGGATCGACACTGGCCCTGATTTTATCTCCAGACTAGCAATCAGTTCTAAAAGATGTCTTACACTGGAGGTGCAGCCAAAGCTTCCAGCCTAGGTTTCTTGGCCTTCCACTTCACTATCAACTCAGCCTCCAATCTTGAGGGACACTCCATCCTTTTAGCAAGAAGCTTTAACCACTGATTTTCTAAGTAGATGGAAAGGACATTCAGCCTTCTTCTTCAAGTTTTGGGAACAAAGGTTTGGCAAATAGGGCAAGCATTATAGTCATGGGTAGGCCCAAGACAGAAAAGGCACTGTTGGGGATTGTCCTTGTGGAATCTGATGTCCACATTGGAATTTGCCCTTCTTGGATGGCATTAAACCATATACACAACCAAATAGTATAAAAAGGATTCTCCAGTGGGGCACTTATCTGAGATATTGAAACTGAAAATTCTTCAGTGAGCAGAATGTACGTACGGGAGACATATTCTGTCTGGCAGCAAAAAAGTTCTGAGGATGGTGCATGTGTACATCACTTTTATGGCCTGAACCTGATAGCAGCTTATGTTAAGACATACCATACACCCTGGGCACTAAAGACTTATGTATACTGGCCGACGTCGGGTCACTTGGCAGGCAATCTCCATCATGTAAAGAATACTGCAACAACAGAACAGAAGGACATCAGTAATCATGCTGTAATATCTAGAGTGACATATACAGCTGTACAGTATAATGTTCTGTGTTAGCTAACAGAAAAAGTCTGTTACCACCTAGATACAGTTAATGAAAAAGGAAAATGGATCCATCTATTCAATTATTAACTTTTTTCTGAATGATGTAATATCTTTATGATATTTCTCTGAATTTAGTTTTCCAAGTCATCTTACTTTAGGAAAATGTAGAAAGAAGGCATTGAATTTTCCTTCCAAATCAACTATATGAAGAAAATGGTCTCACAGCACTCAGGCATGTTCTTACAGTTTAAGGTCATTTTTCTGGTAAATCCCCACTTAACTGTGATGTTGCACACTTGTTTTTGAAGTGAAACAATTCTTATTTTTCTTCTAAAACGGTTATTCACTCTTGTAATATCTGGATAATGTTATGTGGAAAGTTATTATGCTGCAGTTTTTTCATAGGCAATGATGTGTGGGTGACTTTCCATAGCAGTGGACTTTAAAGTAAGTAAACAATGGAAGTTTAGTCAAAAGTGAGCTTTGCTTTGATTCTGTCTTAGCACACACATGTCAGGTGCCATATGGTACCATAGCCTGCCCAGCCATATCTCTCAACTTCTTAGTGCAAGGAATTTGGACAAAGCCTAACATTTTGGGGTGACAAAGGCTCAAAAATAGGGACAGATTTTAAATATTACTCTTACAAACTTAGAAAGTTGCTAGAATGACAGGTTTTGTATTAGCATGCATTTTCTGAATGATATGAAGTCTGTAGCTCAAATGAATTTCATTCTTTAGTGACTTCAATCCTCTGTGATTTGCCAGAAAACCACACATTTTATGAGGGACACATTAAAAATATGAGTAAAAAATCTGGACATTCTGCACAAATCTGTACAGTTGAGAGGTATGTAGTCCAGTTTAACATTAAACAAGATTAACACAACAAATTCAGACTAAAACCAGAAGCTATCATTTGAGGCTGTGAAACTCCTTAAAATTTTAGACAACTATAGTTGAAGAAATAAAATACTCTGCTTTATATTTAGCTTTGCCTGGGAAAGAACATGATACTGTTTAATAATCCCTTATGAAAAGTCAAATCAAAATAGCAATGTAATAGGCACAGTGTACATATTTTTCAGTATCCTGGCTAAAACTCAAGATGGGAGATTTTAATGTGCTATGTACTATTACAAATGTGTAGCCCTTTTCTTTAATCTCTCCTGAGACTAGCAGGCAGACATAAACACACATTCCTTCTGAGGTATTACAAACAGAAGGATTCTCAGTTCATGATGTGTGTGTACTTTATGACTTAGTCTGGCCAGTGCAAGAATGGGGGAATTTATTCTGATTTAGGAGAAATAGTGGAGGAATTAAATTTACAGGAATAGGCATGTGTGTTCTGGACTACAGATACAGCATGGTAATATGTGCAAAGCCCATTACTGATGGAGGTATGTAGATTAAAGTACCTGGAAAAAAACCAGAAGGAGAGATTGTGTGTACATAGAAGGCAGAATTGAAGGTACTTTTTTCCATTATTAGTTCTACATTGCAACGGGTGGTCTCAAATAAACATACATGTATAGAATGATCCCATGGAACTGTGTTTGCCATTTCAATTATACTTTGTAAGGAGTAAGAAAACTGCAAGATAATTTAGGAGGCAGAACTGAAAGGCTAACAATCAGTTAAGATACAAAATATTCACATTATCAACTTAAATCAAATTAAACTACTGCATTATCTCCCCTTGGGAGCCATCATATTCTACACCACCTGTAAACATGGATGTCCCTTACACTGGAAATATAAAGGAAGAAACTATTCTTGGAGTCACATCACAGAAGTGAGGTTGCATTCATGTGGCAAGATGTTATGTGCAGATTGTACTTCATCAGTATCATAACTGCGTGCATCTGAAGGCAGAAAAGAGTTTCTGAGTATCTGAGAAGAGTGGATTGTACAGATACTTACTTGTTTTAAGACTACAGTCATTCATTTGCATTGTTTCTATTTCATTTAGTAGAACCGAGACTAGTAATGGTTCGCTGTTATCCTAACTCTATTGCCAATGATTATCCTCAGCTATGGATAACACCAGATGAAGTGGCTGGCAGGGCCATCTGTTGGTCCAGGCCATAGCGCACAGTGTAATATGGAGATTTTAAAACCTGATGAGCAGGTTGCTTTTGTGAAAAGTGAGGACAGTTCAGTGAAGAATGAAACCTGGTGCTTGCTTCTATTTTCTTCGATATACCATCTAATCTTATATAATTTTTCTGAATTTGGTTTTCCAAGTCATCTGACATCAGCAAACATTTGTTGTTAAAGTAGACTATCTATTGGTCCTTCCAACTCATCAATTCAGGGGTCATGCTTTGACAAAAAGTGTCACACCATATTTCTCTTTTTTTCACAGATGTAATAATTTCTGACATTATATTATATGCTGTTTAATGTCTAACGAGACATAAGGCACTTCAGAAAGGAAAACGTAGTTAAGAATCAAAGAATGGAAAGTAAGAATGTGGCATTGAAGAGCAATAGATTCTTAAACCTTTTGGGATGTGGGGATTCTGGTTATCTGAGAGATCTTTGGAGTGAAGGAAAGTTCATAATCTGTAAGGGAGTGGAAGATATTCATAGGCAATATCAGAGGAAGACATGGCAATGAATTGGCTTGTCAGGTTACAGAGGATAGCATGACAATGGAAAGGAGTAGACAACAGGAGGCTAGTAGAGAAGAGAGAGTTAGAAGGATAGGGGAGCCAGCCAGATTGCAACAGCTGTGGTCATACGAAAATTATAAGCAAGCAGGAAGGCAGTAAAGTGAAAAGGGTATTCTCCTAGGATGATGCTATAATATGAATATAAAATAACTGACTAATAATTGGCTTTTGGTATGGTGTTATTCAAAGGGTATACAATATTTGTCAGCCTGGGAGGATATTGTTGAAAGACCATATTGCTCCTTATGGAATTTTGGAAATTGGATAAAACCTTATCCACCCACAGACTTCCTTTTTAAGGCACTGCCATCCTGATAAACCTACTGACAAAGTTAATCCAGCTGAGGGAAATCTGAAGGTGTTACTACTCAATGTCAGGAGTATAAACAAGAAACTCTACTCCCTGCAAGCTCTCCTCATCCTGGAAAATTTACACCTCTGTACAGTTACTGAGATATTGATAAAAGCCACAGAGAGCACCCTACCAGTGCAGGGATACAATACATTCCAAATATTTAGACCAACTACAGCAAAGAATGGACCAAGGATGGAGATTTCTCTATTTACATCAAAAATAAAAAAAACAAGCAGAAGAATCTGTCTAGCTCCAACCTCACCACCACGAAGGTTGAGGGAAAAGAAGTGGTCTTAAAACTTTGTTGATGAGCTCAGTCATAATAATTTCCAAAAATTATGAAACCAGGTAGTGTTCCAAGCAACAAGCTTTTATTTACCACAGACAAGAGATCCTCAGTAATAAACAAATCAGAAAAATCACAAATATATCTCAAGTCTGGGCCATCAGTATGATGCACTTGAGATTCTCCACATCTGGGTTAGCTTAGACAAAATACCATACCATATCCTTCAAGCTGTAGGTCCCCCTCTATGACCCAGAAAAAAAAAACATAAAGCATACTTAAATGTACTAGTGACAATCCCCATTCAACCTACAACCATACTTATAGATGACTTTAATTACCCAGATATAATTTGGGAATCCTACATGACCTCTAACATGCCAGCTCAAAGATTCCTGGACTTTGTAAATGTAAACACCTTGGACCAATTATTCTGTATGACCACTAGGGTGCAAAGATCCTTCACCTGATCCTCACAAACATGGCAGAACACTGCATCCTCCCTAACGTAATGTCCTCACTAGTCATGTCAAACCATAAAGTTGTTTTCTTTGAAGTAAAGGTAAAACCAGTGACACTGACTAACCCTAGAACGTTTACAGTTTATTCTGGGGCAGTCTTCCTACTACTAAGTGACACTCTGAAAAAGTGACAAAATTTAAAGTCCCACAACCCCGGGAATACCACTATTTATGTAGAATCATTCAAAGAAACCTTAAATAATGATATTAACATCTGCAGAGAGGCAGGTGTACCTACCTATCCAGATTAAGCGCAGGATCAACTCAAAAACAAGCTGCCAATGTGTAATCCTAACATCTAAATGGTGTAGAACAAAAGGAGGTAATTCTTATCAAAACTTAGGGGGTGCAATGCCCAGCAAGGTAAAAAAAAAATAACCTAAACAAGCAAGTCTTAAGGATAATAAAGTCCACCTAAGCCAAATTTGAGGCAAAAGTAGCTTCCCATGTCAAGGACAATAACCTATGCCCATAACCTCAAAGACAAAACACAGTAATGTACCTAATTAATTTTAAATGGTGCAACTTATAAGAAGCCACAGACAGAGCAAACCTCATAGCTATCAAATTTAACTCAAAGTTTACCCCACTCACCCCATCAGATGCCCCTTAGGAAATATCTCCCCCAACTATCAATAGAAAGCAGGTGCTTAAGGCTTTCTTCAAGGCCAAGAACATTGCACTGATGGATCCCAATAATATCCCAGGATACCTCCATAATAGCATGAAATATGAACTATTATGACCATTAGAAACACTATTTAACCTCAGCCTCCAAACAGACACTGTGACTAACAAAAGGAGGACTGCAATGGCTATCCCACTTAATGTGGGGGGGAGGCATCCACAGACTCATGGAATTATTGACCCATAATCCTGAATAGTTAGATATGCAAAGCTATGGAAAGTAAAATCATGGATATCCTAAATTACAAAATAGTTAACCTGCAAATATTGGACCAAATCAGCTCTCACTTGTTAAGGGCAGGTCTTTTCTATTTAGTTTGGTGGAGTACTTTGTAAAGGTCTCCAAAGCAATGGATATAGGCAAAATGTTGCATACTGACTACCTTGACCTATCCAATGCATTTGACACAATCCTATACTCAGGCATCATAGAAAAGCTTACTAAATTATGTGTAAACCCCTTAAACACTCACTGGATAATCAGATATCTTATAGACCAGACCCAGGAAGTTATAATAGGGCCTGTTTCTCCACAAAAAGACCAGTTACTAGTGGGATGCCCCAGGGCTAAGTGGCGGGGCTGCTCCTGTTTGCCATCTATTTCTGTGAGGTCAGGACTAACATCAAGGGCCATTGATTGACCAGTTATGCAGATGTTTGCACATTGGATGCAATCATTGAATCCTGCAAGACAAAAATATCCTCCAAGATGGCTTGACACAGATTAATAATTAGTACTAGATTGTCTAAACCTCAATGCCAAAAAGTGCATCACAGTATCTTTTGGAAAGATGGCCACCTCAGCAAACCACTACACTGACAATATGCCCCTAAGAGTAGTCTCTGTAGTTAGGGATTTGAAGGACATATATAGCAAGTGATTTGGCCTTTGAACATCATGTGTCTACTGTAGTGAAGAAATAATTATATGTTGCACAACTTCTAGGCAGGGTTATGGTATTTAGATCCAAACATGTCAGCATTCATTCTTACTCCGGTCACTTAAGATGAATCATTGAGCATAATGCTCACTTTGGTATGTACTTGACTCAGCATATGCAACAATTGGAGTATCCTCAGAGATTCTTCACAAAATGAATACTTGGTGTGGAAAACAAGTCCTCAGTAGACTGCTTTAAATCCTTATTTTCAGTCTAATACAGGCTGCTGAGAGGCAATCTATGCCTAGCTACAAAGAATCCTCCAATCCAGCCCTAATGAACTTATTGCACATCCATAAAGCCTATAGCACCAGAAATCCAGTCAAGCAATATAAACCTTTCCTGTAGCACAAATAGTACATGCAGAAGAGACAAGTATGTGTCTCAGAGGCTTCCCCTTCTATGAAACAGGTTTCCCATCTATATGAAGCAGAGTTCATCCCTGCACTAGTGAAACTTGGATCAGTGGATGGGGAGCCATAAATATAGCCCTGGTCTGACACCAATGTTTCTGCTAAAAAGAGGAAGCTTGCAAATATTTAACCATCCTTGCTTAACCGTATATACCTCCACAAAACAGCTATCAAATTTCACTGTGACAAAATACAGCAACATACAGGATTAATTTTACATGGTGCCAGCTATGAGGAGCCAGAATTATCTCATATTTTCCCTCCACAATCCCCATCAGATGCCCATCACCAAATATCTACATTAATAACTCCCCGAACTATTAATAGAAAGCAGTTGCTCAAGACTATCTCCAAGGCCAAAGACTGCATCAATGGATCCCAATAATATGCCAGGATGCCTCCTTAGTAGCATTAAACATGAACAACCATGACCTATATAAATGATATTTAACCACATCCTCCAAACAAACTTTTTGCCTAACAAAAGAAGGACTGCAATGGTTATCCCACTGTGCAAGGGGGAGCATACACAGGCCCAGGGAATTATCAACCCATAATCCTGACTAACTTGATATGAAAAGCTATGGAAAGAATAATCATGGATATACTAAATTACAAAATATACACCCCCACAAAACACTAGGCAACCAAAACCTATCAAACAAGGCTAAGCTTAAAAAGGTGCCTTGGTTCAATGGGCTAGTTTTCTACTATGAAACTATGTTACAGAGAACATGAAACAGAGGTAGAGGGGGGCATTCAGGAGATGGCAACATAAAGGGCATAGAATGAAGGTGATCACTGAGCAACACTCAAACAGATGGGAGCAAGAGAGTGGAAAAGATACTAAATTATAATGAGAATGGAAAATGCTATTAAAAAGCATGAGTAAAGCAAAGCTTCACTAAACATAACATTCAGAGAGGCTTCAGTTCTCCCACTATATCCTCCACTCCTAACTTTTACAAATACTTGCTCTGTGGTCCCAAAATCAGTGGCAAGGACAATACCAAAGAAACAACAGTGTTTCATAACTTCCTGATATACATTTTCTGATGACAGGAACAAGCTGTGATAAGTGTTTCAATATGATCCTCAGGAAGTGAGATTCGATCATTTTCAGCTCAGGGAAACTACTTACTTCCCACAGAATGATGTAATGCTGGATGGAAAGTAGCACAGAGTAGTAATAATAAGAACAACAACAGTGGACGATCACCAGGCCAGAGTGAGAAGGTGAAGAGGGAACTGACTGCAAGGAGTCTAAGCACATCTGCAAAATGGCCTGCCACCCTGGTTCCTAAAGGTCTATATTAGATGAGCGACCGTTCCGATGTTCGAATCACAGATGGTCGACATCATATGATCGAAGGTCGAAGGTGAAAGTCAATGGCTTTTCACACGCAGAATGGGAAATTTTCCCTTTCTGCACTGAAGTGCGTTCTCGGAGTTGGTATATTTAAGTAGGGGGGGGTGTGGGGGTGCAGGGGGGCTTGCCCCCCTGCTCAAAGCGGTAAGGTAAGGTTTTTTTTTATTTTATTATATAGTCAATATTTCGAAGTTTGCTCATATGAGTTCGCTCATGTGATGTTCGAAGTTTTGAAACTTTGACTATATAATATAGACCCGGTTCCTCAGTATACAGTGCAGATCTTCAGCAGATAACTTGCAGCTCAAAAATAACTGAGGATTGACATTTGGTATTAGTTTATGAGTGAACATGAAACATTTGAGAAACTCTAGCATTTTAATTCAATAAAAGTGGCAAGAAAATGCACGGGAACAGTAATGAGGGAATAGCTAGTTATGTTCCCAGAGGCCAACAGCCATAACAGATTCATAGACAGAGAAAAAGCCATCTGTAAAACAGAGACAGTTTAATGTCTGCTACAGGGAAACATACAGGAAGAGTACTGGTAAGCAAGTTCTACTAGGCCTTTGTTGTAAATAACACCTTTGAGAGTTATGGTGGGACTAAGACAGGGAAACATAATGCTGCATTGTTAAAGAACGGCACACAGATGATTGTGGTCAGAGTGATGATATCAGGAATAACAAAAGTAACCAACGTTGTAATGCATCCCTGAGTCCAAGTTCCAGTAATGTTTACAGGATTTGTTTTCGGCATTTCTGATGGAACAAAAAAGGGGGAAATATCTTTGTTGTAATATGAAAGTGAAATTTCAGAGATTAACTGAAGAAAAATTTTTGAAAGGCTAATTAAGTGAACAAAAAGAGGGAAGCTGAAGTTCAGTGCTAGTAATAGCAAATTACTGTCTTTGAGACACAGCTATATTGAAATGTAGTATCAGCTGGAAGGAGTGAAACTGATGGCAAAGGAACAGGAAAACAATAAAGAATATTGACGACACGTGAAAAGAATGAGAGGATAATGATGGCAGCAAACCATATACTGGGATTCCACTGAAGGAAAACAAACTCCAGAAAGAAAGAATTAAATATTCCCTGTCTACCAGAATGTGATCAAGCCACAAACTGAGAAAAAACTAATGAGAAAAATGCAAAACTATAGATTAAGATAGAACAAATCAGCAAAATCTACAGGAGCAAACCAAGGCTGTAAAAAGCAGTCCTCATCAAAGAAGTCACAAATACAAAATAGCAGGCTTCACAGGAATCCAAAAAATGGCAATGTAAAGTATGTAGAAGCAAATCAATTTATTCAGAGAACAAACTGGCAAGCGCTTTCACCCAACAGGGCTTCTTCAGACCAAATACATCTTGATTAAAACAGCACTGTAATATATGCACCTGTTAAACTAATCATCACTATGAAATCACATCCTGTCCTTTAAAAAGCAAATATAAAAAGTATATAAAATTTGTATAATTATGCATTTCTAAGTAACTATATACCCAGTTCAGTATTCTATAACAGAGTCATATGCAAGCAGTTCATTCATAATAATTTTAAAAGAAAATGTTATTTTATACAAAAATACCATAAGCAATATATCATAGGAAATCTCATTATAAAAATTCATCATGAACAATGTGTAATAAAAAACCCTATTATAAAAAGTCATCATAGAAAATTCATCATAAGAATATTAAATTATACTGGTATGACCTTATATAAAAAAATCATCTAATCTTTAATTTCCTATTCTTTAACATAGGTCTGATAGGTACTTTATAATTTAAACCTGGTTTCTGATCGGCCCTCAGCCTAATAATCCACTTTAATTCACATCTCTCAGTGTAGTTCCTAATATCTCCACCTCTAATACTAGGTGTATTAACCTGTAAAACTAGGAACCTAAAACTGTGTTGTTCATTAGTGTCAAGTACATGTTTAGAAAATGTATTCTTGGTGGATTTGATACATATATTATATGTTGTTTGTCTTTTCGGCTTTTCCCAGTTAGGGGTCACCACAGCGGAACTCCGATCCGCTAATGATGGGCAGTTTATTTTTTTTATGGTGCCAAGTTGCCAGCCCAACACCAAACCTTCAGTGAAGGCACGCCCATTCACGCATGTCTTACGGAGGCCACTCAACCATGGAGAGGAAATGCAGACTCAACACAGAAGGCACTGCAGCTGAGAAACGAACAGGAGAACTTCTTGCTGTGAGGCAACAACACTACTGCTGTATCACTGCGGCTTGTTCTCTAATTCTTTCTCTTAGCCTCCTGTCCATCTTACCAACATAAAACGTAGTGCATGCTGTGCACCTAGCTAGGTATATAACATGTTCAGACTGGCAACCTGCTTTAACCTTGAATTGGAAATATTTAGATCTAACAGGAAATATAAAATTAGTATTACTATCTAAATAACCACAGAAATTGTATCTATTACATGGTATCGTACCACAATGTGAAGAGTCTCTAAAAAGGGCTGTTAAGGTCCTTGGGGTAACACAGTAATCTGTGCAAATTCATCCTATTCCTGTAAAGGAATTGGGGTCTATCACCTACAACCTCCCTCAAATTAGGATTCACAGTAAGTACTCCCCATTTTTTGTGAAAAATATCTCTAATGCTGTTAATGTTCTGTGTATAAAAAAGGGACATCTTAACTTTGAGGTTACGTAAAATTCCACTCTCATTACTATAATTCATAATAATGTTGACCCTACTCCTATCAGAGAAATAGGGGCAAGCAATACCTCCCCCCTTAATGAATTAACTCCTTCAAAACCTACCAACACTTCTTCCAATTTGTAAGACCTGTCCATTAATCTATCTTTCAAATTAGGCAGCTCACAATCAAACCCTTCATCCGTTGGATTAAGTCGTGAGGCATGCATGGCTTGACCTCTAATTATGCTCTTAAATACAAAACTGGGGTGCATGCTATCTCTATGTAAAACTGTATTCTTACAACCTTGGTTTGCACCTGTGCTGTTTGCTGAATTGTTATACATTTTGCCTTTGTACAAGGAGCATTTATTCCCTAGTAGCATCTGTTTTGTTTACATATTAAGATAGTTGATAGGAACCTCTGCTTCTGGAAAGTCTCTACAGGAAAGTAAACAAAACTTTAAGTGGCATGGAGTTTAAAAGGTATGATGATAGGGGCAAGTTCATATCAGGGAGATGTAAAGAGTCTGTCCTAAATAAGGTAGGGGGAATCATGCCTTTGGACAATCCTGGTAAACAAATGCAATCAATAAATGATAGCTGTTAAACATGTCACAAGTAGTATATAACAGCAACACTTTCCCTTCCAGTATGATGGCAAGTACATTAAAAATTCTCTTTTATGATGAGCAGGAATCCTTAATAGCATGTAAGAAAGGAAGATAAAAAGAACTCAATCACTATACCACCTTTTTACATCCCCAAGAGCATCATATGCTTCCTGCATGCTTATTTCAGCTTTTAGCTTATTAAATTTCCCTTCTCCGATAAGTAATTCTTGAAGTGAGGATGTTCGGCTTCTCAGTTATTTTAAATAAGCCAGAATAACATGTTCTTTCATAACTGAAGCAATTTCATTAATATTCAGTGTAAGCACATTTAAAACATCAGTTATAATAATATGTCATATTCAAACATTTTAGTATAAAACCTGAAATAGCAGCAGCCTTTAAACATTGCTTACTACAAGGGATCATCTTTACATTAAAAGTGATTTCTGAAGACTCAGCCATTAACCTCTGTCAATACAAATTACTTTCCAAAATTAACTTTAAGTATTAAATTACAGATTTTTTTAATGCATCAGAATACACTTTATTCATATCAGCAGTGTACTACTTTCAGATTTCCTGAATAACTAAACACAGTTTTTATTTTTTTGATAATTACCTCCTCAGTTTAATAAGCAGTTCTTTTTCCATGATGATCCTTTCTGTCTTTGTGTCTGAAAATGCCACTCATCCTGTTTTGAAAAGTGTCCTATATAGACAGGAACTAATTGTTAACAGAATAAGCATTTCTTTCCCCTTCCTCTTCATCTCTATTGCCATTCTGTCATATTTCAGTTAAATTTTTCTGCTCTTTAATCACATTTTCACTTCTTACAGCAGACTCAGTCACCTAAGACATCTGAACCTGTCTTACTTTAAAATGAATGCTCATAGGTAGGTACTAGGCTGTCAGCCCTGGGGCCTAATATAAGCCTAGCCAAAAAGGTTCCCTGGTTTTAGCCACCCAAGAAAATTATTTTCCTGTGCCCCTGTCAAGCAGTGCCACAGAAGTGATCCCCAGGGTGAATCTTCTATTTCCCATCCAGTCGTCAAGATTTTTCTTAAAGAGGGCCAATGAGGAGCTTTGCTTGACATGAATGGGTAGTTTGTTCCAGAGTATGGGACATCTCTGGGACAGGAATCTATCCCTCCAGCATGTTCTGTTTATTGTGGTGACAAGGTTTAGGTCCCTGGAGCATGTGGTTCAGAGAGATTGGGATTTTTTAAGTGTAGCATGTCCAACAGCTCTGGGTTTGACATAGCTTTGTATGTTAAGCAGAGAGCGACTCTGAGTGAGTTTTTTGAGATGGTCTGTGTATGGCATCTGTTTGAGGCCGGTAATTCTCTTAGTGTGGTATTTCTGTGGCCTTTCCAGTTGTTGTAGGTGTCTTGTGAGTTACATGCCAAACGGGGCATTGTACTCTATAATGGGTCTCATGAGGGATGAGTAGAGAGGAACAATGACCTCCTTTTTTAGAGGAGAACCCTTTTGTGATGAGGTGTGCCATGTAGAAGGATTTCCTGACTACTGTGGCAATGTGGTTATCAAAGGAGAGACTACTGTCCACCTGTGTCCTGAGGTCTCATCACATTTTCAGTATTTGGTGAGCTACCGCCTATGTGGTAGTTCATGGGTACCGAGTTTTTCTCAAAGGGGATGACAATGCACTTCTTGGCATTGAGCTTGAAGCCATGACTTTGACACCAAGCATCTGTCTCTGTGAGGTCCTTTTGTAGAATGTCTACATCATTAGGTGATTCTATTATGGATCCCAGTTTGCAGTCATTAGAATTGTTGTTGTACCTTTTTCTGACTATAACTGAATAAATCAGGCAGATCTTTTAAAAATACAAATCTCTTTTTTTTTACTTCTTCTTTAATACAAACAGGAATCAGAACTTGCAGACATCATGTTCTGTAGCCCAGTTAATGAGTTTGTTATCCTCAGCCACAACAGTTGAAAGTTCTTTAAAAAGAGAATTGCAGTTCTACAGTTTTGCAGATGTATCAAGACTGTGAAGCCCTCAATTTATTACCCACATCTAAATATTTTCTCTACAGCATGTTTCTGTGAACATTAATTAATCAATTTTGTAAGAAATGATTTATCTTTCTTATTAGTTCAAGTTAATCTGCTTGATGTAAGAAAAGTATTCTAAAGTAAAACTATCAGAATTTAATGTCATCCTTTCCTTGATCACATTTTAAGATTCATCTGGTAACACAATCCACCATGCCTCTCTCTGTCATACTGCAGATCACATTTGTTAATGTCTGATATAAAAAGATGAAGTGTAGTTCAAATTAACTGTTCACTGCATTTGAATATTTTACTTGAAATGTTTTGTTATTCTGATTATTTTAAAAATGACTTCAGTTTATTGAAACAATAATTTTTACCTACTGACCATATTGATGCAAGGGCAAAACTCATTTCTTCCTGAAATGTTTTAAGTGTTATCACTCTATGTATCTGTTTATCCTTCAATGTGACTGCACAATTAAACTTATCAAGGAGCAGAAGAAGAAAAGAATTTAAAAACAGTTTAGGTAGACATTTCTAACTTTATACTTCAAACAGGTACTGCATAATGCCCGCCAGAACTCCAAGTGAGCCACTGCTAACTAATGTTACAAAGATCTAGTTAAGATCAAATAATGCCTACAGCTTGCCAGAATGAATGAATGAGTAAATAAATAAATATAAATAACAATAATAAAAAGAAAAAGCATAAACACAAATGTTAATGTGTTACAGAGGAAATGCAAGGAAAAATAAAACCACAACATGCATAAAGGTGATAAGAAGAACAGAGGCACACATTTAATTGGTAGTACAAACTGAAATGAGAAGAAAGGTTTCTTTATGTGCATAGGTTACAAAACAAAATGAAAGCAAAACTGCAGCTAATGGAAAATGAGTGTTTGTGGAGTACACTGAGTTTACTTATTGAATGAAATGTTAAGTTAATATTCACCTTATTTTTTATGTGGCACAAAGCATGCAGGGTGCTTAGTTGGGAGAAGTCTATGGAAAAATGCAGCATAGCGGTTGAGATCTTTACCTTACATTTCTAAAGTCCAGATCGTAATCCTCAGCATTTGTCCACTGTCTGTGAGGATGCTGTATGTTCTTCATACCTCTCAACTGTCCAGAGTTTTGCCTATTTTTTTTCCTCATAAAATTTGTGGCTTCTAGTCAACCATAGAGAACTGAAGACACTAAATAATGACAAACATTTGAGTTTCAGACTTTGTATTCTTCAGATGATATATGTTAATGCAAAACCTGTTATTTTAACAAAATAATTAAAAAATGTCTGTGATTTTGGAACTCCTCCCCCCAGTGTTTTTGCTCAGATTTCTTGCTCTTAGAGATTGAAAGGTATGTTCACTGTATGTCTGCATTGGTTTGCTCTAGCAACTCCAGCTTCCTTCTAAAAAATGAAGCAATTTGACTGGCTACTGTCCTTGCCATTGTTGCTTAGCTTAGATCATGTCTAAAATGATTACTGAGGATATTTTACTTGGCCACCAAACAGTAAATAAAATAAATTAAAATTAAATACTCATCGATATAACAGAAAATGAGGTTATGCAATTTAGAGACAGCAGGCACTAGCCCCTGATAGTAGATGTAAAATTATCCTGTGAAAGGATTCATGTTGATAGATAAACACAAATATCAGTATTTTCAAAAACAGCAAAGCAAAATAACAGAAACATCTTGCAGTGAACATTACAGAAGGTCTTTTTTTTGCAAGGGACAAGCACCTCTGCAACACCAATGTGGAAGGCAAGCCCCCTCGTACCCTCACATTTAAATATACCAACAGTGATTTTGTCCAACAATGTAGAAAGTTGTATACTGCCTAAGTAGTTTTAGCAAATTTGTCTTGCACATCTTACATTTGCTATGATCCCTACTACTCAAATGACCAATTCCCTCTCCCGTAGAGATATGTCAAGTGTGCATATACAGTGGAAAAAAATTAGTCATGTGGTTCCTAGACAATGACAAGATTTTGGAATTCAAGAATGGAGTTACTTTCCATGAAGTGCAATGGGAAAAAATGAATCACTAATGTAAAGCTTCACAAGCCTCACATTTGTTTTTATTATAATGGCAATAGAAAATACCGTGAGGGGATATTTGTTTAAAATCTTGAGGTAACTTCAAATGTTAGAGATGAACACCAGTTTATGATTTACATGACATGTTAGCCCAGACAGATGCATTTTTGTAGTGGGCTTCTGACATACATTTTATTTACTATCCAAGTAATCACAAAAGGCATACATGTCTCTCTATTCTTGAGGAAACCAGAAGTATTATCCAGTTAACTGAAATGTCACAAAGAACTCAAATGCAAAACTGAGAAAAAAATTTAATGCAGAACTAATAACTAAACATCCTTAGCAGTTGATAGCCTTAGTTAAGTATTCTAAATGTACAGACAAATGGACGCCAGACTAAGAAGCACAATTATGTATCAATATGTACTTAAATCAGTTTTGTGTGGAACAGATTTAGAGAAGATAAAAAGGGTCAGATTAGGAACATTTAAAAATGTGTGGAAGATTATACGAGTGTTGAGAAGGTAAAAAATGGGGTGGATGAAGATCTGGGTGCCAAAAAAAAAAAAAGAAAACAATGGTTTGGAGGAATGGTCCTAAAGCCCCCCGAAAAACAAAGAGGTGCTTCAGCTACAGATGTTTAGAATCTTCAAGTGTGACATCACCTAGGAGCAATGAGAAGGAGAAATGGCTTTTGTAGGATATAAAGATAAGTAACACCATAGAGGTGTGGGTAGGACTACATAGTTTTTTTAAAAAAAAAGGTAATCAGAGTAGACACATAAATAACAAATGAGATTTAATACAAGAGAGTACAAGATCCCTCACCTTTAGTCCAAAATCCCCAATATGAAGTACCAGCATGATGGAATCACCTGGAAATATTCAGTGAAAAATGTGCTGTATTTTATGAACACACTTTTTGGAATGCCATTTCCTTTCAACTTTAGGATTTTTACATTTTTGATTTTAATGTGAATTAAAATTATTGCTATCAAAACATTAATATTTCCACATTATCTGCCTTTATTGCCTTTTTATCAGTGCATGTATTATATGCTACTTTTATTCTTAATAACTTTTAACATTTGTCTGCTTCAGCTTCATTCATTTTGAAAGGGCATTGAAATAAAGCAATATACCAAAAATGAAATTAGATGACTAGGATTTTTCTTATATTTTTAGTTTTCTACACACTCAGTTCATTGGTTATTTTATAATGCTATCTACTTTTTTAAATTCAAGAACATTTTTATTTGACATTCATTTACCTGGAGAGTCTGACTGTGCATGCATCCGATTTTCAACAGAGGCCTGGGATTAAAGCTCCATAAGATGTAATAGAAATCGTATATATATGATTTCAGAAATATACAAGTAGTAGTAGAAGTTACAATAAATTATACAAATGAGAGCAATAAAAGAGAAAAATGATTGCATCAGTGGTAAAATATATACATGTGTATGTTTATTTGAACTCTGTGGAGAAAGAAGACCTAATAAGGTACAGGATGTACAGAAACAGAAATGTGACACTGAGAAGAAGATTATAGGTTAAGAAAGGTCAAAGAAAGGTGGGAAAGAAGAGGTAAAAGAAGATTTAAAGATGATATACAAGGAAATACAATAGAAATAAGGGTAGGAGTTAAGTGTTTTAAGAGAGAGATAATGGGTGTATAGTAGATTGGAGGGAGGAAGGAATATGGAAACAAATAAATGGCTCAATTGTACCCGAAAAAGGCAAGCACTGAGCTTAAAGCAGAGAAGGTTTTCTTTTTGGGTATACTTGAAAATGGAACTTGTAGACATTGATCTAATGCTCATCTGAATCTTGCTACAGGTTTGGTTACTATGCAGGAGTGTAAACTATGTTCTATTTTTTTATGTTTATGGGTTTCAAGAAACTGTTTCTTAGCTGAGCAAAGTGGGCAGTTTGGAGGATACTGTTTGAGATTGTAAGTGATAGATGGACAGTGGAAAGGATTATATATAATTTTGTGAGTGAGTAAAAGTTGGGTGTACTTGAAGTAACTGGGCAACTGAAGCCAGTTTAATTGGTTCAGAGCAGAGCAGTGTTGACTTTTATATTACACACTCCCACTTCATGTCAAGCACAGCACCTCATTGGCCCTCTTCGAACACAATCTGGATGATTGGATGGACAACCATAAATTCACCCTGAGGGTTCCACCTGTGTCCCTCTTGGACAGGTGCAGTAGGTGCTGATCATGGAATTATGGGTAGAAGTTGGATAGGCTTGTAAGGACCATAGGATTTACAATTGTCCTTTGCTTTTGATGTTGTTAGTTTGTGTTTGTCTTTAGTCTTCCTGGTGGTAGCTTTTAGTTCTCTGCTAATCTTCCTCAAACAAATGTTGATATGGAATAATTTGGATTTGTTACAGCACTTTAGATGGTTTTCTTCTTCTTATTGAGCTTATTTACACTGGTCACCTACCAGTGTGGTTTTCCCTTTAATTTCATATTATATTTGGTTTGAATATGGGCATCCAAATCTAATCACTTAGGTGGAAACAGATTTCTGCTGTTGGGACAACTTCATTATTGTATTTGACTAGAATTGTACCTTTGAAATCCTTAAATTTGGAAGTGCTGACTTCAGGGGCATTTTAGACTTTAAAGAAAAAATTGAAAATTATGTGGTCAGATTTAACCATGTATGAGGATATTTAAGAGTGCTACATATTAATGTTATTCTGGTTACCAGATACTGAATGTTCTGCCCTTTACTTTCCTGGTTTACCATTGGCTCTATAGAATTTACATTTATTAAGTCTATTAATCTATGATTATACCTGAATATAGAGGTGTAGGAAAACCTTTACTGAAGTATAGTTGAAACTTGCCATTGCATTAAAGAATTTTCCATGGTCTTCTGTGGAAATTGAGGGTAACCTATAGTCGGTTACAAACTGATAATTTGTTTTGTTCTGACTATGCTGGATCATCCACAATTCTGTCTGTAGGTTGCTGGGAATCTGCCCTGAAGTGATGTAGTTTGTGACAAATATGGACATGTGACCACAGCTTCCCTCAGGCTTCCATGCATGATACAGAAATATCAGGAATGGAGTGAGATCTGTCTCTAGAATGAAACTAAGTCTTACTTACAACACATATATCCCTGTGTTCAAGTTGCAGAAGAGCCTCAAAATCTGCCAATTTGACTTCTGGCATTGAAAAGCCCTACCTTGATGTAGTATAAGTGTTGGAGTTTGAATTAGTTGCATTTTTCTACTTAGTTGATATGTCCTGCAGCCAGACATTGCCTATAATGGACATCAGGGGTCAGCAAAGGCTTTAAGCAGTATACAGAACCCATGAGGTGACTTGTACAGGCCTTCATTTGCAAAGCAATTGGCCTGCTACCATCTCATCCCAAGCTGACACACATTGGGCTGACTCCAACTGCAAAGTCAATATTTGAAGCCAGTCATCTTTTCTTTGTATTCAGGCATCATTCTTAGTGAATGAAGGATTCCAATCAAGAAGAGGGTCTTGTCTGTATTTGCCACACGCATAATGAGAACCATCATGTCTCTGCATATCCCTCAACATCAAGGCTTCAAGTCACATAAATCTACACAAGCTACCATAAGGTTGGTGTCATATTGCTTAGCGTGAGAGACTGTATAGTATTAAAAAAAAATCATGGGTCCTAGTACTGCAAAGACAAATAACTGTAGCCTTGTCCATGTCAAGCCTTGTAAGTATGGAGTTAGTGTGCTTGAATATAAAGTAATCTGTTGCTAGGACATGGGTATTTTTTTCATGGAATTAGTGGTAATAGATGGTATGCTTTTTGTAGCCTATTGACTCTTTAGTATACACGAAGAGGGTGAATTAATGCTTGCATATTTCTGCTGAGGCTTTATCATTTTGGTTCTTGGACACTTGAGAGGGAAAACCTTTTTTGATTGCCTCAGCATGTGTTAATTTGATATGTTTGTGCCTAATTGTGGGTAGTAATTTGCAGTACTCACAGACCAACTTGTTTGATGAGTGGCTAGCCTCTAAGTTATACAGATGCTTATGCATCTCAAAGACTGAATCATTTGTGCCAAGTAATAATTCATTGTCTGTGAACATTTGACATTTCCTATACTGCATACGGATGCCAAGTGCTATAAGGCTGGAATCAAAAGGGATATAATCGTGTGCTTGCAAATATGCTAGATGGGACAGAGTTTTATAAGGCTAAAACCACCCACGTTGTTAATAATACAAAAAATTTACAACATACTTCAGCTCACACAGTGCAGCTTGTAGCAGTAAATCAAGATATAGAACAGTTAACTGCATAGCTGGCTCCCAGAGTACAAAGCACAAACAAATGCAAACAGGGAACATGATAACAATATACTTATAAATGGATTATGGAAGTGAACAGTAAACAAATACAAAATTCAGATCAAGTCACTTGTGTCTATACAATGCATAGTGCCACACCACTGCACATAGTGCAATGTTGCACAAATGCAAGCAATTTATAGTAAGGCATGAAACAGGAAAAAGAAAGCTCAAAAAAGCAAAAGTTGGCAAAAACAACATTCTTAAAGGTTTTAAAGTTATCCCCTTTGGGAAAAAACATGTATCCATGAATTATCATATAGGTGGCAGTACACTAAACACCGAAAGTGTGATAAGAGACTTAGGGACACAGGTGGACTGTGGTCTCATTTTCGATAACCACATCGCCACAACAGTCAGGAAATCCTTCTATGTGGCACACCTCATCACTAAGGGCTTTTCATCCAGAAAAAAGGAGGTCATTGTCCCACTGTACTCATCCCTCATTAGACCCATTATAGAATACAACGTCCCGTTTGGTATGTACCTCTCAAGACATCTGCAACAACTGGAAAGGCCGCAGAAATACCTCACTAAAAGAATCACAGGCGTAAAGCAGATGCCCTATGCTGACCGCCTTAAAAAACTCTAGCTATACTCTGTTGCATATCGTCTAGTCAGAGGCGACCTCTGCTTAACATACAAGGCCATGTCAAACCCAGAGCTGATGGACATGCTACACTTAAAGAAATTCCAATCCCTCAGAGCCACATGCTCCAGGGATCTAAACCTTGTCATCACAATAAACAAAACATGCTGGAGGGATAGGTTCCTGACCCAGAGACTCCCCAGACTTTGGAATAGATTGCCCATACATGTCAAGCAGAGTGCCTCTTTGGCCCTCTTCAAAAGGAACCTTGACGATTGGATGGGAGAAAGGAAATTCACCCCAGGGATCACATCAGTCACCCTGCTAGACAGGGGTCCAGGGAAGTAAATAGTGTGGGAAGAAATAGCCAGGGAATTGTTATGGCTAGGCTTGTATAGGCCCTAGGGCTGATAGCCTAGTACCAACCTATGAACCTATAAGATACCCAACAACAACTTAATTCCATCTCCTCTCATTAGAACACAAAAAATTCTCAGACATATTACTTGAATCACAAAAAATGTACACAGCTATCATACCATACTCAGTAAAACAGTAAATTCACATACCCCAGACTTGATACTTCAATCAAATATGACAGATTAGGTCAAAATCAAGAACTTTTCATTCAGCATGTAGCAGTTTACAGCAAATAAACACAAAGCTGTGCAAATGCAAACAATGTACAGTGATTCAGAAAATGGCTGAAAAAATCAAAGAGCACACTTGCCTATAGCAACAAAAGTCCTAAAGAAATCACAGGCCTTGAAAAGCCTGATTTCCTCTACTCTCACAAGAGAAAAGCCAGCAAACAGTTTTAGCAAGGTTAATTAAAACACCCACACCCACACACACACACACACACACACACACACACACACACACACACACACACACACAAACAGTTTGCAGCTATCACAGTATACCCAGTAAAATACTAATTTCAGATGGTGTACATTATGATAGTGCAGTTAAACTTGGTAAAGCAGTACAAAATCGGGAGTCAAATTAATGGAAGTTTTCCTGGATAGGCAAAGAAACTGCTGCCTAGAGATGTCCTGTTTATGAATCAAGGGGTAGTAGTTGTTAAAATAAGCCTATGGATTAACACATCCATAATCTGGAGAATGACATACTGTTTATAGTACATGCATGATCGTGGTAGGGCAGCTGCAGCACAGACCCGTGGCTGAGATTAACAATGATGGTGTCCAAGCAGCCACAGAAGTGGAGGTGAGTCTGCACATACAGTTACATACTTCTGATGCAATCCACAGCAGCTACGAATGCGTTCATAGAGATAACTTATCTTCCTGTCATCTATAGTCTCTGCCTGCTTGCCCCCTTCTCTAAGCTGCAGCTTGTATAAAATGAATAAACTCTTCTAACAGGAATAATGTCCCTTTAGCTCCTATTATTGTAGTCTTTCACGTATTGCTTACCTAAATTACTTTTTCACCTACTTACTGCCTGGGATCTTCTCCTGCTTTTACTCTACATTCAATCCATCATTACAGCTATCTTCTTAGCTTGGCTTATAACTTTCTGTACTCTAATATTCTTACTGCATTATGCAGTTTTCTGTCTGACTTACTTTTGCCAAATATGTACTATGCACATGTTGTTTTTTTTCTTCTTATTGTCCCACCAGTCCAAAATAAAAAAAAAACATTAACCTTGTTATTTACTGTTAGCTATTTCATGTTAGTTCTTTTTACTCTTGTTTCTCCTGTAAGTATTTACAATTGTTATTCACAGGTGGGTTTTTTTTGTAAGGCTGGAGCTTTTCTCCTCAGGTCTCTGCTGAACAAGGGTCTATACCCAATTGGACTTATCCGTTTATCAAATGTCAAATAAATAAAAAAACAAACAGACAAATAAATAAATGCAAAATAGAAAGGAATGTACCAGAAATGTCTCAGGGTGGACTAGAGTTTATACTGTAACAACAGAATCCACGGGGATGGGCAACATAAAAGTCACAGAACAAAACAGTTGATGGAAAAGAGGATCAAAGAAGGTGCTATGACATTAGAAAAAAATTCACAACATGTGAAATATACACAGGAGAGGTGGGATATTACAAGTAACATGATGTATCAACCTACATCTGACCTGATAACAATGGAGTGTCAGCAGTGGAATGTAGTGTAACATGAGCATCATTAAAAAGGAATACCTGTTTCTCTGACGGGAGAATCCAGCAATTCAGTCCACATGCCAGTATATACACAGTTTACTAGCAAGACGAGCCACTGCAGTAGTCATAAAATACAGTACATACTGTAAGTTTACTGAGCCTCAACAAAAACTAAATAATCGCAGAAGCTGCGTTTTACTTTGATTTGAAATGTATGGTGAAGTTTAGCTCATTTGTGTAACTGATTAGCTTGTGTTAGGGACATTTTTTATTTTTTCCATAGATGTGGAATGGCAGTTCTCTCAGATTACTGCTGGATATTGACGCAGCTCTTTGCCAACTGTCACACAATGTATAACCATAGAAAGATGACTTTGAATTTTTTGATTGTTCTTCGCATGTGTGTGTGGTTTGTCTAGCTATTTTTGGACCATAGCATATTTTGGAGATGGGGGTATCAGACAGACTGAGCTGAAAGCATGAAGCAATCAGAGGGTATATTACAAGGTAAGAAAATATGGAATAAACAGACAGGAGGTGGGATAGTAGCCCACCCATATCTCCCAATTTTGTAGCTCAACAATGGCAGACAAATCCAGAACTATATTGTGTTTAAAAAGGGCCGATCTCCCCTGTGTAATGCAATGGGTATAGAAAAAAACATATTAGATCGTATTCATTCTGTAATTTTGAGTGCTTACAGATGCATTTCAGACACTCTAACTGCAGCATGACATGAAATGTTACAGTCCTTTTCCTGTTACTGTAACAGACAGCAAAGCAACTGTCATATGTTTCCTCTCTGTCTTAGACAAATTCTATAACTGTGTTACTTAATTAAATTAAGGAAGAAAATAGCTGTATGGACTATTACATAGGAAGAAAACAACATAAAGATGTCAGTGGGGCTATGCCATAACTCATCCTGATGTTTTCTCATGTATAAAGATTCCATAAGCATGACTGTAAGATGGTAAATAGAGTTCAAGACGTGACTGGATTCAACTTTCCTTATTTAGTAAAGGAACAACTATATATTCACAAACATGTATGCATCATGTGAACAGCATGAGTAGTAGTTAGATTCTGATTTGTTAAAACTGTATCATACCATACCTTATGTCTCTTAAGGTATAACACGGGTTATTTTCAAAATGTTCTGTGGGATCATGTTAGAAAATTCTTGGCACCCCTCAAGAGCTGTGATTTGGAATAAATATTATATTTGTGTAGCCAGATATTCTGTTTCTCTTTGCATTATTTCTTTCTTTAACAGGTGGTGCTGTGACTCAGACTTAAATCACAGGTATCAACAGCAGATGATTGTACTAAGTGTAAAAAGTTTCCTGACCAAAAAAGTGTCCATACCAAGCAAGTGTTTTAACTTACACCTCAGATTTCTTTTGTACTTTGACTCTCAAGTTGCTGGTTTTATCTGGCTGTAAAAATACTTTACTTAATGGGGTATTAAAATGCAAGGGTTAAGAATTTTGTCATTACCTGCAAGGAAAAAAAAAACAAGGAAAAAAATATAAATCTGCATGAAGTGAAGGTTTTAATTTATTTATTTAATATCTGTTGACCAGGAATGTCCAACTAGGACAGAGCTTATCTTCAGCGGAGGCCCGGGAAGAAATGCTCCAGATGCATGTCTTTGAAATGTGGGAGGAAACCAGGGTACCCAGAGGAAACCCAAGCGAATGCAGGGAGGACATGCAGACTCTGCACAGAAGGTTCCCCGACTGAGAATCAAACCAGATAACCTCTTCTTGCTATGAGCCAACAATGTTAACTGCTGCACCACTGCTCCACCCAGTGAGTGTGTGAGTACAGTGTTAGTGCTGTGAGTTGTTGTTGTTTGTCTTTTGTCTTTTCCCAGGTTAGGGGTCGCCACAGCGGAACACCAGTCTGCTAATGATTGGCAGCAGATTTTCACGAATGCCGAGGTGCCAGCTCAACGTCCAACCTTCAACGAAGGTGTGCCCATTTACACATGTCTTTTGAATGCCACCCAACCACGGGGAGGACATGCAGACTCCACACAGAAGGCACTCCCCGCACTCTAGACAAGAATGGAATGGGAGAACCTCTTGCTGTGAGGCAACAACGTTACCGCTGCACCACCGCAGCATTCTAGTGCTGTGAGTATTAAGGTAAATTCATAGCAGGGTGATCCTGGCTATAAGCCAAAAAGGATTTTTCCTTACCTGTGTGTTTCTGACAGTGAGAAGCAAGGAAAGTAAGATTCCTACCCCTAAGGACACACTACCATTCATAATCATTATGGGGCATTATGTTGCAGGTATTCAGCTAAGTGGTAAGACTATACTAAAGCAGACTCCACTTTACAATTTCCACAGAGTGGAACTTTTGATCACACTAAAATAATTAATTTAAGATAAATAAATAAAAAAAAACAGATCAGTGGGCTGCTTTTAATGACTGTTATAATGAAGCCTTTAAAAGAAAAAATAATTCTGCATTATGTGGGTTAAAAAATACAAACCAGAAACTGTTTCAACAAGTAAAAACTCTTTAAATACATGACAGGAAAAAAAACATGAAATCTGTTTACCCAGTAATATCTGGAAGTAATATATCTGGCCAAAAGGAGGATACATCTGAAGATGATTATCTCCCATTGTCCTTTACACCCACTTTCTTTAGAGGTGACATTTGTTCACTACCGACTGCCCCTCCAGCTGACAGAAGTAGTCCCAAGAAAGAGGCAGTAGAAGAAAATGGACAGGAATTCAAAGTAGGTAAGAGACAGGAAAAAGAAATGACACCATAGCATTAATAATCACTTTTGGGTACCTTTTGCAATCATAGACACCCTTAGGCATAGGCCAATTAGGCAGCCCCCTAGATCACCGTTCGAGCAGGGGCACTTTTCCAGTATTTATTTGTTTAATTTTTTTAGGCTTGAAATGGTTAATTTAGAATGTGTTGAATGAATACAAGAAATACTGAACAGTAAAACAAACAGTGAGGAAAAAAGAAATCTGCATGATGTGGGCAGACCAGGATGGAGACACAGGGTGGTGTGTGTGTATGTGTGGGGAGAAGGGTGTTATGGATCCCTTTTGCATAGGGCAACCACTTCACCAAAGTACATGGGCACAGCTTTCAAATGAGGTAGGACAGAGCCAATAAAAATTGTAATAGATTCAAATAATCTTCTTCCCAGAATACAACAATATCCACTGAAGCCAAAAGCAAAAGAAGAAATCCAGCCAGTTATTCAGTCGCTGTTAAAAAAGGAAATAATTATCACTATTATGTGATTAAAAAGCCAGGTATGAATAGGATTTGAGAGCTTTAAATCAGAAGATACTTTCTTCTTATCCAGTTGTCCCTAACCCAGCAACTATTCTTAGCTGCATAACCCTATGGGCTATTTATTTATCTATTATAAATTTGTGCTCAGCTTTTTTTTGCTATACCTATACACACAGACAACACTTATTTCTTTGCTTTTGCTTATAAAGGACAACAGTACACTTGGACAAAGCTACCCCAGGGATATACTAAATCTTTTATTTTTATTTTTATTTATTTAACATTTGTTGACCGGGAAAGGCCGACTAGGTTCCACAGATCCTGTTTTCAGCGGAGGCCCGGGGAGAAATGCTCCAGACGCATGTCTTTAGAATGTGGGAGGAAACCCACGCGAACGCAGGGAGAACATGCAAACTCCATACAGAAGGCACCCCGGCTGAGAATCGAACCAGAGAACCTCTTGCTGTGAGGCGACAGCATTAACCGCTGCACCACTGCGCTGCCCATCTTCATCTATATTTTCACAAATCTTAAACAGGGTCTTAAAATGTACAGTTCCCACCAGTCATTATTAGAGAATATGCAGGTAATTTACTTATAGAACCAGACACACTGCAGCATTGCCAACATGATACTGTTTTCTTTTTGACTGGACTAGCAGAAAAAGTACATGAGGTGTGAAACAAAAGGTAAAATATCTGGGCCATGTAATATCACAATAACATAAACAAATATTACCTTCACATGTCAAAGCAGTAAGTGAAACTCCACAACCAGTCACCCAAAACAGCTCAGATCTGTCTTAGGTATGGTAGAATATTGTAGGCAATTACATTATTTCAAATTATGCAGAACTACCAAAGCTAGTTACAAACCTGCTATAACAAAACACACTATTACCCTTGCTATAGGAAAAAGTGAAAAAAATATTTTTTCTGTTAAAGCAAGCTTTAGCAAATGCTCCTACTTTAGGTCTACCAAATTCAAAAAGGTTATTTATTCTTTTGTGTCATGCAAGAAAAAAGTGGGCTTGCAACATCTTTACAGATTGCTTTCCAAATGTTCCAAATAATCGCAAAGAACATTTTATCAATATTTTCTGCAGCATTTTAGCCCTTTTCCCATAAAAAATATAAATAATAATTTCACATCTAAATCCTCCACCCTTGTGGCATCACCCATCTTGAATTCTATAAATACATTTTACCACATTTTTATAACTCTCTTACAGTTCAAAAAACATGCCTTTGAGGCACAACTTTATACATCAAATCCCCCTTTATGGGTAACTTATGTATACTTGATCTCCATAAAAATTACTGACACTAATATATTTGCAAATCTCCATTTCCTAGCGTTGATGACAAAAATAACCTCCTTACTCAAAGAAGCAATTGGATTCACAACACAGCATCTCCTTACAATATCATCATACAATCCCCTATTAGAATTGTTTACATTTGTAACATGCAAGCCCCACAATATTATTTTCAGTTGATACTCATGTATTTCCCACATTTCCTTTACTCTTTTTTCATTAATTTTCCCATCATGCCCCTTATTTTAATTCCATAATTCTTGTAGTAAAACATCTATCTTTATTCTTAAAACTAATCAAAAGTTTATAGAAGCACAAAGATGCAGCATACACAACATAATTCAAAATTTCTAAGCCTCATTACGACTATTTAAATATAACACTTTTCTTTTCACTGGATTCATCCTCTAGAACTGCCCCCCCCCAAAAAACAAAATACTGCTTGTAAAAGTTCCTTTTGTCTTTTACTTGGTGACATATATATTCTAGCCATGGGTCTACTTTATAACATTTAAATTTCATAATGTTGAATTTCATAACACTGAGACCAAAACATCAAAATCCCAAAACATTGAAAACTCAGAACACTGAAAGTGTGCTTCATAACATTGAAAACTACAATGCATACGTAAATAACATCATCCCTACCTATAACACCACCTAACAAACACACTTTCTACAATGTTTCTGCAGGGGGTGAAGCCCCCCTGTACACCCTCCTGTTAATTAAATATACTAACTCCAAGATCGGCCTCTGAGTTTAGGAAATTAACTTTTTTCCACTGTAGTGTGATCTTGGAGTTAGTATATTTAATTTACAGGGGGGGGTGCTACCCTGCAGAAATGTAGTAGAAAGTGTGTTTGTTACTCAGGTATTGTTGTAGGTGGAGGGGATCTTATTTACTTGTGCAATGTAGTTTTCAATGTTATGAAGCACACTTTCAATGAGTTTTCAATGTTTTGGGTTTTCAGTGTTTTGAATTTTCGATGTTATGGTCTCAATGTTATGAAACTCAATGTTATGAAATTTCAATGTTATGAAGTAGACCCTCTAGCCATATATCAAATTCTCTATAAAATAATTGATGTAATCAACATGACTTTCTTTTCACAGGATAACTTACACGATTTCCAAATCTTTCACATTTCTTAAATTTTCCATATCACACCATTCCACTGTTACTCAACAACCCATATTTTCTCAGATTTAATACCTAACAAATTAAACATCTTTCTTACTAAATACTATGCCTCTAACACACAATAATTTCCAGAACGACAATTCTTATCCATTTTCAACTTTAAAACTTAAGGTTCTTAATATTTTGTCAGCAAATGTTAATATCTCATCCATCCACCACCTAGTCTTAACAATAATAACAACATCATCTACATACTCAATACAATTTGGAGCACAAACACTACATTTCACAACATGACATCCTCCTACCCACATATTTTGCAAATTTTTCCCTACTGTATTCATTATTAATACAAACAACAATCCACTGATATGGCATTGCTGCCTCACTCTGATTTCCATCACAGTAGTTAACTTAAACATCCATTAACTAAAACTCTCTCAGTAGCAAATCTGTAAATTGACCTTATAACATTCAATAACCTATACTGTATCCCACATTCTTTTAAAATATTCCAACAAAGAAGTCTACTCTAAACAATCAAAAGTCTTACAAGTATTCCCCATAACTAAACATACGTCATTATCCACACTTAAAATATCACCTTACCAAAATCAATAATTCTTGACTGCACTTAATACCCAAAACACCTTCTCCTAACACCTCACCCAGAACATCATTTAGCATGACCTGTATAATTTTCAGAAATATTTTATGAAAAAATATTATATGTCTCTTACTTGCTGTCTCTTACTTGCTTCTTGCTTGGTGTGATGGATTTGCAGTGTTCTTATGACACTCAGTCTTCCTGGCTGGATTCTTGCTAAAATTCAAAGTCTGATTATATTTGCATTCACAGTCTGTTGCATACAGAAACTTGCAGAATATACACTGATGAGAGAATATACTTTGCAGCACTTGTCTTTAAGAGCAGTAACCAATAACTTTTATAATAAATAAAACTGGACAAACGTTGCAGCTTAAAAGTACTGTTCCAACTTTACTTCTCATATAGTACAGATGATGTGAGAGATATAACATTTACCTCAGAACACCAAATGTGTTCCTACCATATCCCAAACAACTGGATTTATACAGCTCTTTATATACTCTTTTAAACATATTTTGGAGAATTGCTTATCCTGTAGAAACAATACTAAACTTCCTTATTTAACAATGTCTTGTAAGAGACCAGCTTTTCTGACAGTGTGAATATCCTGTAACAGTGTCCTGATGTCCATGTAGAAAAACATATTTTGAGGAAACACATTGTCCTGTATTCTATTTGGATCTGTGTATAGAAACATGTGTTCTTATGTCAATGCTGATAAGCATATCCTGTTTTATGAAGAAAAACATATTTTTGAGAAAACACATTGTCAGAGATCAGCTTTTCTGACAGTGTGAACATCCTGTATTTTATTTGGATCTTTGTAAAACATCTGTTCTTGTGCCATCCTGTTTTTCCATGCAGAATAACATGTCATTGTTCTTTAAAAGCAGATTTTGCATTTTTGTTATTGCATATATCATGCCTTGAGTCTGTAAGGAATAATGTCCATTCAGCAGATTCCTTTTCCAAGCCATGGTCATTTAGTATGACTGCTGATCACATTTTACTTAAACTTTGTTTCTGCATTTAAGCAAGCCTTTTCTTTCAGCATATTTACAACATAATTAATTTCAGATTTATATTCATAAAATCTAACAATTCCCTCTGTTTTTAAACATACTCAAAACATTTTATATAGAAAACACAAGAAACAGACCTTTAGTTTGATACAACAAATCAAAATGCAATTTTACATAGTTAATACAATGATATTAAAGTATTACTACCAAAACTGAATGTATTTAACAACTTTTTCTTTTGCAGACCATTCTGTGAAAATATTTTTTATCAGTTATGAGCTGTGTCTGCTTTAACTTGATCAATTTATTCTTTTGCAATCACAGAATTTCATTTATGACTTATCATTAACTCTTTGCAACTGTTGAACCAACTATAAGAGACAGTAACCATGTGCTACTGCAAGCATTTATACACTGCTGAAAACACACAATTTCAATGTCATTTTAACCATAACATTGTGGTCATGTCTTTGAACTGCCCATTAACATCTTGATAAAGTACTGAACTGGGCTTAGATAATAAATATTTGAAAGCAGTTATTTTACTGTGGTAAAACCAATGATATTACAACTTGACAAATTACTTTTGAACTTATTACGATGTATTCTGTACAGTATGTATTTACACAGACTGTTTGCTATTCATGCATTTTAATCTAGTAGGTATCCTGGACCCATTTTTTCTTTAAATATGTTTTTTTCACACACATTCATTACTAGACATTTATTTAATTTGTACTGAATTCTTCTGCATTTGTACATACAATGACTATAAAGTACATTTAGTCTAATCTTACAAATTTAATAACATTAATATTAAGCAAAATCTTGGAAAATGTTTGTCTCTTTAGAAATATCTAGTGGAATTGACACCAAATGCATATGTCATGTTATTTTAAACTACATACTCAACAATTATTAAAAATATTCATGCTTTTTATACCAACATTGTTTTGCCAAAAACTTATTAAAAATAGTGACCATTCTTGCTCAATTTTTTTACATATCTTTTACTCTCTTTTGTATAGCTGTAATCAGTTTTAAGCCATCTCTTGTTTTTTTTAACTATCTCTTGTATAGCTTTACAGTTTAACAGGTTGTAAATACAATTTAATACTAAACAATACAATAATAACCATTATGATAGCTATTAACAACTTGTAAAATATCTTATCCTGTCAGGTTTAATCCAGTTTACCAGTATTTCTAATACACTAATACCTGTTTTTTCCTCTCCCTAAAAGAGTATTGTCAAGAATGAATGAGATATTTTTTTTTTCCTGTAGCTTTATTTTAGACCCTTATTATTTATTTTTATGTAGCTTTATTTCAGACCCTTGTCACAGTCTGTTTATACAGTCAGTGTAAAACTGAGAAAGTGCCCCTCCCTCTTATACAGTCAGTGTAAAACTGAGAAAGTACCCCTCCCCCTGTAGTACTTCAGCACTGTTTACCTGCCCTATGCTGTGAAAATAGAATGTATGTCAGCCTAACACTATGGTTATACATTTATTTTATTAAATTATGAACTTTTGTCTAATTTGATAATTTTTTATAAAGCTTTTGCTGTTTACTACCACTAGTAGGCATTTACACCCTCCTGCACAATTGATTTGAACTGTATATATACTATAGCCCATTTGCTGGCTGTACTTGATACAACTGAGGTTTTTTTTTTCTCTTTTAACATTTACTTGCAAATAGATTATCAGTGACATCTATGCACAATTGTGGCATTTTATGACAATTACTAAATAGTGTTGCTTGTAAACATTTTAACAAGTATGTTTTAATAACAATGATGCTTTAGAAAAACTCAAGCTACTTATCTGGCAATCAGTCTTGTTGTTTATCTTATCTTTCCAGCATTTCCTGTAACTATTCATCTAGTCTAGGAAGGTCAGAGCTCACATTTCATACTCTGTAAACTATAGTTAATTCTTTTAGCATTTTTCCTTTAATGTGATTGTGATTTGCATAACTATGCATTTATACAACATAAATAGACATCATTTTACAATTACCTTACATGGATTTCAGTATTTTTTATTATTTATTTATTTAACTATTGAACTGTCCTGCCATTAATTTTACAAAAACTGTTTGAATAATACCATCTGTGATTTTCTTCTTAAAATTCAGAACTTTAACTGTTTGGTGTTACTATATAATTATAAACAAATTGTAAAAAACAAAATAGATATTAGTTTAACCAACACATTTATATTTATATTATTTATATTTGCTGTTGTCTGCCTTATTGTAACAGATGTACTCTAGATGAAAAGAACACACATGCATGTCTGTCTTGTATCTGTATATCTTTATACAAGCATGTCATGTTTTGTGACTTTAAATTTTTACTCATCTATTAACTATTTTCATTTAATTTTTATACACTAGAACAGTTTTGTTTACCTTTTGACTATGCTAATGAATGGCATTCATATGCTTTACTTTACTGTAGTACTGATAGATGTCTTGCTTTAACTGAATGAAAGTAAAACATTTAAGAATGATTTGTCCAGACATCAGATCCTACCATCCTACCATGTATGTTTAACCATTTTCAAAACATAAACATATTATAAAATATATTTCTTTTGCACAGATTAACTGTGTATGCAGGAAATTCCCTGTCTCTGTCAGTTCAGCTAATTTATTTCCTTTATTCTGCAACTGCTTTTGAAGAATTTCCTGGAATGTTGTATGGTCTTTCTGACATTCTTTAGTAAGCTGTTCTGCTGAATTTGAAACTCCTATGCACTTTTGAAAAGATGTATGTATAACTTGTCTAAGCTTCCTGAACTCATTGTGTCTGTCGTTTAGAAGTTTACTACATTCCTTTGTAACAAAATGTACTAGGGGTTCTATCAGTAACTGATTTGACTCACATGTGGTGACAGGACATAACTGTTCAACATCAGAATGTAATGGAAACACTTTACCCTTAGTTAATTCTTCAGATCTGTCTTTACAGTCTATTTTTATATTTGCAATATGATGCAATATTTTTTTATGACATAATACACAAAATGCAGTTTTGTTGAATCACACAATAAACATTTGTCATTTTTCACATGGTTTTCTTTGAGATACCAGTCAAATATTGTAATACATTTGCATAATGCCTTACTATCAACCTGCCCTAATAAGGTTTTACATTTACTAATGTGCTGTGTATACCAACATAGCATTTTTTTACATTTGCTTAAATTATGCATGAAAATATCCATACTGTCTAATCTAATATCCAAGACTGTTTAATATCCAAAACTGTCGAATAGCAACCATACTAAAAAATGTGACGTAGAAAAAAGTCTTACCAGTGAGCAAGAAAACAGGTGATCAGGCTGTTGTTGCAGATGGCTGGAAATTTTTCAAAGTCACTTGAGAAGCTGGGAAAGCACAACAGGCAGTGGACTGATGGGCTAGTGGATATCCCCCTTTTCTTTAGTGAAATTATGGCACTGCGACTGGAACTTCTGTCTCACTCCGGATGTAGACGTCTAAAAAACTTTACTACTGCAAGCTGCATAAACTGGAATACTTCTGTTCAGAATTGACACATACGTACAAATGTTAGTTACTGCAATTTAACTGAAGTGACCCTCTGCAGGGCCTTACCATCACTCCTCCTGTGTTTGAATGCAGATTGTAGGTTCAAATGCAGACTAGCTTGCCATTGAAAAAATTATATGGTGCTAGTCACTCCTGCCTGGCTCGCCATTGAAAAAATATTATATGTCTCTTACTTGCTTCTTGCTTGGTGTGATGGATTTGCAGTGTTCTTATGACACTCAGTCTTCCTGGCTGGATTCTTGCTAAAATTCAAAGTCTGATTATATTTGCATTCACAGTCTGTTGCATACAGAAACTTGCAGAATATACACTGATGAGAGAATATACTTTGCAGCACTTGTCTTTAAGAGCAGTAACCAATAACTTTTATAATAAATACAACTGGACAAACGTTGCAGCTTAAAAGTACTGTTCCAACTTTACTTCTCATATAGTACAGATGATGTGAGAGATATAACATTTACCTCAGAACACCAAATGTGTTCCTACCATATCCCCAAACAACTGGATTTATACAGCTCTTTATATACTCTTTTTAAACATATTTTGGAGAATTGCTTATCCTGTAGAAACAATACTAAACTTCCTTATTTAACAATGTCTTGTAAGAGACCAGCTTTTCTGACAGTGTGAATATCCTGTAACAGTGTCCTGATGTCCATGTAGAAAAACATATTTTGAGGAAACACATTGTCCTGTATTCTATTTGGATCTGTGTATAGAAACATGTGTTCTTATGTCAATGCTGATAAGCATATCCTGTTTTATGAAGAAAAACATATTTTTGAGAAAACACATTGTCAGAGATCAGCTTTTCTGACAGTGTGAACATCCTGTATTTTATTTGGATCTTTGTAAAACATCTGTTCTTGTGCCATCCTGTTTTTCCATGCAGAATAACATGTCATTGTTCTTTAAAAGCAGATTTTGCATTTTTGTTATTGCATATATCATGCCTTGAGTCTGTAAGGGAATAATGTCCATTCAGCAGATTCCTTTTCCAAGCCATGGTCATTTAGTATGACTGCTGATCACATTTTACTTAAACTTTGTTTCTGCATTTAAGCAAGCCTTTTCTTTCAGCATATTTACAACATAATTAATTTCAGATTTATATTCATAAAATCTAACATTTTACAATGTACATTAAGTGTAAAAGACCTCCGATTATTTAGACCATCCTTCTCCCTTTTTTTACATATAAATTTAAGAATCCCTTTTTTTTTTTTGTTAACTTTACCTTCAATGAACATTTATTAAATATATTCAATTTTATCTTTTTCTTCTATACTTACACACCCTTTTATGCTTCCGGACCCATACCATCCATCCCAGAAACAGACTCCATATTTTCTTTGGTTAAAACTCAATCTTCAAACAACTCTTCCCTTTACCATAGTAAAAGCTTATATGCCTATCATTCTAGCAACCTACATACCTTACATCTACAACTATAGCCCTTCCTAGCAAAATCACTACAAATCCAGAGCCTTCACCTTCTTATTAAACAAAAACACAACACCTGAACATCCATTCCTTCCTAAATTCCACAAAACCTTTCCACCCCAAAGAAAACATTTGTACCCTATCATTTTCAGAATAAACTTAGTATCTTAGAAACATACAACACACACATTAAATTTTCTAACTCACTGCAGTACAGCTGTTCTCTTGTTTCTATTATTCAAACTACTATGATTTATAGAAACAATCCTAACATTACTCTTATTCTTCCTTTTTGAGTTTTGATGAGATTGTTTTTAAATGTCCTCACCTTTACTCTCACTCTAGCTAGTGTAAACATTTTCTTTCTCACACCCTTTCTTCAGACCATGACCTGTTACTCCCAAAGCCATCATAACACATTCACATTCTTCTTTCATAAAGCTTTCTCCTTCTTCCATGTGTAAGTAACTTTGCTTTCTTTTCTATCTGAAATACTGATTTCTTTAACCTTATTTATCGCACTCTCTCCACGTAAGTCTTCTCTTCCACTCTAATACTCTCCACCTTCTGGAACACTCAAATTGTCCTTATGAATACCTCGTATACATATACTTTCACAAAGAAACCAAGAATGACCCTTCCTCTTACACAATATACATTCCTTATTACATCTACTCATTTTATACATCTTATTTTATTACATTCATTAATCAAATGATATAACTCCCTATAAAAATAGCATGCCTTAGATTGTCCTGTATATCCAATTCTGCCCCTGTTATCCAATTCTGCCCCTGTTACCTAAAACATATATAACACTAGGCAAATGCGTTAACATCATTTTGCACTTTCGAAAATAATTACATTTCCTACACTCATTCCATACCATTTGTTATTACAGAATGGCACATTTTCAAAAAGACATTTTTAAATATTTGACTTCAATTTATTCTGTTCTAAACTGTACAAATACATTTTTGTTGAATGTATTCCTTACCCAAAGAAAATACACTTGTTCCATGAAAAACAGTAATTTTTGCACGTGACTTATCCTAACAGTAAATTGTTGATTATTTGTACTATCCACAGATTCACTTGAACCTCTTTCTGAACTCCAAACAACTCCTTTTCTTTTAAAATTGTAACCATCTCCGACAAATACTCAAACTGTTCCTCTGCCATCATACTCCCACTACTCCCAGACGCCACAACACCGAGAAAAGTAGGAGGAACTACTACAACAGCAGCACACACTCATTCAATCAGTAGGGGCAGCTGCCTGATGTCTTGGCCAAATTTCCCCTGGCAGTGTTTGAACTACCTCAGGTCTCCCCTAAAAAAAGGCTACTAGCCTATTGGGACTAACCTAGTCAACAAAGTATGAATAAAAATTAAAAAAATGAGCACAGCTTACATCAGGTGCTCAGGGTGTGTACATGGCACCCAAAATATGTGAAAGGCAATCATAGAAGAACCGATGAGTTCCAACAGTCACTGCAGAGGTTGTGAGAGAGTTCTAGGTAGTTTGTGCTGACATGTTGGAGTGCATGAACTGAATGCATGATTCGTTAGATATAATGAATCATGCACTGGAATGTGAAATGTCTACTCAGGGTCATCTAACAAGGGTGAGGAGTCATCCTCAAGGCTAGTCACCTGTGACGTCCCTGAATACTTGGTGACTTGGCCATGGAAGTGTGAGATCTTTCTTCTTTAGTGCTAGCACATCCACTGTAACATCAGTTGTGGATGTGTCTAAACCCAGGAAAAGCCAACCCAATGGTTATGGTCGGCATCATGTTTGGACATCCTCCAGCAGACATCAGTTATGGTTACATAATAAAGCAACATCTAGTCAATGTCTTGAAATAACGGGTATGACTCCTGGCAAAGCTGGTTCTCGTGTGAGGGACATGCATGGGAAGCTGTACTTTCTCTCTTACATGCCCAAGAACTGTCCATTATGCCATGATGCACTGCTGCACTACAAACTCAAGCTGTGTCCCTTCAGATACACACACACACACACACACACACACACACACACACACACACACACACCACCAAATTCCCAGCACATCTCTCACTTCCACCTACCTTGGCCCTTTCCAACACTAAGTCACTTTTACTATTTCTGACATTTTTCCTAAAACTAATATTTTATTATTATGTACCTCTGTGTCCCCACTCACAAACTTCCCTGTAAAAGACATGTGCTCCTGTAGTCCCTCCCATTCTGCAAATGATGGTAACTGTGCCTTGCATTTTGTATATTGCTGATTGGACTGAATATGTGTGATGGACAGCATGGCCAGCTTATGTATAGGTAAGTAGAGTCTGGTATGTTTGTACGCATAATCTTTACAGTATTGTAACTGCTTATCTCTTATGGAATTGCAAGAGTAATCTGGAGTTACTTTTTAGGAATTATGTACTGAAAATTATTTAATTACCAAAATAACACTTAGGAATAGTATAACTATGCTAAAATAATGTATCATCCATAAAAAATACTGAGCATTAATAGAAAAATGTAAATTAAAACAAATGCATTTATTCTTATATTCTTAGAGATTTCTCCATAGTTTTAAATTATCCTTCAACATACATGACTCTTCCTAGTGATTCAAACATTTTATTGTTTTATCAGTCTTGCAGAACAAACAGTGTGTAAGCAAACACAATCTGTGATAGACAGGTCACCCTCTGTCTAAAGGATGAAGAGATATTGTGAGGATCCATGCAACCCTTTCTGCCCAAACGCTTTACTATGCTTTGCTAAAATATATCACTGCAATGAGAACTATTTTTTCTCTCTGTGCTGAATTCTGTGCTGAATTATGTTGTAGAGTTCTGTGCAATCCACTGCCTCTGTGCTAGTGCCATGGCACATTGTGTCTGCCTCTATCTGGCATGGTCATCCCTTGCTTCCGGCCACTCTTCTGACTCCTCATCTGTCTCAGCAGCTGCTGTCTGTGGTGTTGTGAACTGTGGCCCCTGCATGAGTCCAGCCTGCTGTAACTGCTTCCTAATAATGACATTGTGTAACACAGCACATGCAAGTCAGGATTTCCACACACATGGTGGATTCATACTGCAGGGCACCACTGGATGTGTACAAGCAGCAGAACAATGACTTCAGCAGCGAAACATACATTTTTGATTTGTGTTACAACATGGCTAGAACCATGTTCAGTTTGGTGAGGAGAATTTCTAATTGGTGTCATGAGCTCAGGTTCCAGGGCATATCTGGCATCACTCTTAAGACAGCCCTGTGGAAAGTCATCTCCTCATAAACTTTTGATAGAGATCACATGTGTGCCACATGTGAGAGTCATGGAAACTGCCTGGATGGCCTAAACAAACATTCCAGATTATACCTTGTGCATTACAGACCACCTGTCGTTCCAAGTTTAACAACTGTTTTTTTTTTTCTTTCAGTGTGGGTAAAGCATATGGCTTGCAGTACCTTAGGAAATAGAGCTATAGCACAGAAGTCCAACATGGTGTTTGTTCTTTCCTCTGCAGTAAGTGGGGGCCACATGTTTCCCCATATGCTGAAGTAAGGCATCAAGGAACTGATGGAGTGTTTTTAAGACAGATGCCCGAGATTCCCCACTGTGTCCACAGTGGGTCTCTGAAATGTCTCTATAACTAATATATGTAAAGCCACACATCACTATGTAACCACTGGAATGGCTACTCCAGGACTCCTACAAGGTTGTAGATAATGACACATGTCCATCATTTTCCACAGTGTCCCTGTCCACATAGTATAATTCCATTTTGCTGGTGTTGTTGAGTGCAAGAAATAAAAAAAGAGAACGGACTCCTTGCGCCAGCAAACACCAAGGCAGTAAAATATCTTAACGCAATTTTATTCAAATGACCAGCGTTTTCGCCACCAACAGGTATAGCTTCTTCAGAGATAAATTTAAAAATGAACAACTGAACTCAAGCACGCTCAAAATAAATAACCACAGTAAAGGGAAATGACATCACATATCATTTCCTGACATGTTCAAAAAGTAAAAATAAATTCTTTAAAATTGTGTCAGCTAAGTACTATCAGTGACACTAAATATTAAAAACATAAAAAAATATATTGACAAATATATATATATCTAAGGGTAATGAAACTGATTCCAAATATGTGAAGAGGAACTAGTAAGTTCATAAATCACAACAATTAAAAAAAATTAAAAAAAAATAAAAAAAAAATACAGGCATACCATGTATCCAAAAAACAGTAACAAGTCAAAGGGCAAAAAATAATTGTCTATTGTTATTAAACTTGACATGAGTTAGGACCAAGGGCTTTGAAACTATTTACAATAAATTACCAAAGGTGCTTAAAGCAATAATAATAATTTTCTCACCATCGACGTCGTTGATTTATACACTTCCATTCCCCACCAGGAAGCCTTGGAATGGTTGGCCCTTTTATTAGGTGATTTTGGAGCTTCTAGAAGAGAAATTGACTTGGTCACGGAAATTTTGGACATTGTTCTATCTTGTAATTATTTTCTGTTTGATAAAAAACTTTTTCTGCAGAAAAAAGGTGTAGCCATGGGTTCACCTTGCGGAGCATCCGTAGCAAACTTCTTTATGGGGTATTGGGAAAAGAATTTTCTTTTCTCTTCACCGGACATGATGGCCCCTATTAAATTCTACACGAGGTACCTCGATGATATTTTTATCTTATTCCGGGGTAGTTATACCGAAGCACATAACTTCGTCGATCTATTAAACAGTACAACTGACTTTCTGCGTTTCACATTCAGGTTTTCTGAGACAGATATTGATTACCTCGATGTGAAACTGCGTAAGGAGGGTGATATGAATGTTTATGCCTCAACTGTATATAGAAAGCCTACGTACTGCAATTCTTTCATGCACTTTTCAAGCCAGCACCCCTTTAAACAAAAGAGGGCCATTGTAAAGGGTCAGCTGGTTAGAGCAGGGAGAATGTGCAGTACGTTGGCTGACTTTCAGAGTGAATGTGAACTGCTTGGTAATATGTTTTCCAACAGAGGCTACCCGAGAAAACTGATTGACGAACTTACTTCTGAGGTACTCACTAAGAGGTTGGGGGTTTTTTTTAAACCCATTTTACACCAAGTTCAAACTAGCTCTGATTCACAGTCACCAGTTATGATTAATTCACCTGATAACATAACTGATATACATCCTTGTAATATTAAACCTAATAAAGGATGTGAATTTACCTTGAGTTATGTTACTACTTTTAGTTTTAACTCAGGAGCGATTATGGCTATAATAAAGAAGAATTGGCAATTTATTCTGAGTAGCCCTGCCTTGACAGAGAGATTGGGTTGTTTACCTAAGTTTACTTTTAAAAGGAATAACAATCTTAAAGAACTCTTACAAAGAGATCTGTTAAGTAAAGAGTTCAATAAAAGAACAGGTATGTCCACATGCGGATCTTGCAATTGGTGCCATAAAGTTAAGACGGGACAGACTCACAGAATAAGAGATAGGAAGTACACTATTAAATTTCCACTTAATTGTGAGAGTAAATCTATAGTGTACGTGGCCTTCTGTGAGTGCTGCCCCTCTTTTTACATAGGTAAGACCGACCGCAGGTTGCGTGATCGGGTCTACGAACATATGTACGCTATAAAGAAAAAAATAGACACCAATGCTTTAGCAAAGCATGTGGACAGTTTTCCAGGCCATGGTTTTTCATTCATGGCCATCGATCAAGTGACAACTAATATCCGGGGGGGGCCCTATCTCACTTCTTCTGGAAACACGTGAGTTAGAATGGCAGTTGAGAACTGATGCTTTTTGCTACCCAGGGCTTAATGAAAATTGTAATATTTCAGCAATATTGAGACTTAGAAGTTACTTAAGGTAACACTACCAATAGTGCTTTAAGCACCTTTGGTAATTTATTGTAAATAGTTTCAAAGCCCTTGGTCCTAACTCATGTCAAGTTTAATAACAATAGACAATTATTTTTTGCCCTTTGACTTGTTAGTGTTTTTTGGATACATGGTATGCCTGTATTTTTTTTTAATTTTTTTTAATTTTTTTTAATTGTTGTGATTTATGAACTTACTAGTTCCTCTTCACATATTTGGAATCAGTTTCATTACCCTTAGATATATATATATATTTGTCAATATATTTTTTTATGTTTTTAATATTTAGTGCCACTGATAGTACTTAGCTGACACAATTTTAAAGAATTTATTTTTACTTTTTGAACATGTCAGGAAATGATATGTGATGTCATTTCCCTTTACTGTGGTTATTTATTTTGAGCGTGCTTGAGTTCAGTTGTTCATTTTTAAATTTATCTCTGAAGAAGCTATACCTGTTGGTGGCGAAAACGCTGGTCATTTGAATAAAATTGCGTTAAGATATTTTACTGCCTTGGTGTTTGCTGGCGCAAGGAGTCCGTTCTCTTTTTTTAGTTTTACAGTGTTTTGTACTTTTTTGCTGGTTTCACTTGAGTGCAAGAAATGTTAAGAACGGTTGGATGAACCAGGACTTCCATGAGTGACATCATATACTACTGGCTGCAGTGGTTGCTATGACAGCTCCCTTTGCTGCTTGCAACCCCAAATATTATTCAGTAACTTACACTGCCTGAACTCGAGGATCTGGCTGTGTACACATCTAAGGAAGGTACAGTATTACTTCCTGCCTTTTAAATGTTTCTGAATTGCTATGCCATTTTTTGCCTAAGTATCATACCCATTGCTTCATTATGCAGACATTATCAGATAACATAGCCAGTCATGTTTTTTTAGCTGTCCATGTCATGTAGCTATGTTTTCTGTGTTGCACACACCCTGTGCATACCCATTCATTGCACAGATTTCCTTAACATGAAGAGGTGAATGTTTATAAATTACACACAAAATAAGCTGTTATTAATAGACCCTTGATAACTACTGCCATGACATTTAAGATAAAGTCCAGACATTATCCAACATTGTTAAAATTTTAAATGAATACTGCAAATGAAGGTGATCATATTTCTTACCGTGCCATAATCATGATAGAAATAAAATGCATGTAAGTGCAGTATTTCTCCTAAACAGAGTATTTTCACTAAAACATCAGCTTCCTCATGCTACCCAACAGTGTAAACCTTGGCTCTAGTCGATTGCCCCTGTTTTAGTAACACCTTGACCCTAAGTGGAAAACTGGTAAAATGGGTTGTGGATGGATGGCATGGATCTGCTTTATTATACTATAAATTATTTGTACAGACATAGATGTGACCTGCAGTTCTCCTAACAGTTATATCTTTCAGTTCATAGAAGTGTGCAGTATAACACAAAAATAAATTATATATTAATGCAGCCATAAAGGAAACTAAATCATTCATAACATGAAAAAAGCTCTCTGACTGTGAGAAAACAGCAGAAGTAGACTGTTAACAGCTCTACAACACATCATTAGTGCTGCAGATGCTGCAAAATCCTCAAATATGCTGGCTGAAATACCTAGAGAATGTTATAGTGAGGTAAACCCAATGCAATAGGTGTCTGAGACCATTTACTTACATCTTTGTGCTCTGTAGGTGAACACAAAGTATAGAACACTTACGAGTAGAAACCTTCAGACTGTAAATGTTTAACCCAGTGGCCACTTTACAATATGCATGTATTGAAAAGGATCATTCTGCCTCCTACACCTTTACAAAAATATGCCACGATATGAGTGGCAGTGTTATGCAGAAGACTGAACATATTTTAATATCTATATATGTGTGTGTGTGTGTTTCTGCGTGTGTGTGTGTGTGTGTGCGTGTGTGTGTGTGTGTGTGTGCGTGCATGCAACCATTAGAGTTCCATCTCAGTTATGATCACTTGTCATAGCAGGGTCTATATTATAACAATGAACGATCAGATGATCAAACATTGTTATATCGACCCCTAAATCTCGAAGACTCAAAACAGCAAACAACCAGAACATCGATTTTTTTCCCAGGGAAAAAAAATTGCTGTTCCCCAAAAAAAAAAAAAAAAAAAAACACTAAATGAATTGGGGGGCTAAACCCCCCACACTCCCCCATGTGGGGGGCTGTGACCAGCACCACCCTACTTAAATATATCAACTCTGAGATCACACTACAATGGAGGAAACGGCACAACCCAGCCGACCCAGCGATTTCTATCCCTGGAAAAAATTTGCTGTTCGGGCCATTCGCTATTTTGCTGGTTTGGCACTTAGTGTTCGAACTAACAGCATTTGATCATCTGATCATTCGCTGAACTAAAGTAGACCCTCACAGCAAACATAACTCTCTGTTTTAATGACTGCAGATGTCTGTAGAGGTTCATGCTTTTGTTTAATCACATTATGAAAATGCTGTGTAATTCATTTAGTATTAAGGCGGGTGCCAATCTTCTTTCACTATAATTGCTGCACCCCCCCCCCTACACACACACGCACACACAAAAAAAAAAAAAAAAAAAAAAACTGCTGAACATCAAAAATGACAAAGTCAAATATTTTTTAAAAAAAGTCAAACGTCCTATGCAACTGCTTGAGTAATCTGGAGATACTTTTTAAGAATTATGTGCCAAAAATTATTTAATTACCAATATAACACTTGGGAATAGTATAACTATGTTAACATAAGGAAGCATCCATAAATGTTGCTGAGTATTAATAGAAAAATATAAATTAAAACAAATGCATACATTGTCATAGTCTTAGAGATTTCTCCAAAGCGTTAAATTATCCTTCAACAGATATGACACTTCCTGGTGATTCAAGCATTTCATTGTATTATCAGCCTTGCAGCTCAAACAGCGTTTAAGCAAACTCTGTGATACACAGGTCACCGTCTGACTAAAAGGTGAAGAGCAATCGTGAGGATCCCTGCAATCCTTTCTGCCCACATGCTTTAATATGTTTGATAAAATGTATCACTGCAATAATAATTATTTCTTTCTCTCCATGCTGAGTTAGCTCACACTTGAATGTCTGCCTTTCATTGTACAGATCTGCTTAAGTGAATTGCACCAGTCATCTGGCTTTAATATAGTTTTCTGAACAAATGTCTTCATATAACAAAAGATTTAGAAACAGTAATAATAATAAATGTCTGTAGAAAGTAAATACCTGATTTTAGTAGGTGTGTTAAAATCATAGTAAAGGCACAAATCCATCCAAACTCACAGTATAAACCGCATAACCCAATTGTTTTCACCTACCTATGTTTTTGAGTAATGCTTAGCAACACAGAACATTTCTGATGTAATAATTCGGTTCTGCAGCATGAAAAGGTCTCAAAAAGAAACTTAGTCAATCCAGACACAGGGATATTATTATCACATAAAAGGGGACAAGGTAAATAGCATTACACCTTGCCTTGAGCTCTGAGCAGTATAATTTAGTGGCTGTCAAAACTTAGCATTTATCTCCTTCTCCAAGAAGGAACACTATTTTAGGCTCCAGTAACCTCCTATTTCTGCAAACAGATGCAGAGATAACTTAACTGTAACCTTTAATCTATCATACCTTGCAGTGTTCTGCTGCCCTTTTGAAGAAAGTAAATCGTAGAATGTGAGGTATATGCTAAATATTTACAGTTTACATCATTTTTAGAAAAATAGAAAACTATTGATCACTATAATCAAAAATGTCAGCTTTCTACTGCAACAGTACAAAATATAAGATTCAAATGCCATATTTAGATATATTGTACAGAACCTGGTAGGATAAATTTTGAATCCTTTCAGAAAATACAAATTGTAGTGCATAATTTTATATTAGGGGATCATTCACCTCAATGTTTTATAAAAATTAATATATATATATATATATATGATTGTATAAGTATGCATGTGTACATCATTACACTAGACATGAAAGTGGCTGAAACTAGGCTGGAAAAATAATAAATCATGGGTAGGCATTTGCTCCTGATATTTGTAAATGTATCACACATGCAGAATAAAAAGCAGAATACAATAGTATTGGGTCATGTTAATTTGCTTCATTGTAAAACATGAACATTTGTGATAAGTTTTATTGTAAAAACCTAATCAAGAAAATGTGCTGCTATGTATAATGCATTGATATGTATAGCCATTATATTTATGCTGAACAAATATATTTTTTAGAAATACAGACTGGCATATTATAGGTACCAAAATACCAGATTAGACACCAGAAGCCACTGCTTAGCTAATGTATTTATAAAAGTAGTTAGGATAACGTTGTGGATACTTATGTTTGACAAAATATTGACAGCTAAATTTGGAGAGGTATGTTGGAAAGTATTGTTAACTGACATGTACTGTGTTTGCCATCAGTTTATATGTGTTGCCTATCTCATATTTAACACCAGTAGATGGAAAATTCTTACTATGTTAGGAGCTGTACCAGCAGTGTTAGTGCTTCTGTAAGCTGAGACATCATTTGCACAAAAATGTACTTTCTTTCATCAGGAATATTTTGATGTCCTTCAAGGATGCATCTGCAGTCCTAACAAATGGGTTGTCCTGCCTCAGGCAGCCCTTCGGTCGGCCAGATTCCAAAGTCTGGGTCTGGCCTCAGCTGATGTCGCACTTCATCTGACGTCATAGCTGCAGTTAACCGGGTATAAAGGCATCAGCCGACGCCATTTTCCTCTGTCTTTCTTGCCGCATGGCGCCCGAAGCAGAAGCTGTTCGCAAGTGCCGGTCGGTCAGAACCAGAGATTGCTACTACCGAAGACTTCTAAAAAGCTAAGTACCCCATTGGGGACTCTTTCTTGCCTCAGCCGATGTCAGAAAAAGTGAATAACTGTTTAACTTGTGGGAAACAAATACCTCATAAAGATTTCCACTCTTACTGCCTACCTTGTTTAGGCCCAGACCACGACGTAGCAGCTTGTCTAGCCTGTGCTTCCTTCAACCGACGGACACTTAGACATCGGTCGGAGTTTGCAGAGGAGTTTTTCGGCTCTGCTTTTGCTTACAACATGCCGTCGGAGACTCTGACTTCACAATTAGCTAAAAAGCGTAAGGAAAAGGACCGACACTCACGGTCCGCGGTTTCGGCCGAAACCGCAGTTAAGTCAACCGCGAGTGTCTCGGTTTCGGCTGAAACCGAGTCCTCGGTTCTTCCTTCGGCCGAAAGCTTGCCTCCTACCGAGGCCTCATCCAGCATGGCTGAATCTGCTACTGAAATTCCACCTGCTCTCACAGGTTCTCAGGATTTATCAGATACTATCCCTTTAGATATATCTACTCCTGCACGTGGAGCTGCTAGGCCCCCTGCATCCATGTCAATTAAGGCTTTTGCCAGGGCTAAAGCAGCAAAATCAACCAAGACAGTGCCTGCTAAAGCCCCCTCTCACAGGCTTAGTTCTAGTACTCAAATGCTTAGTCTAGCAGAGGATCTCATTTCTTTGATCAGGGGATCCCAGCCTCACCCTCACAGGGCCTCTCACCCCCCTCCAGAGAAGAGGCCTAGAGCAGAGCCCCCGAGCCAGTTTCTACAGATTACTCCTCTGATGATTCAGAAAACACAGGCCCTTATTCTCCATATGAGGACTCTGATGTAGAAGACTCCATTCCTTCTGCCTCTCCTCCTGAGGAATTCTCTTTTGGGGAAACCTTGCATGCTATGAGGGAACAATTTCAATGGCAGGGCCAGGATTTTTCAGACTCTAGGAAAAGGCTTAGGACCTTTTTGCATTTGCCACAGCATAGGCCTTTAGCCATTCCTCCAGTACTTACAGTTGTGGATGATGCATTTAATGATGCTTGTACTGCTCCTGATTCACTTCCTCCGGCCCCTGCTAAGCCCGACAGATACTACAGGGTTCCGGACACACATTATCACTTGTATAAGGCTCCTTTTGCAGATCCTGAAACTATTTCACAGGGCCCCAAGGCTGTAGCAGCTGCCTCTGCCAAAAACCCCCTCCCCTCTGAAAGGGAATCTAGGGCCTTAGAGAGATGGGGTAAAAAAGTTTATACTTCTGCTACTCTTTCGGCTAGGGCCTTAAACTGTCAATTCCACATGATTCAGTATCAGGAATTTATGTTAGATCAGTTAACTAAAAAACTGTCCTCGCCTGAACCTTTAGACCGACAGTCCCTTCCGGAAATGGCACATAACATTCAGCAGGTCAGTAATCATTCCTTAAAATGTGGCTATGATGCACTGGAGGCTTCCTTTAGATCAGCTATGACTGGTACAGTGATCAGAAGGCATGCATGGTTAAAAGAGCAGTCCTTACCAGACCATGTAAAGTCAAAGCTCCTAGATGCTCCCATGGATAAACACAGTTTGTTTGGCTCCCCTGCACAGCAAGTGTTGAAAAAGGTGGAAGAGAAAGCAAAATCTGTCCAGACAGTCAAGGATTTCTTACAGGTCCAGCCTCCAAGGTTTAGTAGGAACTGGCCTTCCAAGAATTGGTCCTTTCCAGACACCACCAGAGCACAGAGAGGCAGGAATAGGTGCCCAAGAGGCAGAGGTCAATCCAGAGGTGCCTACAGGGGACGTCAGTGGCAGCCTAACAACCAGCGAAGTACTGCCACAGATCCAGCCACTACCACTTCCACAGGACAATCACAGTGACTTGGCACTGAAAACGCCTACCAGGGAACAACTAGAAGCACCCTTAGGCAGAAAGTTAGCCTTATTTTCAGTAAACTGGCATTACATTACAGGAGACAAATGGATTTTACAGACAATAGACAAAGGTTACAGGTTTCACTTCCATACTCTACCAAGGAAGAGAGGAATGCCAAACCTACCTCCAAATCAAAAGACAAACGCTCTAGAACAAATAGACCACTTAATAAGGATGAGAGCTATAGAAAAGGTACCGTCTATGGAACAAGGGCAAGGATTTTACTCCAGACTTTTCCTGGTGCCAAGAAAGGAAAACCAATGGAGACCTATTCTCGACCTGTCCGCTCTGAACACATATCTCATTGTTCCAAAATTCAAGATGTTGACCCTACAGCAGCTTCTTCCCATGCTGGGCAAGGAGTCTTGGCTGGTAACTCTAGATCTCAAGGAGGCATACCTGCACGTCCCCATACGACCAAATTGCAGAAGATACCTCAGATTTCTTGCAGGATCAGAGCATTATCATTTCTCAGCATTGCCTTTTGGCTTATCTACTGCACCCAGAGTATTCACGAAATGCCTGGCATCAGTAATTGCTCATTGCAGGCTTCAGGGAATTCAAATTTACCCTTACCTGGACGACGGCCTGTTACAAGCGGACAACAAAAACAAATTAACAAAAGATTTGAGAAAGGTCATTCACCTACTGCAAGCCCTGGGATACACAGTCAACATAAAAAAGTCAAGGCTGATACCATCCCAAAGGATAACTTTCTTGGGTGCAGAACTGGACACATCAAACCAAATGGCATTACTCACAGCAGAAAAGCAGAAGCACCTACCACTCTATTTCATGGCATTAACAACGCAGAACCAGCTTACAGCAAGGAAAGTCCTGCAAGCCCTGGGTTACATGGCATCTTGCATAATATTGATTCCACATGCCAGACTACATATGAGGAAGTTGCAATGGTACCTAAGGAATTTATGGTCTCAGCACAAGCACAGCCTAGAAACCCAAATTCCAATAATTCCATGCCTGAAACAAGAATTCCGATGGTGGGCTCAGGCCTGTCAATTGAACAAAGGACTGCCCTTCCACAGCCCTCAACCAAGCCAGACTATCACCACGGACGCCTCAGACCTCGGTTGGGGGGCACACATGCTGGACAAGTGCATACAAGGCTTATGGACTCAAGACCAGCTGAGCCTACACATAAATCAAAAGAGATGCTGGCAGTAAAACTGGCAATTCAGACATTCAGACCGTTTCTTCAACAGGGTCAATTGCTGATAAGGACGGACAACACCACAGTTATGTGGTATATCAACAAACAGGGAGGCACACATTCATATCCTCTATGCCGGATGGCAATGGACCTCTGGAATGTGGCCCTGAGCCTCAACATTCAGCTCCAGGCAATATTTGTGCCAGGAAAAGAAAATATACTAGCAGACATCTTAAGCAGAACTACCACGGATGCCCACGAATGGATGCTGCATCCAGACATCTTCAAATCCATTACAAGGAAATGGGGACTACCAGAAATAGACTTATTCGCATCCCCACACAACCACCAATTGAAAAAATTCTGCACAAGGACATACCACCCACTTGCTTGGAAGGTGGACTCCCTATCTTTCAGTTGGGAAAACCTGACAGCATATGCATTCCCACCTCTTCCTTTGATGCACAAGGTGCTACTGAAGATCAAAGAAGATCACCCAAGGATCATCCTGATAGCTCCAGACTGGCCGAGGCAGCATTGGTACCCATTACTGAGGAGTATGTCTCTGGGACTCACATGGCCTCTACCCCTAGTTCCTTTACTGCTAACGCAGAACAACTTCAAAACCCTGCATCCAAACTTGAAAACACTGCAGCTAGCTGCTTGGAACATTGCATAAGACAAAATAACCCAGATTTATCTCAAATGGTTAAAGACATTATCTTGGAGGCTCGCAGACCCTCAACAAGAAAAACTTATTCAGCAAAATGGAAAAGATATCTCATTTGGAGTACAGCAAAAGGAGAAAATGTATCACTGGTAAACATAGCTAACATCCTGGAATACTTAGCAGAGCTTTTCAACAATGGCCTGTCCTACTCTTCCATTAAGATTCATGCGTCAGCTATTTCAGCAGAATACAACATGGATCCTCCAGTCTTCTCTCATCCTCTACTCAGGCAGTTTCTGAGAGGAATTAAAAATGTAAAGCCACCAAGGAAGCCACCATTGCCTACATGGGACTTGAACTTTGTGCTAGAAAAGTTGACACTCCCCCCTTTTGAACCAGCAGCAACAGCAGAATTACAGTACTTATCATGGAAAACTGCTTTCCTGCTTGCAATCACTTCAGCAAGAAGGGTTTCTGAATTACAGGCATTAATGGCAGTACAGCCCTTCCTTATCTTCCATCAGGATAGAGTGTCCATCTGAACTAATCCTACTTTTATGCCAAAGGTGGTCTCCAGGGTATCATTAAACCAAGCAATCCACCTACCTACATTCTTCCCCAACCCACAGAACAGGGGGAAAGACTACTACATACCTTGGATGTGCATAGGCAATTGCGCTACTACCTGGACAGAACCAAGAACAATAGAAAAACTGACCAGCTTCTGGTAGCATATGCAACAGGAATGGAAGGAAAAGCAATTTCAAAACAGACAATCTCAAAATGGATAGGAAATTGCATTAGATTTTGTTACTCTTATCATGGAAAGACAACTCCAGAAAACATCAGACCTTACTCCACAAGGGCTACAGCCACTACTACAGCTTTTTTACGAGGAGTGGCTACCAAAGACATTTTAGAGGCTGCTACTTGGAGCTCCGTGCATACATTTGCCAAGCATTATAATCTACCCTTATACTCCAGATCCCGAGCAGGTTTTGCCACTGCTGTTTTGCAAGGGATCTTAACTACACCATAATCTTCTTAGTACCTCCTCCCCCAGTTTGGCTATGGTATTCTACCCATTTGTTAGGACTGCAGATGCATCCTTGAAGGACATAGTACAGTTTTGTACCTACCATAAATGTAGATGTCCAAGAGGTATGCATCTGCAGTCAGAATTACCCACCCTCCTTCCCCTCTGTGGTACTCCTAGGGTATTTGCCCATGTCTTAGCTAGCTGGGGGAATCTATTATGGTGTATTTGTTTGTATATATGTATATACATGTTTATTTCTATTTTGCTCTCTATTGTTTGGAAACATTTGCATTTATCCAAATTTAACCTTCCTAGAGGGCACCTGGCATCTGGGGCAAGAAACACTGAGGAAAATGGCATCGGCTGATGCCTTTATACCCGGTTAACTGCAGCTATGACGTCGGGTGAAGTGCAACATCAGCCGAGGCCAGACCCAGACTTTGGAATCTGGCCGACCGAAGGGCTGCCTGAGGCAGGACAACCCATTTGTTAGGACTGCAGATGCATACCTCTCGGACATCTACATTTATGGTAGGTACAAAACTGTACTTTTTCTGTTTTGGTCCCCGATACCTCTGGTTGATGATATCTATCCTTACCATATTAAACTAGTATGCTTCTCTCCCCTCTTAGACCACCAATTACATCCAATAGGATACATGGGATCTTGTCTGCATCACATGCCTACCATTTGGTGAAATTTTTCACTTAAGAAAGGCAATGGCCACGGGTGTGCATCACATATGTGGCTAAAGGTGGAAATTTTAGAATACGGCAAAGGGAGACAATGAGTACCAGAGTGGGCATAATGGTGCAGGCATCACTAACCATGCTGTCAGCTCACTCATACCCCTCCCTACTACAACAGTAACATGTCTGCCACCAGTGAGAGACCTGAAATCCCAAATAAGGCATGTCCTGATTGCATGAAAGTTATCCATCTCTCCCTATGGGTAGGCAAGCTGACATAAGACACTCATTCCCACAACCCTGACCTGGCACCTCTAGAAGTAGACACCCTAATCAATCCTGGGTTATTTCACTAACTGTCAGAGCTCTGACACTGAATGCCATGGAGCCAGGACAGGTTCTTCTTAATCACTGTACTTTTCAATATGTAACGTGGCTTATTACTTTTATCACCATTTAAAAAAGGCAGAATTGTTCAGGCTATCATAATTTAAGTTATGGGAATGAAATGTTAATTCAACTTGTCCTTGAAGATCACAAAAGATATTACAATTTCCTCTAAATGTGGATTTTAAGAACTATCTTTCACATTATTTGACTCTCTAAATCTCAACACAGATGGAAAAATTCACGGAAAAAGGGTATTATTATACAAACAAAATTGTTGACTTTGTTTAATAGGATGTTTAGAATGTTTCTTGAATCTTTTGTAAGCCTTGTTTATTACATCACATGTATTGCCTGGTGAAGTTATATGAAAATGCATACATATTGTTTCCCAACATGGTGCTACGTAAACTAAATCAAGGTACTTACTTTGCAAAGAGTTCAATCTTATTTGGTGAATCTCACATCTTACCTTACTAATACGAAAAAAAGCCAGTTGCATCTGTTTAATAACAATTGTCTTCATCATATTTGGATTTATCAATTAAATATATATTCAACAATAAATGGATTTGAGGGTTAGCATTTTTATTTTTCTTAAACTGATTTAATCAATGATATAGGTTTGTTTGTGTCTTTCGGCTTTTCCCAGTTCGGGGACACTAATCAATGATATAGGTAAGAGGACATATTTACTGAAATGGTTGTGCAGCATGACCATGTAATTAATTACTTTAAGAAACTCACCACCTTGGTATTGCAGTATGATAAAAAGCAAAGAATTGGTTAAGTTTCCCAAGACATTTTATCATACAAGCCACACTAATATTAATAACTATCTTGAGTGACTGGATTGGATGATGTCAATGTGAAAGTATGCTGAAGTTTAATCAATGATATCATTATGCTGTTATTGACAGTAGATTTTCAAAATGAAAACAATAGTAAAAGGCTTAAAATATTAAAATATTCAGGTATTTACTGGGCTTGCAGTTCAATGGAAAATTGAGCCTAGCTCAAATTAGCAATTTTTCGCAAGTGCTGTCTAGTTAAGTAGCTTGACCAAGGACACACAGTAGGCAAATGAGCAATGAGGGAATCAATCACTGTTCCGCTGGAACTCCAGGTATACTGGTGATATAAGAACATTCAGGAAAATATTAAGAAGAAAAAGCATTACTGGACAGTGTTTAATAAGTTCAAGTTAGAGAATAGCACTAGTTTTGAAGACATTCTAGAGAACTGAAGAATTTCAGTAGGAAAAAGTGAGAGTATAAGTTGAAAGGAAACAACACTAAATGCAAAGGATAAGAAGAAGAAGAAGAAAGGATTTTATGCATGGGTTAGGAATTACAAAACAAGATCTTAATTCTGATGGCAGGGAAATGACAAAAACATTTAGTGATATCTTTGCTGAGTTTCCTCCTACAGTAAATAGAACTAAGGCTGGTTGTCCATCCATTATAAATGCAATCAGCAAAGAAGGGCAGAGTGGATGATTAGAGAGGTTTACCTTTGAAAGCTTGAAACACACATTGTCGAAAGACAGTTGTGTGGAAGTATGTTTTCAAGTTTTCAGATAACCGAAAAAAAAATGCATCGAATGTGCAATGAGCGAATGCACATTGACATTCGCTCATTGCAGATTCGACATTTTGGGTGTGGAGTGCACTATAGTGGGGGTTGGGAAGTGGACCCTTTCCCCACTATAGTGCGCCCTCGGAGTTAGAATAATAAAATAGGGCGGGTGGGGGTGCAGGGGGGCTTGCCCCCCTGCATTGCGACATGTATTTGAAATTGTAGTTTGAAAATCAGCAAATCTGCTTTTCGATTTGCTGATTTTTGAACTTTGATGCAGTTCGGAATGACGGTTTTCGTCATTTTGGTCCACACAAAGGGCTGTTCGGCAGGTTGATTCTCAACCTTTCAAAGGTAAATTGATTAGAGATATTCAAGTTAACTTAATACCTGGTCCAGGTGAGGTCCCATGTTTTATTATGCAAAATGACTAATTCATCTACTACCTAGACTTCATCACCTCTTTCAGAATACAGCTATAGCTGTCCCTATTTTAAAGATGGTGACATTCATTCTGCAGGACAATAAGTCTAAGTTGCATTTTTTGGAAGACATTTGAAATGTTCATTTGAAAACTAATACCTTTAAGATCTGTAGTAAGTGTTACATAATAAGATGGGTTTACTATTGGTTGATCTTGTTTCATTAATCTTTTGCAGCTGTATACCAATACAGACGAGGTAGCCAATGTGTTATTTGGATGAAAAAAGGTTTCTGTCATTAATTTACTGTCCAGTTATTTCACAGTTAAACATCTTGAGGTAGCATCTTTACATAACTACACTGCATTAGTAATCAGCTTCTACACTCTTCCTTTTGTGTCAGGATGGTTGAGCAAGTTTCAAAAAATAAGGACCTCTTTGGGGAGATGCCCACTGTTCAGTACTTGGCAACTGATGTTAAATATTGAATCATGTTATCTTTGCTTTATTCATTAAATGTGTGATGTAGTAAATTTGCAGATGACACCACAATTGTCACTGTAATTTCTATATATGTGTTCACTTGTCCTGTATGAGTGACTTATAACATTTGTTATATTAATACTGAATTGCATTTGACTCATTAATTCCCTACCAGCTTTCAATTAACCGGGTATAGTTTCCTAAATGCCAACAGGATGGCAATCCTTTGCTTACAGCTGAGAGTAAAAGGAAAAAATAAAGGTGACAAAAACATTTTAACTAAACAAGAATAACCAATTTTTTAATTTATTTTGCAGGTAAAGTTGTAGTTCAAAGTGTGTGATATAACTTTAAGAAGCATTCCAATTAGTAGGCACTTGCAAGCAAGAGTGCCATTTTGAGTGAATAGCCAGAGTGAAAGCATGTATGTGTGTAGCAGTCTGTCAGTCAGTTAGTTTAAGTTTAATGTTCCTGTTATGCATCCTGATATGCTTGTGTGTAATAAACTACTTAAACGAACACCCAAGCCCACCATCTTATTCAGATACACAGGAAGAGTAACATGGTGTCAGAATAGGATCCAGAATAAAAGGAAATGAGGCCCACAGTTAGAAATGAAGGAATATACATAGTGGATCATCTGAGGCTCAAACAACTCACAAACATGTCAGAAAATAATTCCAGGTACTAAAACTCACCAAAATGATTTTGTTTACAACGAATATAAAACAAAGCATTCAGAATACTCAAAACAAATGTTTAATTAAATGAAATGCCTGAAACTGTGACATATTGATGAAAATATTTTAAATAAATATGAAAACATTTGAAACAATATCTGAATTGCATAAAATGTATAAAAAGAGGAAGCGACCATATATTTTTCACAATGTACTACTTTTACACATTAACTAAAGCTAATCAAAGTATCTAAAGTGTTCAAAGTGTTGGCAAGTGTGTGTAGTATTACAGTACAGTTATTTTGCGAAGTACAGTCAGTTCAAAGAGAATTTTGTAAAATACAGTCTTTCAAAAAGATTATTTTACATTTGAATATTATTACAAGTACCTGGTGTGTGTGCATATTCGTACACAATTACAAGGGCCAAGTTTGCACTGTATTTCAAAGTAATTTGTTGGTACAGCAGAAGGCTTTCACAGATCAACTCTGCTTGTGTTTGATAACAATACTGCAGAAAACTGGAGACTGTTTGAGCAAGAGTATCATATTTTCATACAGGCTGCTTTTTCTGACAAAGATGCATGTGCAAAGGCATTTTTCCTGCTTAATTCAGCTGCTGCAGAATCCACTGAAAGAGAACATTCATTTGTGTATTCACCTACTATGTTTGCAGGGGAGTGGGAGAACCTCCATATTGTGGTACCAGCTGAAATGCCAGAGTGCTTAAGATGTAAATTTATAGAAATGTGTAACCCCTAAATGAGTATTGCAATGGAAAAACACTTATTTTACACAAGAGGTCAAACACCTGATGAAACTTTTGCAACATATATAACCAACTTGAGAAATAAGGCTGAAACGTGCAGCTTTGGTAATCTGAGAGATCAGCTGATAAAAGACAGACTTGTGTGTGATGTTAATAATGATGCACTGAGAAATATTTTGCTACGAGACCGTGATTTAATGTTAAAAAAAGCCATGGAGATTTGTCGGATATATGAGCTTACAGAAAAGGACACAATTATGCTTATAAATGAGAATAGCATGGGAAGAAGCTGCAGTAGTGCTATTGTTGGTAGTATGCAGCACGAGGTTAAAAGATACAGACCCAAGGGCATGGAGGCCACAGCCCACGCTGCTCCAGCAAAACCCAGAGCAGTTTCAGTAAGGCCTAGGGCACATGCAGCAAGGCACAAGGGTCACTCAGCAAAGCCTGTGCCAGACCTCACAGTCAACTGTCGTAATTGTGGCGGAAACCATGAGCCTAAATGAGAGAAGTGCTTAGCTTGTGTCAGCAGTTCCATTCTTTTAAAAAGTGGAGTAATTTCCAAAGGTTTTGTAAATCAAAAGAGATGCATTATTTTATTAAAAGAGACCACTCAAAGAGGCAAGTCGATCAATTAGTAAGTTGTGGCCCTACTTTTATGTGGATAGTGTGTCTGTGCTTGTTGAAAAAGTCAATGCAGTAGGTTTGTGGGCAAGGACTGAAATATTTTGTATTGTTCAGATTAATGGTGGACCTGTAGAGCTCAGAGTACATACTGGTTCAAAGTGCAATGTTATGTCAGCAGAAACATTTGCTAGAGTAAGAGCTGCACAACAACTTGATCTGGCAAAGTCTGTGAAACTTGTTGCTTATGGTGGTTAAGAGATTCAATAGTGCTTTCATGTTACTCTGCTGGGATCAGCTATGACTTGCAATTTTACGTAGTCAAGAGACATGTGCAGTCACTATTAGGCCTCAGAGACAGTTTGAAAATGGGAGTGCTTTCATTTAATAAAGAAGTTCACCATGTAGGCTTGAATGACAACAGCTCAAATTTCGCCCAAACTATTTTTCTGACTATGCTGATATTTTTGAAAACAAATTAGGCAAACTCCCACTTGTGTACTCCATGAAGTTTGACCATGAGGTAAGCCCAGTTATCAGAAAAGCACAGAAATGTCCAATAGCTATGCAGAATAGAGTCAATGCTAAGCTAGACAGAATTGTACAGGTAGGAGTAATTGGTCCAGTAGAAGAACCAACTGAATAGGTATATTCCATGGTAGTAGTTCACAAGAAAGGCACAGATGATATTAGAATATGTATGATCCAAGTGATTTGAAGAAAGCACTAAAAACACCTCATCATCCTATGTGTAGAGTCAAGGAAGTTGCTGTCCTCATGCCAAATGCCACTGTTTTAGATGCAAAAGTTTATTTTGGCAAATTTTGCTTGATAGAAAATCTTCATTGCTAACCACATTTAATACACTATTTGGAAGGTACAGATTTTTGAAAATGCTATTTGGAATAAATTCTGCCAGGGAAGTCTTTCAATGTGTGATGGAACAAATTTTTTGCCTGGCTATCCATGTGCTATAATAGTAGATGATATGCTTTTAGGAGTCAATGGTGAAGTTGGACATGATAGAAACCTCAGGAAAATTCTAGAGCATGCTCATGAAGTGAAACTTAAGCTGAATCCTCAGAAATTTAAATTCAGGCAATAAGAAGTTACTTATGTGGGTCATTTGTTTACCTGTTCAGGCTTACAGCTAAATCTTCCAAGCAAAACAGCAATTCTTGAGATACCAGCTCCAGACAATGTCCAAGCCTTACAATGATTTATTCGTATGGTAAACTATTTAGGCAAATTCGTTTCAGATCTAAGTCAACTTTCAGTGCCGTTAAGAGAACTGACATGCAAAGATGTATCCTGGTCCTTCTCAGAACAACACCAAAGATCATTTGATCTCCTAAAACAGAAACTTTCCAGTCCACCCAACTTTATGATACTGTGATGATAACAAGCCTTTTCCTCCTTCTGGTGATGCTTCTAAGTTTGGTCTTAGTGCAGTCATTCTTAAAAAGGGAGACCAGTAGCCTATACATTGAAAACTCTTACCCAAACTGAGATGCAGTATGCCCAGATTGAGAAAGAGCTCTTGGCAACTGGGTTTGCATGTTTGAAGTCCCATGATTATATGTATGGCTGACCTATCCAAATAGAGACTGACCACCAACCTTCATTCACTATTTTGAGAAAGCCAATGTACACAGCTCCTGCAAGATTGCAACGCATGATTCTCAAATTGTAAAAGTACAATTTTAATCTTGTTTACACAAAAGGCAAACTTCTTTATCTTGCTGATACTTTATTGCAGTCACCCAAAAAAAAAAAAAAAAACACTGAACAGCATGAGAATGAGAAACTTGATTTTTAAGTTATGGAAGTGAGAAATCTTTCTTCCACACATCTCAATGAGCTTAGAACTCACATAGCTTCAGATCCAACTCTCCAAAAGCTCATCCTCTTATCAGTCGAGGATGGCCTTCAGACAATTGTCAGACAATGGTATCATCATAGGTTCATAGGTTAGTACTAGGCTATAAGCCCTAGGGCCTATACAAGCCTAGCCATAACAATTCCCTGAATATTTCTTCCCACATTATTTACTTTCCTGGAAAGGTCTTAAAGTGATTGCACCAAAATCCTTGCAACAAGAGTATATCAAAATCTTGCATCGTGGCCACCAAGGGACTGATTCTACCAAAAGAAGGGTGAGAGGTCTAGTATTTTGTCTTTCTATGTCAAAAGATATTGAGAAAGTACTTTCTCCTTGTTCTGCTTGTAACAGTACTAAGCAGCATCAAGTAAAACAGCCACTTCAGGTAAGTCAGATTCCTGAACTACCTTGATTGGCAGCAGCTACAAATATCTTTGAGTAGACACAGCATTACCTGGTATTAGTAGACTCTTTTTCAAATTGGTTCAAGACTGACCTACTTCCTAACCTAATGTCAAATACTGTCATTACTAAGTTGAAAAGGCATTTTTCTGTACATGGTACTCTGCATAGAGTGATTTCTGACAATGGTGCACAATTTACAAGTCAGCAGTTCAAAAGATTTGGTAAAATGTGGGGCTTTGCTCATGTTGCAAGTAGTCCTGAATACCCACAGTCAAATGGCTTGGCTGAATGTACAGTTCAAAGTACAAAATAGTTGTTAGAGAGATCCAAACATGCCAATACTGATGTTTTTTCTAAACTTGCTTAATCTCAGAAACATTCCTCATGATAATTTACTTAGTTCACCTGCCCAGAGACTTATGTCTAGAAACATATTACCAATCAATGAGAATTTGTTGGTTCCATGGACTAAAAACAAAAAGCAGTGAAAACTCATCTCCTAAGGAAGCATTTTTCCCAAAAGTCCTACTATGATAAGACCAGCAAATTTCTCAATCCATTGAAAAAAGGAGAAATAGTGAGGATGCAGACAGCAAAAGGATTTGATCAGGTTGAACTTGTGAAAAGTTTGTGTGAAGAACCGAGATTGTATATCATGGAATCGCAGGGAATGGGATTTAGGTGTAATTGGAAGCATTTACTACCAGTGTCCAAGCCAGTATTACAGCATCTTCCCTGTAATAGAGACTCTAATTCTCAGAGTGATTTGTCCAATGTTCCTGTTCCAGAGGATTTCCTGTCAGCTATCCCTGTTCCTGAAAGTCCTGAAGCAGAACATTCCCCAGTGACTGTCCCTATTGCTAAACCCAGTTCTAATTATTACATTACAAAATCAAATCACATTTCCAGACCTATTTCTAGATACATGGCAACCTGGACATGATTGTTGTTTTGTTTATTCTTGCTGTATAATTTGCATGCCTATTCAAATGTCATTGTCAATATGAGACAGCTCAGTAAAGAGGGAGGATGTAGATCAGAATGTGTGATACACCTTTAAGAAGTAGGCATGTGCAAGCAAGATTGCCATTTTGAGTGAACAGCCAGAGTGAAAGCATGTACATGTGTAGCAGTCAGTTGTTGTGTCTTTTGGCTTTTCCCGATTAGGGGTCGCCACAGCGGAACTTCGGTCCGCTAATGATTGGCAGTAGATTTTTACGTGCCGAGTTGCCAGCTCTGATGCACAACCTTCAACGAAGGTACGCCCTTTCATGCATGTCTCCACACAGAAGACGCTCTAGCTGAGAATCAAACAGGACAACGTCTTACTGTGAGGCGACAACGCTACCGCAGCACCACCACCACAGTCTACATGTGTAGCACTCAGTCGGTTAGTTAAAGTTTAATGTTCCTATTATCCATCCTGATGCGTTTGTGTGTAATAAACAACTTAAACAAACACCCAGCCTCATTGTCTTATTCAGATACACAAAATTTTCTCACATTCAATGTGCTAAACAGCAGCAATGATTACTGTGATTTCACCACTGCAGTTATGCTACAGGAGAACAAAATACTGGTGTGTGGTCTATCTTTCAAGTGCTGCAAGCTTACATGGGAAATATATTCTCCACAAGCAATGCCGCATGAAAGAACAATCGGATCTATATTGAATCAGCAAATGCTTAAAAAAGAGAATGCTGATTCATTGACCCTATGTAAGTGAAAGCTTACAATCCCAAACACCTGGAACAGCGATTTTTTTCTGAGGGAAAAAATTGCTGGGCCGGTTTTAGGAGTTTGCCATTTCCTCCACAGTGGTGTGATCTCGGAGTTGGTATATTTAAGTAGGGGGGGGTGTGGGGGGCAAAGCTGTGTTTTTTTTTTTTTTTTGTGGCATAGTGAATTTTATTTTTCCCTGGGAAAAAAAATCACTGTTCCAAGTGTTTGGGATTGTAAGCTTTCGCTTAAATAGGGTTGATGAATCAGTGTTCGCTTTTTTAAGCAGTCGCTGATTCAATATAGATCCGAACAATCAGCCCAATAAGTGTCAGTGAGTTCATAAATTTTGGAAACAATAATTTTTACTATTCTTGTTCTACTGATGGAAAATTAATTCATCTTGTGGACTGTTGTGGGTATATACATAGAAAACAGGTTCACTTTCAAACATTATGTGCAATGATCTTGAAAAGATCACTTTGAAATATGGACCAATATTCAGATTTTTGTCATATAGAATGGCTGTGAAATCTTAGTCTCTTGAAGAAGATTAGAAGTCTATTCAGGTAACGTTAAAGGGAACAGATGGTCAGATCAAACTTGTACAGTGTTCTACAGATTATTAGTGAAGACATGAATAAGATTTTGAAAATCTACATGAAGAAGTATGACACTTTTCATGAGGTTTGAAATTTATTAATTATAGTTTTAATACAAGCAATAATACGTTACAGATAAGCAACCACAGTCGTCTTCTTCTTTCGGCTTTTCCTGGTTAGGGGTTGCCACAGCGGATCACCAAATGCATTTCCTTCCAACATATATTGGCAACAATGACTTGGCTTTGTATAATGTGAAGTGCATAGGTGTGGGTCTATATTACATTATCGGCTGATGAAAAGAGTGAACGCTCTCACATCGAACCAATAATGTCAAAAGACCTAAACAGCGAAGACACAGAACATCGTTTTTTTTCCCGGGAAAAAAATGGTGGGGCACGTCTTCGGGACTTTGCCATTTCCTCCACTATGATGCTATCTTGTTGGAGTTGGTATATTTAAGTAGGGGGGGGTGTAGGTTGTTTTTTTTTTTTTTTTTTTTTTTTTGCAGATCAGAGAATTTTTTCTCTGGGAAAAAAATTGCTGTTCTGTGTCTTAGCTGTTTAGGACTTTAGACATCGGTTCGATGAAAGAGCGTTCGCTCTTTTCATCAGCCGATAATGCAATATAAATGTCATAGGTTCACAGGTTCAAAGGTAAATACTAGGATATCAGTTGGCAGACAATTTCAAATGTACTAGCCAATTACTCATTTGTTTATTTTTTCCCTTGTTTATCTTTTGTTAACAGGGTCAGTCCCAGTAGGTTATTAGCCTCTTTTCAGGGAAGACTCAGGGCGGTATTTAGACTACTAGAAGAATTTTGGCCAGGACAAAGGGGAACTTCCACTGCTCTTTTCAATAGATGCAGTGGGATATTTTACATCTACCTGAGCTATTACCAACTCATGCAGTTGGGATTTTGGTTTAATATCTCATCCAAAGGATGACACACTCACAAGTGCGGCAGTCCCTTTATGCTTCCCTGCTGTGTCAGAAATCAGTCTACTTGGTGTGAGAATAGAACCCAAAGGCTTCTGTCGCAAAGGTGAGTGTACTCTCGATTGTGCTACTGACACTGCTATATTTAAAGTATCTTCTAGCCTTAAGAACAGCAACATTGACATAGACATACAGTGGATTTTTGTTTCAGAAGTGTGGGATATGTTGGGATATAAAACTATCATGGAGAAGCATAGCTGGATCATCCAGCACCTTGTGCTGTTACTGTGAATAGAAAAAAAAAACACTTTGCTTATTCCAGTTAGAATCATACCCTAGCTGTTCCTCTGAAGAGAAAAAAAATTGCAGTGATTGGCTTACTATAGTTAGATCCACTCTCCCCAGCTCCTCCACTAAACAGACAAAAAAAAGAACTGGTTGCTACAGTACTCAGGTTTGACTGCAGCAACCAGTTTACCTCTCTCACCCCACTCTAACTACACTTCTTCTATCATGCCAGTGTGTCTTATCTGTTGAAAGACTAGCTCCTGTTACTAAGCATGTGATGAACTATTTGTTCTGAGAAGGAAAAGCAGGTCAAAGGTGGTTGGATTTTTCATGGTTCAAAACGCAAGGCACAAGTTCTCCATGCTGGAGTCTATAGCAGACTAGGTACAGAGGCACAGCTGCCAGTTTGTCCTGATAACTAAGGTTTTTGATCCCAATGATCTTTAAGTTACGAATATCTGAAGTCACTCGGGATGAGTAATAAGTTTAGACAAATACATGACAAAGGGTTCTGCAAACTTAGATAGCCATAAACCAGGAGTGTTGGCCTGCATGTCTGATAAGTAGATGCCAAATAGGAGAAGTTCCAGCTCTGAGCCCCTTGGTACATCACTGGTAACATTTTTGCTTTCAGAAGCAGTACCTGCAAGCCTAACCACATAGGTTCTGTCACACAACCAACTATCCATCACACAATGTAAGGGTTTATGTTCATATTTTCAAGTCTGCCAATAATGTCTGCATGGGGATTAGTGTCTCAGGCCTTGCCTATGTCGAGACATGCTGCATGCATGGCATAATATTATCCACAACTTTGATAACTTTGTCAATGAAAGATAACATATATGGGCCAAAGATCAACTTACAAAAAACAGGCTCAGCTCTCCACTACAGGTACACAAGCAGTTTTCTTTACCGTACCAGTTTAACCCAAATTTTTCTTCTTCGGTGAATAAATACATGTATTTAAAATATACTTATGTAAAAAAGTTAGTCACTTGACACCAACCATCTGTTTATGAATTCTATCAATTGAAAAGTAACACAAAAAAATTCCACTAAATCCAAGCATCAGAAATATCTTCTTCTTCTTCTTCTTTCGGCTTTTCCCGGTTAGGGGTTGCCACAGCGGATCACCTTGTCCGCACATTGAATGGCAGTGGAGTTTTACGGTGTCGAGTTGCCAGCCCGACGCCCAACCTTCCACAGAAGGCACACTCACACGCACACCTAGGGCCAATTTAGAGTGTCCAATCCACCTGCAGCATGTCTTTGGGATGTGGGAGGAAACCGGAGCACCCGGAGGAAACCCACGCGACCACAGGGAGGACATGCAGACTCTGCACAGAAGGCACCCCAGCCGAGGATCGAACCGGAGAACCTCTTGCTGTGAGGCGGCAATGCTAACCACTGCACCACCGTGGCCGCCCTCCAAGCATCAGAAATATACTATACGGAATTCAAAATGGAATTGTTTGAGTGTTTGATATTCACTTCTAAAGTAAGTTTTTGTCCAAAACAATTGTGCTTTTTTGGTGCATGGAATAAAAAACTGTGTTTACATTTAATGGAAATGTGAGGCAGTCTTTGGAATTTGTGATTTCATCTCAAGCACTCTCATTCTGGATTCTGTGCAATTTCTCTGCGGTATTAAACGATAAGTTTAACCAGTATTCCCACATTCAAGGTCATTCTTAATATGACAAATCATCATGCAATATATCTGTAAATATGTGAAATAAAAGTGTAGAAACACATAGGGTATGGAGTTTGTTTTCCACTTAAAAAAAAATTAAACCGCAGCTTCAAGAACATGTCTTACACAATGAATAAGTCACATTTTATTGGAGTCACTTAAAGCACTTTTTCCAAAAACGTCATTCCAGCATCCCTGTGGTAGCATAGGCTTGTTTCAAGAGTGGACCAGGCAAGTATGAGCACATTCTTTCTTTAAAACTTTAGCTATACTATATTATTTTAATTTGGGATATGTTAATTTCAGAAAGATATCTGTCATATTACAGGAGGTCAGTTTTTTCTTTTTTTCTCCATTTGATAGAGGTTCATTATGATGAGAGTTTGAAGAAATATGGCTGAAATACTACCTATATTCTAAGATTTGACTTCCATGAACTGTTGCAAGGAGAAGAAGAGTTGGAATACCTCTACTACACAATGGCAGTAAAGAACTGCAATTAATTCATGAAGGCAGTAAAGAACCTTTATTAATGCTTGCAACTAGTAAAACTTACCAAAGCAGCAAATATTTGATCAGACTGGACTTCTGAAAATACCTTTTACAAGCTAAGACAACACTTTCTTTAATAATGCTAAACATTTCTGAACCATTGCCCAACATTGTGCAGAGCTAATATTAATTTATATTACATACTCAGATCCACAGGACATACTAGCAGACAAATTTAGTTTGAACCACTCCCACTTTTCCCCTTCAATATTCTCTGATCATACGCCTACACCAACACCCCCCTTAAAATTTCCCAAGCCCAAGTTCTCATATTGCTACCTAAGGCCAAAAACACTATGGGCCAGATTCAATAAAACCTACACTAAGTGTAGACGATATTTTTTTATTTATTTTTCATTTGCTTACCAGGATAGTCCATCTGGGTAAAAGCCCGATTTCAGGAAGGCCCAAAGAGAAAAGCTCCAGAGGTATACATGATATATACATAAACATTTATATCACAAGTACATGTAAAAATACATTTACACAGCATGTATGAGTAGAACAAAAAATATATGCTAACAATGTCGTAAGCATAGTTTAGAGTATACTTTTTTTTTTGTTTACATAGTAGGTGTTTTGTAGGTAGTTAGATTCTTACAACAGAGTGGGATCATTTCATATTATCTACAAATGAAATCTTGATAGAGAGATATTTTTTGAGGATGCTAGATACTGGTAATATTAGTTCTATTAGTGTAAATGAGAGAGGGGAGGAACAGAAGATTTGAGGTGGGGATACGGGTTTAACTATGTTAGTTCTGATAGCATAATTGAGAGGGGGAGAAGAGAAGATTTGAAGCATGAGAGTAGCTTGGTATAATGGTAGGGGTTCTCTGATGGTGAATATTCCAATAAGGATAACATGCAGGGAAGTTTGGGTACCATTAGCCTGGGCTAGTGCAGGAACAGGTCCACTTGCTACAGAGGTGATCTTTTAGCTGTTTTTTGAATTGGGTAGGGTTTGTAATGTTTAGAATATGTTGGAGAATTGTGTTCCAGGTTTTGGAAATATAGTGGGAGTAGATGGTGCCCCCAGATTAGTTGCTTTTGAAAACTTGTAGGAGTGTTTTTGTGTGGATCGAAGTTGAAGAGTGTTAGTATATGGTTGGAGTATTTGCTGTAAGGCTGGGGTTCTGTGTAGTTGGTACACTAAGCAGTGGGTGACAATGAGTTGGGTATAGTGAGGAGCAGTGGTGGGACCTTTGTGGAGAGTTTGTGGCAAACTTGGCTATTTTGCTGTAGCAGGATTTGAGTTTGGTAAGGCTGGTTTTGCTAAGGTTACTGAGGATGGAAGAGGTGTAGAGTGGATAGGAGGTGAGTTCTGGCAATGTCTAATCTGGATTGGTTAGTAAGGAATGGTTTAATGTGATAGACCGTCTAGTTTAATGCGTGTTTCTCTAATAGATTGAGAAAGGTGTAGATCGATTATCAGTTTGTCATCAATTGTAACACCTAATAGTTTGGTTTGTGAGGTGGAGGTTATGGTTGTGTTATTGGAGGAATGTATGTGGAAAGATATTGGGGGTTGGTTGATTTGGTGGGGAGAAAGAGCATCAGATTGGTCTTGTTTGAGTTAAGTATAAGGTTTGCTTTATCTAGCCAGGATTCTACTTCTGAGAAGGATTGCTGTGTGATATCCTCTAGCTGAATGAGGGAGTACACATTACATATGTGCATAGAGAAGTCTGTGTATTGGATGACTGAGGTGAGAGGGGTGGATTTGTACAATTAGTTAATAAATATGTTGAAGAGTAGGGGTCCTAGTATGGAACACTGAGGGACTCCTACATTAACAGGAAGTAGAGATAATAAGTCCTGTTGCCATCTACCAGCTTGTTGGCATTTGGTGAGGAAGCTATGGAACCATGCTAGGGTAGAGTGATTAAAATTTAAGGTGGCTAGCTCTGACAACAGTTTCTGGTGTGAAATTGTATCAAAGGCCTTGAAAAGGTCTAGAAAGATGGTGAAGACAAATCTGTTTTGGTTTCTGTGTTGATTTACTGTGTTGGTAAAACTGAGGAGGGTGGTTGTGGTGCTATGGTGGGGGTGAAAACCATGTTGTGTGTGAGAAAGGATGTTGTTGGATATAAGGTGGTTTAGAATATGGGTGTGAATGCACTTTTCAAGGATTTTGGAGAAGGGTGAAGTAAGTGCAATGGGTCTATAGTCAGTGAGTTCAAAACAGTTTCCGTGTTTATGCAGGGGGTGATGTAAGAGATTTTCCAGATTAGGGGGATGTACCTTTCGGTGATAGAGCTGTAGATAAGGATGGCTATGGGGTAGGCTATGACTTCTGTGGGAATTTTAAGGAATTCGGAAGGCTGATTTTCTGTGGCTAGGCTGGTGGGTTTGAGATGACTAAGTACTTGTTTATGGTGTGAGTCAGAACACGTTTTAAGGAGAAGATATTTACAGTGTCATTATTGGTAACTAAGATCTCAGGTGTGGTATTTTAGTCATATTCGATAAGAGAGTTTATTGAGTTTATGAAGAAGGAAATGAACTGAGACACAATGCTGACATCTAATGGGGGTGTGGTGGGTTTGGATGCGGATGTATTTCCAGAATGGAGGAGTTTATTTATAGTGGACCAGAATTCTTGGGGGTTGTTTCTGTGTTTTTGTTGTGCAGTGGTGTAGTAGTTTTTTTTTTGTCTGCTTTTATTTGGGATGCTTTATTTCTATACTGTTTGTAGAGTGGTAGGTTGTCCTGCCTTTTGTTAGTTAACCACTGTACCCATGCTCTATCCCTTTGTTTTAACAGATTTTTGGTGTTGTTTGTTAGCCATGGTGAATTGTGTTTTTTATGCTAGCAGATCTACAGGGGGCTAGGTTTTTTAGGATGTTAAGGAAGGTAGTGTTAAAGTATTGTATAGCAGCATCTAGTGGTAGGGTTTTGAGGGGAGATCAGTTTATTTGTTGGAGTAGGGAATTAAATGTTCAGCTGTTAAATTTCTTTTTGTTACGGATTAACTGGCAGACTGATAGCTTGGGTGGAGGTTACATTTAAGTAAATAGGTGGGCAGGTGGTCAAAGATGCTGTTGGGGAGACTTCCTGTTTGGAGGCATGTAGGTGATTTGTTAGAGAGGGTCCAGTCTAGAACTGAGTGTTGATTTAATGTTTTGTCTATTCTGGTCATTTCCTGTATGAGTTGGGAAAAGCCATGTAGGTTTATAAAGTTAGAGAGGTTACTGGAGTCATAGGTGGACCAGTCGGTATTGAGGTACCCCATTATGATGGTTTATTGGTGGTAGGTTATGGCTAGCCAGTGGAGAATGTCTTCAACTACAGCTGAGTTTTCTCCTGGAGGGATGTAGATGGTCACTATGATCAAGGTTTTGTTTTTACTAATGTTTATTTTAGAAAGATGTATTTTGGTATTGTTAAATGAAGGAAGGTAGATGCGAATGAGTTCTAGTGCTAGATTTTGTTTGAACATTATGGCTAGCCTGCCTCTCCTTTTAATTGAATGGCCTAGTTTTTATAGGATGTATCCGAGGGGTAAGATTTCACCGTTTTTGATAAGTGGTTTGAGCCAGGTTTCGGTTAGAATGGCAATGTCAGGGGAGTATAAGGCTAGCAGTGTATGGAGGTTGTGCACTTTATTTAGTATACTGTTTAGGTGTATGGAGGTTGTGCACTTTATTTAGTATACTGTTTAGATTTATATTAATGAATAAGAGACAATGTCTTGCAGGGTGGGGGGTTGTATGAGGTATGTGTGGAGGTTGTTTATTAATTCGTTTTGGGGCCAAAGTTCAGTGGATATCACTGCTGAGTTGTAGTAGTGATAATATATTAAATGCAATTTTTATAAATTTGGATAGCAGTTTTTAAGGAGATCTTCAGCTTTAAAGCTGGCTTCCTGATATTTGAGTGGATAGTAGCCTATGTGGAAAATGTTGTAAGGGCTGAGTGCAATGTAGGGGTTGTTGTGGGGGGGGGGGTTAAGCTGTGAGTAAAATTCTTATCAGATTTTTTGTGATAAAATTTCTGAGTAAAATTCTTCTCACATCTTTTGTGCTTTCTAGTCACTCCGAAAGATTACACTAAGTGTACATATAGTCTACACGTTGTGGTATCCTTTATGAAACCCTGTCAATATTTAAAGCTGTAAGAATATCAGTAGGAAAACTAAAATTAGAAGGAAGGAAGTGTGAGTTATGTCTGTGCTGTCTGTTCACTCAGAACAGTGTACACTTAGTGTAGGCTTTATTGAATCTAGCCATATGTCTAAGTGGCTAGATAAGATACTTCACAGCCAACTGGTCAGTCTAAGACATGACTTGTCTGATCCCATAAGAACCTATTTAATATCAGTCTCAAAGCAGGCTTCATGGCAGATGAATGGACGACAACAGTCATTCCCTTGCACAAAGGTGGAGCTTTGATGGATCCAGATAATTACAGATGCATAAGCCTGAGAAGTCTCATCTGTAAGGACAGGGAAAGGACCATTATGGAATTAATAAATAATGACACAGGTAACCAACAAATGCTTGACTCAACTAAGTTCAGGTTTTACGAATGCAGGTCCTACTACTTGACTGGCTGACTTCTACTAACAAGTTATTGAAGCAATGGGTAATGACAAAACAGTGCACACCATATATTCATATCTTGCAAAGGCATTTATCCCCCTCTCACCCTTCGGTATCATAGATAAACTCTCCCAGTGCAAGCCAGTCCCTAAACAACTCATTCAAAAGCAAATTAAATCACACGTAGATCACTGGAAATTAGGGTGGGCAGCTCTAGCTCTTCCAAATGACCTGTCACTAGTGGTGTACCCCATGGTTCTGTCTTTGGGCCACTCCTCTTTGGCATTTACTTCTCAGAGGTCAAACATAATATAAATGGTATGGAGCTGATGAAGTTTGCAGATGACTGCAAAACTGATGCCACCATAAACTCCCCAGAGGATACCACATCCTCCAGGAGTGCTTGTGCGAAACAAATCTCTGGTGTCAAAACCACGGACTGAAATTAAATAAAAAGAAGTAAGTGTATAATCATCTCCTTTGACAAGCACGATTCCCCTTGTTACTGCCACATTGACAGCACACCCATGAAAACTGATCCCATAGTTAGGCATTGGGAACCTATGTTAGGAATTAACTGTCCTTCGGTTATCACATATCCACTTCAGTGAAGAAGTCCTTTTTCATTGCTGAGCTTATATCTAAGAGAATTGCATCTGGATCCATGGATGTAATCATTCCACAGAATTTGGTGCTCACAAGGCTGACCACTGAGTATCATGCCCCTTTCAGTGACAAACGCAATGACCACAATGCTTTCTCATTAATACAAATCGAGGGTCTAAACCCTAAAAACAATGTGGAACATCTCAGAGCCTCGACCTTCTTCTCAGTTTTATGCAGACTACTCAGAGGCAACTTGTGCCTTGTGCATAGAGTTTGGCTAGACCCTATTCTGACAGTCCTATTACACCTTAGTAAGCTCAATGGGATAATAATTACCTACTCAAAAGATCTCAAACTGCTTTGCAAAAAAAAAAAAGAGAATATGTTTGAGGGACAGGTATGTATCACAAAGAATATTGCTTCTGTGGGACCATCTACTTCACAGAAGGCACACTACCTCTGTTACTGAATCAAACATAGCTGGAACAAATGGATGGGTAAGTGCAAGTCTATCCCTCATGGATAGGTCGATCATGTAAATATCCCATCACTTCCTTATTCATTCAGTATCTGGGTTATCTGTTTGCAAAATATGAGATAAAATGACTGTGAGGATATTAAGCTAGGTTTCTTAAGACTCTCATATATCAAAACCTTAGTAAGTACCTATATACATATGACTGTTAATGATATTTCTTGGTGGTACATGGAACATTTCCTGGAACAAAGTACTACTAGTTACAGAAAATTAAACTATATGACTGCGAAGCATTTCACTGTAAACACTTCGCTCTGGCAAAGACAGTTGGGAGATACTAAGATTCTCTGGAGGACTAATGGAATTAAGAACTGTTAGATAATTCACTCTGTCATATTTTTTTTCTTTGCAGAAAGGGTATTACAGCTTTTGAAGATATAAAAATAATTCAAGTTTCTGCTCTGAGTTATGTACTGTTTATTCTCTGATGTGAGACTGCAGCTTCATTGTGCTGAAAGGTTATAAACCAAACTTTAGCACCATTTTACATCTGACAGGTGCTTAAATAAGTTGTCTTTTTTTCACACATTTGGAGCATGATCGCACTGCAAAATAATTTGGAGAAGACAGCTAAAGAGAAAGAAAAATCAAATCTCAATCTTAAAATTAAAGTTTGGCATGTAGATCAAGCCCAAGCATAATGAAAATATTCCCCATCAAAATATTACACTACCTACTTTCAATAAGTCTCAGTTCTATTAATATGCAGTTGATCATATTCAGAGTGCGCTTTTCGTTTGCGCCGACACACATACACAGATAGATAGATAGATAGATAGATAGATAGATAGATAGATAGATAAATAGATAGATAGATAGATAGATAGATAGATAGATAGATAGATAGATAGATAGACAGATAGAATTTGGATGTTTGGTGAGTCGAGTTTCAGAGAACTGTGATTCAGATTTCGTGAGTCTGTCACAATTTGTTTGAAAATATGGGACAAACAAGGAGTCGACAATTCAAGCATTTAAACAGAAAAAAATACAGCTGCTCGAAAATTAGCTAATGACACATACTGGCTTTTTTTTCAGAGCAGGATTATGGAACAGCAGGGATTGCCACATTTGCCATTTCTCCACTTCAGTGTGATGTCTTGGTAGTGTGCATAATTAAAAGGAGGTGTGGGAGGGTGTGTGGGGGGGGTCTTCTGTCTGCAAAAAAAATGGTTTAGTAATTCTTCTTTTAACTGAGCTTCAGTGTTTGATCATTTGTGACTAGATATGTCATTATACAAACAATTATCATTCACCCATATGTGTGTGTGTGTGGATGTGGGTGTGTGATAAGTGCTCGAGCTATCTTGTGTATCAGTAGTGAATGAGAAGGCATTTTTTTTAGTGTAAGCAGCAGGTTAGGCTTAGGTACAGGGGCAGAGGCAGCAATTATTATAAGGTGGAACATGTGAATTTCTGGAACCATGAGATACTTAAAAGTATTAACTCCTGGGTTTAAAACTTATCCAGGAATCAGTGGTTGACTGTAATTACTTCTGTTTGTGGTAACACCAGATTCTTTGTGCCAGTTGATTTTCCTCTTCCGTGTGACAATTTCCATTCGACATCACCTAAGATGTCCCTTCCTGAGCTTTACTTGTATAAGCAATAGCACTGCAAGAGTGATTACTGTGTTGGTATATTACTCCAAAGGATGTGATGCTTCAGAGCTTCTGGAAAGAGCTCAGATAAGCAGGGTGGTTTTAGACTGATGCAGCACTTGTCATCAGAATTTTGCTGAACATCTAGAGTTTAACCTTATATTTTCGCCTTATTCCTTGTATAACTATTGATTTTCTGCTAAATCACTGAGGATTACATTCAGTCAATAATGCCAAACATTAAAGTTTCATGCTTCTCACTGTTCAGAAAATATCAGCGTTAAACAAAGCCTGTTCTGTTAATTTTTTAATGTGAATTAAAGTAATATTTAAAAATTTGTTACTGATTTTAGGCCTTTGCTCACCCATTATTTCTGGCTTTGTCAAGAATTCTTGAAAAAAAATTAGAGGTATGGCTGTCATAAGGGGAGAAGGCTAAGGAGGTGATTAAAAATGTGAAAAATGTAAAATGGGCATTTTAGGGAAATTTCAATACCTACGGTAAGTGCTGAATGGTGTGACATTTTGCTAAATGTTAAGCTAACAGCACAGTTGTCAGTTATTGGAAGGTAATAAAACTTAAACAATTATGTGCATTTATTTTGCAAAGTACACAATTCTACTGAGCAAACTCATCATAAATGGGTTAAGTAGTGTCAATGCCAGCTCACAAATAAAGACTTTGGGAGTATGCTTAAATGGTATACTAACAATCAAGCACAGCTTTTAATGCAATTTGCCTATAATAAATTAATCCATTGTTGGCATTTTACTCCAATTGGTATAAAAATGAAGAAAACAATTATACAAAACAATGCTGGAGATGTGCGGCCTCTCAGGCAAACTATTTAAACTTGTTTTGTAAATGTAACACTATAAATATATTATGGGAGTGGGTTATTGAAAAAATGCAATTGATCACTAGAATTACACTGCCCCATAGGGATGATGTTCATTTTTAGCTTTTGGGTATAGACATGGATTTTTTCCAAATACATATTTCACAACAAATTATTAAATACAGTTTATCTTTATCATCATGTTAATTACAGTTTTCCAATGTTGTAAGGTTGTTCACAACGACTGGCTGAGTATATTTTCGTAAATGATTCACAGTCCAGTAAAGGAATGGGTATCCACAAGTGGGAGGAATATAAATCTCTTTGTTTATTTCTTAATTCTAAAATATTTAGAAGCAAATTGAGTTAGATATGGACAAATGAATTGCATAGACATGTTTATGATCTTGATTCATTCACAGAACAAATGGAAAGCTATAATAGTTTGGTCACATTTGTATAGTATAATAGAATGTTGTGATAAATCTGTTTAATTAAAAAATGCAAGTTAATTATTTTTATTTATTTATTTTTATTTACATTAGTTTACCAGGAAAGTCCGACTAGCTAGACATCCGTTTTCAGTTTTGGCCCAGGGAGAAAAGCTCCATAGAAATGTAAGCAAAATGCAATAATTAGATAGTACAATAGTATACATATAGTAAGATGCAGAATACACATCATCCAGTTAGTCTATACAAAAGAAGTATTCAGTACTGTTTTCTAGTAGATACAAGTTTAAGAAAGAAAATTACAGATCACTGCAAGAATAATAAAATTAGTACTGTGTACATATTAAATAATAGTTATGAACAAATGAGATTTCCTTTATTTATTTAGTTAGTTAGTTTTTGGAGCAATAGTAACATCGAGGGGAGGGAGAAAATGAGGTAAGGAGTGGACAGTGCTATGAGAGAGTTACAGATATCTTGTCAGTCAGGTTTGGTGCAGGAGCAATGCCAGTTCTTGGATAGATGTTCAAATAGTAGTTCTTTAAAACTGGTAGATTCAGGTGTGTTTTGGAGGGTGTGGGGTCGAGAGTTCCATAATTTGGCTATTTGATTTGAGAATAGGGCTTCACCGTGAGTGTTGTTAGCCAAGTTTACTGCGAGCAAGTTTCTGTCTGCAGGTCTTAGACTTTGTGGGAATGAGTAGGGAACAACAAGTCCCTTGAGGGATGGGCAGTTGTCAGGATGGGAGATGATATTGTGTGTAAATTTAAGTTGGTAGTTGGTACAGTCGGAGAAGGTTAGTTAGCTCAAGCCAATTTAATTTATGTAGAGCAATACAATGATGGGTTTGGTGGGGAAGGTTGGCTGCAAAGTGGGCTATTTTGTTGTAGCACATTTCCATTTTAGTTAAGTCTGATTTTTTTAGGTTGTTAAAGAGGGGGAAAGCATAAAGGAGTGTAGAGTGGAGGAGGGTTCTGGATATGGCTAGTCTAGTATTGTCAGTGAGGAATGACTTGTTTCTGTACAGTGAGACAAGTTTAATGTGAACTTTTTTAATTGTGATGGCTATGTTTTAGTCAAATCTGAGTTTGTTTTCAATAGTCACACCAAGGAGTTTTGAATGCTCAACTGGCTGGATAACTGTGTTGTTTGCTGAGAGAATGGTGAAAGGAGGGGTGGTAGGTGTTTGTTCAGTAAATAGCATTAATTGGGTCTTTTTGGGGTTGAGGATTAGTTGTGATTTAGTTTGATATGTTTTAATATCATTAAAAGCTTGTTGGGCTAATATTTGGATGCCTGGTACGGTATCTTCTGAGCAGATTAAAGTTGAATAGTTTGCATACTGAATTATTTTAGCATGTGTTATGGATGAGGCTAGGTCATTACAGAATGGATCATTGTGGGACACCGACTGAGACAGGCAGAAGTGGTAAGAGTTCAGATTTCCATCGTACTGTTTGTTGTCTGTCAGAAAAGTAGCTTAGGAACCAGAAGAGGGAAGTCCATCATAGGTTAAATGAGGCAAGAGTATTAAGGAGTTTCTGATGGGAGACAGTGTCTGATGCTTTTGACATATCTAGGAGATTGATGCTACTTGCCGGTTTGAATTTCTGAGTTGGTTGATGGTGTTAGAGAAATCAATTAGGGCTATTGTGGTGCTGTGTTTCAGTGTGAAACCATGTTGGGAGGGAGAGTTAAGACTGTGAGATAGCAGGTATTGTAGTAATTGAGCGTGTATGAATTTTTCCAGAATTTTGACACAGGGGGACAGGATGGCTATGGTCTATATTTGTTTAATTCTGTTGGTATTCCTCCTTTATGTAGAGGGGTGCTATAGGACATTTTCTATAATTTTGGGACATATTTTTCTGATATAGACCTATTTACCAGAATGGAAAAAGACAGAGCTATGGCATTAGCTGAAAGCTTGAGGTACGCATTGGGCAGGTGGTCAGGATGAAGGTTTCATTTTTTTCAGCATCATTCTTATGATGTTAGTTGGGCTGGGTTTGAGGTCAAAAGAGTTGTTGTTAATTTCTACATTAGGTGGGAGATACAGTGGGATGGAATTGTGCCGTGTAACTAAGGAGAGGATGGTGTTTATATAATAGGTGTTGATTTGTCAGGCAACACTCACACTTTGGTTATTGGTTGTTGGTTCTGGGGTTGTGGCTTTACCTGGGAGGAGCAGCGAGTTAATTTCCTGCCACAACTTTTTGGGATTGTTTTCATATTTGTTTTGCACAGATGTATAATATATTTTTTGTCAAGTTTGAGTTGTTTTTTTTGTTTGATTGCAGAGCTGCTGATATGTCTTTTGTTTTCTGGTACTGAAACCAGCTTTTGTTCCTTAGCTTTTGAAGTCTAATGGTTTCTTTTGATATCCAGGGCAATCTCTTATTTTTAACATGATATGTATGAGTTGGTACTAAGCTATTTAGAATAGCTGGAAATGTGTCATTGAAGTATGCTATGGCCTGGTCGTGTTTGAGATGATGGAGTGGTGTCCCATTACATTTATTGAACATGTCTAAAATGTTTCATTGGAAAAGTTTTTGGTATTTTGTACACATTTTTAAACTATGGTTCTGGGGGGGTTGACTTCATGATGGATTAAGTAAGTAGGTCTATGGTCACTTAAATTATTTGGAAGGAATCCAGTGAGATGGTTGTGGGTGGTACTGTTAACAAGTGACCAGTCTAGGATAGATTCCCTTTTGCTATGCTTATCTACTGGAGTGGGAAATATGATAGTTTTGGAGAAGCCTTGTAGATTTATGAAGGTGCAGGGGTTATCACCAGTGCAAGTGCTCAGTCTAAGTTGAAGTTGCCTGTGATAATGGTTTTGTGGTGTAGGTTGAGGCTGTCCAGGCTATGAATACCTCAATGGCAGTGGGAGTATTGTTGGGAGATATGTAAGTGGCAATTATGGTGATAATTTTCTTTGGGTTGATTCTGAGCTGAGTTACTAGGACTTCAAAGTTGTTATCATAAGGGTATTTGGTGGCTAGGTTGTCTATGCTTAGGTTATCTTGTAGAAGACTGCAACCCTACCTGCCTTCTTCTTGATCCTGTCTAACCTATGTACACAATAACCTTGTGAGAGTATGTCTGGGTCTCTTATATGGGGCTTTAGCCAAGTTTTTGTTGCTACAAGAATCTCTGGTGAGTATTGTGCAATGACTGCATGAAAGTCTGTGATTTTGTTAACTAGGATCCTAAGGATTCATGTTAAGAATCATAAGATCTGAACTTTTAATGTGAGGAAGGGGTGAAATGGTAGGGATGATGGTGTGTTGTGCAGTATGTGGCCCAGGATCGGGATGTATATCACCACTACAGAGAATCTGTGATAATATACACACATGTTTGTGTGATGGTTTAGAGAGTATCTGAAGATGTTTTGTGAAGTGGTTAGTGGTATTGCTGACAACTACATGTTTGAAGTGGAAGTATTCAATAGGTGTGTGATTGTGGAGTTGGGAGGAGATGGCAAGGTAGGAAAGTGAGGAGTGCATGGTATTAGTATAATATAGTGTGGGGCTATGGACATGTATTTGTAGGTGAATGTAGGATATTAGATAACATTCAGATAGCAGTAGGGTATAGACTGTGGGCAAGAGAAAGACCATGGTGTGTATTCCTGGTTTTGTAATGTTAGGTTAGCTTGATGGTATGATAAAGAAGATGTGGGGACAGAGGTGTGTTGGTGTAGTGTGGAGGGAGTAGAGTGATTAAGGACGGTTCCATTGAGTTGTGTAAGGAAATGGAGGAGTGTTACAAATAATATATTGGTTAATTGAGGTGTGACTGCAGATGGAGTGTGGTTGCTGATTACGATAAGTTAGGCAGAGTAGTTAGTGTTTGTATAAGTCTAGGTGACCCAGGGGTGGGTGGAAATGGGGGTAGGGTAGTGGACTGAGCCAAAGTGTAGCAAGGGCAAATGGAGTGGGCTGGTCCTTCTCAGAGATGAGTGCAAAGAAAAATAATCAGTATGATAAGTGGAAACCTTGGAGCTGTAAGGTAAGTGAATGCAGGAGACAGCAAGGAAGAGGTAGAGGCAGAAAGGTAGGAGTGTAACCTGATAGTTGCAGAAACACTACTTTTATAGCCTTGGTGTGTAAGTAATTCAACAAAGGAAGGCAAATCCATTTGGAGACAAAATATACTAAGTAAATTGTACTAGCCTTACTTTACAGGAATTCCAAAGGGGAGACAGATCTATTTGGGGCAGGATATAGCAAGATTAATGTTAGTTGCACCACTTAGTGGCAATAGATGAAGCTATAGTTGCTTGGGGTGGGGGAGAGCCCTTTCAGGTGTGCATGCTGGCTGAAACAACGTTTAAAAAATAACGAGTAAAAATACCAAATTTGCTATTAAAAAGAATTGTAAACATCCAGTCACAATGTTTAAAAAATAACTATTAAAGGACCATATTTGCTAAGAAGAAGAAATGTAAACATCCAGGCACCTATGCAGACTTTTCTGGTGGGTATCCTTATTAAAAAAAGTGTTATTCTTGGCTTGAAATAACTGCAGGAAGAAACTGGATGGTAGCAGTGGTTTTATTTGGCAGTGCTGAAGTTGCTGGGGGGGACCCAATCTGTGATGATAAAGGCAGACCAAGTGTGTTATGAAGACTTTTCAGGTAGGTTTCCTTATTAAAAAATGGTTATTCTTGGCTTGAAATAATTGTAGCAAAAAAACAGGCCGTTGCAGGTGTTGGGGGGAGGGTGGCCAGAGCTGCGATGATAAAGGCAGACCAAGTGTGCTATGCAGACTTTTGTAGTGGGTATCCTTATTAAAAAAGTGTTATGCTTGGCTTGAAATAAATGCAGGAAAAAATTGGACCATAGCAGTGGTTTTATTTGGCAATGTTACAGTTGCTGGGGGGGGGGGGCAAGCTGCTATAACAAAAGGCAGACTGTGTGTGTTGTGGGTGTGCACACTGAAAAGGGGCTGGGGAGAGCTTCCTCACCATGAGCAGGCCAAAAATAAGTATTTCAAAATTAAAACAAAAATGTAAACTTTCACTCAACAAAGTGCCTCATCAGGCATTAATCCATTCACATATTCACAAGCCGCTATTTATCATTTACGAAAATGTCACATGTCATAAATAAACCAATAAGAACAATCAACATTTATTATGCCTTCATTTAATTATGGTTTAATTGACACAGCCTATTTTAAATCTGAGTATTCGTCTGCCATAAACAAGATATACATTTGTATTCTTCACTTTCTGTTTAACATCACCACCCTCTTAAAATATATTTAATCACATGTAGAACAGAAAATTTAAAATAATGTCCCTCAACCTCTTTCCTCATATGCTCATATAATGCATTTGAGTCATTTTCTCTTCTAGTACAGTAAGCAGCCAATTTGAAGGAGAGAATGATACCCATCTATGTATCTATCTTTCTATCTATCCATTCACAAACATACAATTTATATAGGTAGCTATGGAGATACATATACAGTATATCATAACAACAGAAACTGATAAATAGGTGTGAAAGTCTTTATCTGAGAAAGAGTATAGATATTTTATGCATCCTAACAACTGACACTGAGGTAGCCCTAAGATAAATGTTTGTCAAATACAGTAGCTCATGGAGGGGAACTGCTGCACACATTTACCTTGTACTTCTGAAAGGGTGAATGCATGTACAATGGAAAAGAGTAAAACTTGATTTATCCCATGATAGTCATCATTGTATTCATTATGTTGCAAAACAGTACGGAAAGAGTTGTGACACAGCAAATGAAAAAAAATACTCATTTCTCTTTTCTCAGTGCAGTCTAACATCCCAGCATATAAGTAATGGATCCATAAATGCACAGATCATCTCATCAGACTGCACTGATGTTCAGATCATAAGGCTTTATGAACTAATGTGGCCATAGTTCTACCTCACATAATGATTAGGCTATGCTGTCACTCTCCTCACATTCGGAAATACCATCCTTGTACATGAGTAGCAATGTTAGAAAAATGGAAATGAAATGCCTCCTTCCACAGGAGATGACCAATACCTAAAGTGAAGTCAGAAAAAAAGGTCTTCCTGATTCTGAGACCCTACAAAATAAATAAATAAATACATACATAACACATATTCTAGTACTGCATTTGTATTCCACTCTTAGCTGAGAAATACATCCCCTAAATGTGTACTCCTAAGAAAACCACCCTCTTGTCCTTGCCCTGGTTAAAACTCTTATTTGTGTGAATGGCTACATTGTTGTGGATACTTCATTCTTTGTTTTTTAAAGCACTACTGTGGTAACTAGCATAAACTGCGGTGGTGGTGCTGCGGTAGCATCGTCGCCTCACAGTAAGACGTTGTCCTGTTCGATTCTCAGCTAGAGCGTCTTCTGTGTGGAGACATGCGTGAATGGGCGTACCTTCGTTGAAGGTTGTACGTCAGAGCTGGCAACTTGGCATGTAAAAATCTACTGACAATCATTAGCAGACCGGAGTTCTGCTGTGGCGACTCCTAACTGGGAAAAACCGAAAGAAACAACAATAACATCTGTGGTAACTAGCATAGCAATTTAATGAGGAGCTCTAGTACAGCGACCTCTCTTATAGTGTGGAAAACTGTGACACAGATTTCTGTGGAACAACTTTGAGTATGTTTGTCACACTCAGTTCTATAGTAGAGATACTGTTTTTTATTTTTTGTGTGTGTTTGTGTGTGTTTATCTATCTATATACATACAGTATATATAGAAAGTAGGTGTGAACTGGAGACTCTAAATTGGCCCTAGGTGTGAGTGTGTGTGCGAATGAGTGGCACGGATGAACTGGTAGGGCTAGCAACCTGATGGTGTAAACCTTGGCTTGAGCTGATTGTCACTGTTGAAGTCACACCCCTACCACATGTGCAAAATGGGAAAAAGGGGGTGAGGATGGATGGAGATATATATATGTTTGTAGTGATGGTGAGAGGGAGGCAGGCCATGCAGTGCAACAGCCGATGTCTTATTCTCCTATTCCTGCAGACATTATGATATCATAGTCTACATCCAAATAACATTTTTGATTAAATGTGATATTTTTTGCAGTTGGTGGCATTTCTCAGGTGAGTCATGTTTATTTCTCTTGTATCGCAGTGCATAATGTTCAGATATAAATTATAATTACTACAAATTCAGCTATGAAGAGAAGACAGACTACATACAAAATCACTCTTTTTCTAGTGAAAGGGATAATCATACTTTGCTGCTTTATGTTGTCCACTAGGAAATGGGCAATGACTTGCCAAATCATTATGAATGGCTTTAAGCATGCTCATGGTGTACTTGATCACATAATGCAACTCATTATGGCTGAAGTGGAAAAGTGGAAGAAGAAAAGATGGCTAGATTAATTAAACCCTCTCTACATGCACTTCAGTCTTCGCTGTTGTCTAATGACTTAGTAACAACAGGCAGGGACCCTTGCACACCTGATGGAAAAGTACTAATGTTATGCAATAAAAGGTAAAATCCAAATGTAAGTCATTCTAATGTAGTCACATTAACATTGTGGCATATATTTTCTCTGAGATGGTTGCAATGAATAATAAAAAAAAAAAAAAAAAGCAAGAAAAAAATCTTTTGAGTATCATAATACAGTAATTAAATTAAATTCTGTATACAATGAACAGTAATCAAGCTGGGGTATGCTGAATATTGTAATGACCTCAGCCTGTTGCTTACAGTTAAACATATCATTTCAACTCTTTAAAGGATGACTTCATTGGGAATACACATAAAAATGCACATTTGTTTCACTTTTTTATTTGTATTATTTTAATCCACCAAGATTTTAAAAGATCAGAAAAGGCAGCATGTGACCTCTGCATGTTAGTTTTATCTTTTTTAATTCACCAAGGGTAACTAATTAAATCAAGTCACCAACATTAATTGCATTTTATATGACTAGCAATGCATACATTTGTACAAATAAATATAACTTTTCCGGTTTACATTCTTTGCTAAATAGTTGCCATGAGATTTTCAGAGCTGCAGCTTTTCCTACACAGATTAAAGATGTTCAGGATCCTTAAGATTGGTTTTGCATTGAGGATTTTAGCAGTTAAGTATTAAGTACTATGTGGAACAAGTTTGAAGAGGGTCAGCATTATGGAGTGCTTCTAAACTCCGTTCTCATCCTTCTGTTAGGCAGGCAGCCACAGAACAGTGCCTCTCACCATGTGAAACAAAATGACGATGTCTAGATCACCTGCCAGGAAGTATACCACATGATTAACATGTGCTGATTTATATCACAGAAAAGGGAAATGTTTACAAAGCAAATGAGAAAACCTGCTTTCTCTCTGAGGCTGTCTAGACTTATTCTCTTAGAGATTGAATGGAACATGTATTACCCTGACAGTACAGTCTTAATTCTGCTCATCAGGAGTGTCACTACAGGTTCCTAAAGCTGTGATTCATCATTATCAACTTAAATATTTAAGCAAAGTGTGCACCTAAAACAACAAAAAGTGTGCCATCACACTTCAACAACTATGTACAATCTATAAGACAGCAGGTATGTGACTGCATTTGTGATTTTGTGATGTGTATGCCTGTGCTGAATATCGGAAACCTGCTCATACAGAAAACATATGGCTGTCAAACCGAACAGCAAATATGACTGTGCATCAGAATTACCAAAACAACACAATATTAAAGTTTCTGAGCAGAATTCATGCACATGGAGCTGAGTACCTGTCAGCAGACCTTCCACTACCATGTAGATATAGCAGTTCTGACCTACATCTCTAACATGTGCCATAATATGGGGTTATGTGGTGCATTTGGACAACCCATATACCATTAAATGAATGTCATTAAAGCAGTGGGTATTCACGCAAATGAAGTATTCAAACTGCTTAAATGGTGTACATCTTTTAAGACTCAGCACAATGGATCATCAGCCGGGTTCTGCTTTATGTAAGTCAACATATAGCCTAACGCATGAAAATGTCAATGACAAAGACTGAAAGCACATTGATCATGTGTGGATCCTATTCCATACCAAGGCTGCCAGGCATCAAATATACAGCTAACCATATCAGCATTCACATCAATGTTCCCAGTACTAACAATGTGTCCATACAATGTCAGCAACTGTAATTAAAAGAAGATGTAGGTGACTGCAGACAATGAAACAATCTGTACAATGTAGAAGTTAAACATGCAGATAAAACCTTTATTTTATAGGTTCATAGGTAAATACTAGTCTAACTCCCCTTGTGGGACATTTTTAAGCCTAGCCAATTTCACTTTCTTGAGGTAAGCTATCCCATTGGCTTATAGATTGACCTTACCCATCTCATGATTGGTAATTAGGGCTAAACAATACCTGTCAGATCAATCAAGGATTACCTTAACAGCAACATACCTCCTTCATCCTCTATTATATGCATCCCCAATTCTTACAAATATTAACACTATGTATAAAACCAAACTACACAATAGACACATTTACAACTAAACAAGCTTAGAAAACACACCACTGCCTTGCATTAAAACAATTAACTGACCTGAACTTAAAAAAAACAGTTAATATACTGACAACTAATCATTGCCCACACCATATCGTTCTCTCCAGACAAATGCCCAGCATTACACAACACATTCACTCACTAGAGACCTTTGCTCTAGAAATAAACTTTTACTATGTATCATAGGTTCATAGGTGTGTACTAGGCTAATGGCCCTGGAGCCTTTAAAAGCCTAGCCCATGGGATTACCCTGGCATCATGCCAAATGACCTTAGTTTCCACAGCTTCTGTCGAATAGAGACACTGGAGTGATCCCTGGGGTGAATTTTCTATTTTCCATCCACTCATCAAGATTTCTCTTGAAGAGGGCCAGTGAGTTGCTCTGTTTGACATGTATGAAAAGTTTATTCCATAACATGGGCGGTCTCTGGATTATGAACTTGTCCCTCCAGCATGTCCTATTGATTGTAGTAATGAGGTTGAGGTCTCTGTAGTGTGTGGTTTGGAGGGAGCTCTTTAGATGTAGCATTTCTAACAGAGCTGGGTCAGAAGTGGCTTTGTAAGTCAAGCGGAGATTGCATCTAAATAGACGATATGAGAGAGAGAATAGCTGGATTTTTTGAGTCTGTCCAAATAGGACGAGTGTTTAAGGCCTAGGAGCCTCTTTGTGAGGTATATTTGCAGCAGATGTCTAGTGAGGTACATGCCAAATGGAGCATTGTACTTGATGATTGGCCTAATGTGGGAAGAGTAGAGGGAGACAATGATCTCTTTCTTCCTGGATGCAAAATCCTTAGAAATTAGATGCTCCACATAGAAGGACTTTGTGACCACAGTGGCAGTGTGGTGGTCAAAAGAGAGGTTGCTGTCAACCTGTGTTCCCAGATCTCTTATAACGCCTTCAGTGTTCAGTGGAGTACCATCAATGTGATAGTTCATGGGAACTGGGTTTTTCCAAAGGGGATGACGGCACATTTTTGGCATTGAGCTTAAAGCCATGGTTCTGACATCAGTCGGTGGCCTGCGTGAGGCCATTCAGTAGAATGTCAACATCACTTGAGGAGTTAGTAATGGCTCCCAACTTGCAATCATCTGCGAACTTTGTCAGCCAGAGTCCTTTTCTGTTGGACTGGACTTCTGAGAAGTAGATACCAAACAGAAGAGGATTCAGGACTGATCCCTGTGGGCCTTCACACTCATGACTGGTCGGCAGTCTGACTTGGATTCAGCTACTTTCACACTGTGGATTCTATCTGTGAGCCAGTTTGCAACCCATCAGTAAGACATTAAACACTGCTGGAGACTCCCAGTATCTGTCAAAACTCTGAAATGAAATCCCAACACATTTAAAACAGCTAGAAAACTTAAATAGTTTCAAAACTTCACTTAAACAGCACCTATGCCAAAGATGACTCTCTTCTCTTCTTCCTGCTTGCTTAGCTAGCTTTACTCAGAGTATTTTTCTCCAACTCTGACAGTTTGCTTCAAATCGTTGTGTACCTCATCACTCCTCCTCAAAGTGCACTTAATTCCAAAACTCTTACTTTTCCTTCTCTCGCACCCCCACCACTAACTACAATTCCTCCTCCTCTGTCCATACATCTTCATGCTCATTTCAGTATCTTCGCCTTTCATATATCTTACTTGTCTCTCTGTAAATTATTACTAAACTCAAAAACACCTCACTCTGATCTTTTCCTTGCAGCCATCATGCTATAAACACATTATCTGTTATTTTATGTTATTTCTCTATTAAACAATAAGCCAAATGATGTTAATTTCTCTTGCGCTTTTTGTGTTAAAACGCTGTGTACGTGTCAGAAATATTTAAAAATATTTACAAATCGTGTAAATAAATACATGCATGGATGATTTTGCACTGCAATTATAAATGAATATCATGTGCAACTTCAATGTGAAGCTTTTCTCCGGGTGCCTTTGCTGAAAAAGGTTTTACCCAGTCTGACTTTTCTCGGTCACTAAAGACAAATACATAAATAAATAAATAATAACTCTCAGGGAACAGAGGGGGGTACCCAACCAGTATCAGAGAACATGGCAAATCTTATCATAGTTCCCACTGGACCATCAGTGCATAGCCCCAGTGGTAGTCTCATGGACACAGCCTATCATGACTATTCAACCTGCTGCACAATAAAATACACACTGGAAACAGAGCAAAAGTTATAGGACATCTAATATAGGCTAGCCACCACTCTGTCACTAAGAACCAATACTAAAATGGTGAACAAGCCAGAGTGTAACAGATGAATAAATGGAGACTGCAAGTATTTTACACATTAAGAACTTTTATCCTTTCATATTAGGACTTGTTCAGAATGAATAAATCATACATACATCACAACCTTATACAGCAGACTTAATTAACACCAATTATTCATCCCCAGTTATGTCATCCAAACCCTTTAATGAACCAGTGCACTTCAAAATAAGTGAATCATCAGACTTATCATACCTACAATTCCAATATTAAAAAACATTGTTTAACGTTATTATAATTGTCAAAAAAGCAATGGGTCTATCTTAAAAAGTTATATTCAGGATTAACAAATTAAAATAGAAGATACTTTAAAAAATCTACTTAAAAAGCATGAAGTTATTATTAAAATACAATAAAAAATAATGTAATATATATTTTAATCCATTCAGGGGTTAAACAATAATAATAAATCAGCCCTATAATTTTGATGCCCTTTTCTTTAACACTGGTTTTATAGACATATCGTCATTAAGCCCCTGATATGTAAAGGCATTAAGCCTAAATTGCCACACTAATTCTTTGTAATACAAGCAATTCTCCCAGTCTCCACCCCTGGGATCCCTTTCTACATGCTCCAAAATACAGAATAAAAACTTATGAGAAACTTTTAACAATGAATGCTTATATAAGGCACTGTTAGGATTCTTTGTTTTATACTGCAGTTATGCTCACAAATTCAGTTTTGCAGGGTCCTTTCAGTTTTTTCAATATAAAAACATTCACATTTCTTACAAATTGCTAAATAAATAATACCCTTACTACAACAGTTTCCTTTCTTTAATCAAATGTTACTGTTAGCTGTATTACCAAATGTGATACAGTCTCTATCATATATAAAAAAACATTGACTGCAATTTCTACATTTTTTGCTAACACCACCTTTCTTACCAATTGTATTATAAAGGGATCCTACATACATACTTTTTAAATTATGACCCGTCTTAAACACAAACTTAGGTTCCGTACCTACTACACCCACTAAATCAGAATTGTATCTTAACATATTCCAAATTTTTCTTATTATCTTTTTAACAGTTGCTATAGCATGGTTAAATTCAAATACCATTACCCTGCTAAAACTGTTCTAGACAATGGGAGTTCAGGTCTAGAGATACTTTCCATCATACCAAACAAGGGCTTGTATTTATCACCCCATCCTGCAGTACTTTCTTGGCATATATTAGCCACAAGCTCATTTGGGAAACCTCTTTCAATAAACATACCCAAAATAAACCAAAGCTTTTCCACTAAGTCATCTAAATGAGAAGTCTTTCCCGTCGCCCTAACACATTGTCCCTTGACTAAACTCCTTTTTTGTTTAAAGGGATGTGCACTAGTGAAGGGCAAATATGAGTTAATAAAGATTGGTTTTCTATAAATTCTAGTCCTGAACTTCTACCCCAGAGATTTCTATACTGGTGTCCAAGTAATTAAGTTTAGGCTTGTTATAATTGTGGGTGATTTTAAAAGTGGTGTTATCACGAATGTAATCCAAAAATTCCCTAACAATCACCTCGGATCCAGCCCATAAAATAAGGATGCCATCCAAAAATCTGATATACAGCTTGATGTGTACCCAGAAATCTGAAATTTGCATATGGGGGCACAGGCTGCCCCCATAGCAACAAAATGTATCTGTTCAAACATTTCCCCCCTTCAAAAAAAATGAAGTTATTCTCCAAAACCATACTCATTAAATCAATGCACAGATTCATATCCAGACCTTTCAAAAGTTCAAAACTTGCAAGACATTCACTAAAAAATCTAAATCTTCTTCCAGGGAGATGGAAGAAAAGAAATTGGCAATATCTATAGTCAAGAACTCAATACCAGGTTTAATTAAGTTGCTAGCCAATCTTGCCAAAAAGTCCTAAGAATCCATAACCATGTGTGCCTTAATATTCATGGTACATTTCAAAGCTTGATCTAAAAATACAGCTATGGCGTGGTTTTTGATCCAATGGCTGAAACAATTGGCCTGTAAGTTTGATTGAAACATATTTGTGGACCTTTGGGATTTGGAAAATTATGGGGACCCTAGGTTTATCAACTTTTAAGAACTCATAAATTTTACTAGTAATTCTCCCTTGTAAATGTAGGTCTTCCAAGATTAAATCAATCTTACGATAATAATATTAATTTTTATTCCCGGAAATCAAGGACTATTTAGTGATGTTTTGCAGTATTTGAAACACAGCACTTAAATAATCAATTTTATCAGCTATGATTGTACCTCCCCCCATTGTCAGGTTTCATAATTTTTATGTTTGGCTTATAAAATCAATCACTTAAAAATAGTTTTTTTCTGCAAAGGTTAAATTATGGCATTTACAAACGTTCTTATCTAAAGAAACTCATGCAATTCTGCCATACATGCTGACTCAAAAACATGCAAGGTGGGGTGAAGGAGAGGATTAGAAAGACTTTTCTTATGGCCTATTCTGTTTCCATTTATATTTTCCTTTGTATCTTCAGTTTCTTTAAACGTAAGTGCTAAGTTCATTTTCCTAATGCATAATTTTAATTCAATTAGAGTATCACAAACATTAAACCTTTCTGAGGGAACACATTTTAACCTCTTTTCAAAAACAGAAAAAATGTTCTGGGGTGATATCAATATGAATATAATTATATATATGGGAACCATTGAAAGTGTATGTCACCCCATCATCTTTCACTCCTATTACAAATTCCTTTTATTTTCTCTCTGTTTTCCCTGGGTTTTTTCCTATTGTTTGCTTACAGAAAAATCCAAACTATTCTCTCCCTCTTCATCCTATACATCTACACTATTAGGAGGGGGAATTTCTAACTTATTAAATTCTGGATTGTGCAGGAAGTTTATTACCAGTCTGCACATTAACACTAAATGTGTTACGGTCGGCTTCAACATCAAGTAAAACACTTGAAGTGTGTCCATCCTTATTTTTGTTATTATTTATATAGCAAATGACTTTCAAAGGATAGGTTATCTGGTCAGCATACTGTTTCAAGTCCCTCAAAAGTTTCCTTTGCTTATGCTTAATAATATCCTCACATTTCTTATCAATTTTATTAAAAACATTGTCATAAGTATCCTTATGATACTCAAACAACAAATCATTACTAATGACAGAATTCAAACTGTCAGCTTCTTTTAACAGTCTCTCAATTTTACATTTATTATATTTAATAATAAGCAGCATAAGCTCAAAACCAAATTTATCAAATAAACGGTTAAACTCTTTCACCATTTCTGATTCATAATTTAACCCATTAGAGTATTTAAACATCCGTAACCCCTGAGGTACAATTTCTTTTCTAATACATTCATCTTAATACAAATTATCTGGTTTCAAGCTCTCTACTTTAAATAACTTTGACTCCAAAGTCTGAATTCCATCTTTAAGTGAGTCCATAGTGACACCGTTTACTTTCTTAGTGACCCTACTGTTATTAGTTGAGTTTTTAAACAACTTTTCCTGTTTAAATGAATTGGCCCACCAGTTAAAATGTTTCAAGTTTGTAAAGTTGTAAAAAGGACTATTTAATGTGTTACCAATGACAACATGTCCTTGATCAACATAATTGTTACAATTAATACAATTAATTTTAACAATACCTTTGTTTCAGGTTGAAAAACCACGGCCATCCACTCGATTTAAACTACTGCAACCATGTCCAGATGAAGAATGTAGATTCTGTGAATCCTCCTGTTGAAACAACTTTGAATTGCAGAAAAAATCCTTTTCACCAGCTTCATTTCATTTCCAAAACCAAAATCCAAACTTGAGCCACAGCATGTCATCTCGTTCATATTGTTCTGTAGTTCCGCCTTCTCCTGGGCTGTACTCCTCATTGGTTGGCCACAGGGCAAGACATTTCCTTGCTTGGACAGGAGTTCAATGAATCAGATAAGCTCTCCCTTAAGCTGTTGAACTTCTGAGTTTAAATTGTTAAACACAGCTGGTAGGTTTACACCTTCCTCCAATACAAGTCCAGAAGCAGCGCTATTCCACACACACTTCTGAGACATCTCCATACTCAGGTATACACTACTGCCCAGCTGAATAACTCACTAATAAAACTGAAGATTGGCAAGCCACCACTCTGTCACTAAGAACCGATACTAAAGCAGTGATCAAGGCAGAGTGTAACAGATGAATAAATGGAGACCGCAAGTCTTTATTCACACATTAAGCGCTTTCATCCTTTCTTCTTAGGACTACTTCAGAATGAATAAATCATAAATACATCACGACCTTATATAGCAGACTTAATTAACACCAATTATTCATCCCCAATTATGTCATCCAAACCCTTTAAAGAACCAGTGCACTTGTTAAGATACAATTCTGATTTAGAGGATGTAGTAGGTATGCAACCTATGTTTGTGATTAAGACAGTTCATAATTTAAAAAGTATGTAATGAAGGAAGTCTTTATAATATGATTGGTAAGAAAGGTGGAGGTACCAAAAATGTGAAATTGTGGTCAATGTGCTTTTATATATGACAGAGACTGTATCACATTAGGTAATGTAGCTAACAGTAAACTCTGGTTAAAGAAAGGAAACTGTTGTAGTAAGGACATTATTTATTTAGCAATTCGTAAAAAATGTGAATGTTTTTATGTTGGAAAAACTGAAACACTGCAAAAGAGAATTTATAAGCATAATTGCAGTATAAAAACAAAGAATCCTAACTATGCCTTATATAAGCATATTTGTGTATTTTGGAGCATGTAGAAAGGGATCCCAGGGGTGGAGACTGGGAGAATTACTTGTATTACAAAGAATTAGTGTGGCAATCTAGGCTTAATGCCTTTATATATCAGGGGCTTAATGACGATATGTCTATAAAACCAGTGTTAAAGAACAGGGCATCAAAATTATAGGGCTGATTTATTATTACTGTTTAACCCCTGAATGGATTACAATATATATTACATTATTTTTTATTGTATTTTATTAATAATTTCATGTTTTTAATGTAGATTTAAATTATCTTCTATTTTAATTTGTTAATCTTGAACACAACTTTTTAAGATAGACCCATTACTTTTTTGCGAGTTAGAATAACTTTAAATGGTATTTTTTAATGTTGTAACTGTAGGTATGATAAGTCTGATGATTCACTTATTTTGAAGTGCACTGGTTCTTTAAAGAGTTTGGATGACATAATTGGGGACGAATAATTTGTGTTAATTAAGTCAGCTGTATAAGGCTGTGATGTATGCAAGATTTGTTCATACTGAAGAAGTCCTAAGAGGAAAGGACAAAAGTGGTTAGTGTGTGAATAAAGACTTGTGATCTCTGTTTATTCATGTTACACTCTGCCTTGTTCACCATTTTAGTATTGTTTCTTAGTTGTAAGATATCTGTTAGAAAATTACAAGCACCATAACCTTTACACCTGTATACACAGCACATGTCCACCTTTTCACTGCACCAATATCTAACCTACACACCACAGCAGACTTGTGGATACCAGTGGGACCTAAATGATGAGTACTTTCTCATTTCATTTCGTGGTGGGGACCTTGAAGGTTTAGTCATTCTCTGTAGATGACTATTGTATGTTGCTTTCTTTTCACACTCCTTTGAATTGTGTCATCTGCCATGGGCACACATCACTGACAGTCTAGCACAGCCACTGAATAAATGTAGTTTGGGACAAACTAAGTTGTCCCGGTCCCACAAATGAGGGTAAGGGGGTGTGGGGAGGGTATAGAGGTAGGAATTAATGTGAAGATTTGTAGATGGATAAGATAGTGAGATTGTGGTGGTGAAAGGGTCAAAGAGAAAGGGAGAGGTGAAAGGAAGTGAGGTAGGGGAAGTAGGGACTTCTAGCATGATTAAGTGTTAGGGATTAAAGGAAGTAGGCACATTTGGCGTGTGTTGGTGGTGCAGTAACAGATAGCTTATGTCCAGTCGACTTCTAGGTATTGTGGATGCAGTTAGGCCTTGGATGGTGGGGAGAATAGGGGTTAAGTTAACTGTGTTAGTTCCTTCCTCTCCCTTTTGGTGTTTCTCTGTAGTGATCCATTTAATGTGGGGATGGAGTTTGAGAATATAGGTTGGGAGACAGGACTTACTGGCAGAGAAGGGTGAAAGGATTACTTTGAGCAGAGTGCATGTGGGTGAATGGTTGGGGGGTAGTGTCTGTATGAGTATGGTGCTCGGATTAACTGGGTTCTGGTGTGATTCTCCGAGGGTCTGGTAGGCCTGGTGTTGTGGTGGGTGTTTCCTGGTGTCCTAGAGTGTCTCCATTTGTTTCATAGTTGAGGGCTTCCTGGTGGTTCGGTGGTGGCTTTGGTTGGGTGGTAGGGCCGGTCACGGTGATTGGGGTCTTTATGGTCATCCGGTGCCGCTGAGGTAATTCCCTGTCATCTGGGTGTCTCCAGGGGATTCGTCGGGCCTGTCATGCCTTTTTCCCAGTTGGGCCATGCAGTCGGGTAATATCCGTGTGGGTAGGCCGGGCCTTTCCTTGCCTCCTTCCCATTTGGGGCCATGTAGTCGGTTAGGATCCATGTGGGTGGGCCAGGTAATCCATTGAGAAAAAAAAAAGGAAAAGTGTTCTCCCGGTGGTCATGGTAGGCTGTGGGGGGTCCATCGCCGTAATCTGGTTCCATTAGCATTGGGGGTAGTGGCGGATGATCTTCTCATGCTCCCTGGTGGGTTTGTGGGCTTCTGTGTCCTTTCTCTGGTCCCCAGTGTCATTCCTCATTTTTTTCCATGCATGCTGGATGATGGTCATGGCCATTGTCGTTGTGGTTGTCTCCGCATCCTTTCTTCAGTGGTAGTAGTGGTAGGAAATTCTTTACATTCTCCCTAGTGGTTTTGTGGGTAGCTGCTGCCGTTTTTGCGGCCGTTGGGTCCGGGCGCCTGTTTGTGCATGTGCACTGCTGTTCTTGGCCGTTACCTCTCATGGGGATAATGGATTGTCATTCTGGGAGAAAAAGATAAGTGTTACAGGCTCAGTTGTGGTTGAATGGTGCTAGTGTTGTATGGCTGGTATGTAGGTAGAAGATAGATACACAGGATTATTTTATATAGATTGATATATATATTTATATTTATATATATATATATATATATATATATATATATATATATATATATATATATATATATGGGGAGGGATATTTATAGACAAGTGGTGATATTCTAGTGTTAGGAAGGGGTTGGTAGCTGTAGGGAAGTGTGTGGCTGACTGGGTGTGCAGCTAAAGGGTGAAGTGTGTGCCAGGCAGGGGCATATTTTAATGTACGGGGAAATATAAGTGCATTAGTTAGTGATTACACTGTATGATTAGCAGGTAAGCTATGCAAGGGGTGTTTTTTGGCTGCAGAGTATAGGTAAGTAGGGGAGTTGGCAGAGTGTGGTAGGGCAAGGCAACATAGGGGTTGGGGGGAGTAGGGCAGTCAGGTTTGTGGAACAGTGTTAACATTGTGTTTCTTCTTTACAGATGGCTAACTTACCAGAACTAAGACAGAGATGGCAAGTCATTGTGGCCCAAGTGGAGGAGTTGTTCCAGGAGGCAGCAACATCCGAGCTGGTAAAGGAACCAGAACAGACTCTGGGTCAGAAGAGGCAGTGCACCGTAGTGAAAACCCCAACTTGAGGGAAAAAGCAACAGGCATCGAAGCAGGCGGGGGCAGTGGATAAACCGTTTCCCAGTACATCTCAATACGAAAGTGCAGGTAATGGTTTTACTATGGCAGTATGGGGAGCTGGGGATTGAGGATTGTGGTTGGGAAGGGATGATGAAGACTTGTCAGTTGGGGACCTTGGGGTGGTTTGCAAGTGATAGAGGAGGCTCAGAGGCAACTAGCACAGGGTGCTAGGTACCCGGTTGGAGATGCGACGGGGTTGACTGTTGGTTCCGGGGACAGTTCAGTCTTGGACTCAGAGGTAGGCTCTGACTTTGGGCTGTGGCCAGGGGACTGGCTAGCTACCCAATCTTTGGGACAGGGGACAAGAGCAGTTTTCCTGACTCCGCACATTCCCGGCTCAGTTAAGGAAAAAATTTGGAAAGGAGAGTATGTGGATTTGTTTGAGCTGATCCATGTGGAAGGACCTGTTGGCAGCTTTAGCGGCTTTGGGAAGACAGAGGGTAGGTAAGCTTCACCCTAGGACATGGGATAACTGGGTGGTTGGCTTTATTTATTTTATGGCAGTGCAGCTGGAGAAGGACAGGTCTTTGGCACTGCCGCTTCTAGGTTATTTCCTTACCAATCGTGAGGCACAATGGTTAAGGCCGTGTAATGCATGGCTTTGGTACGATCAGCGTTTCCACAAATGGAAGGCTGTGGACCAGTCCCTCCATTGAGAGTTGCGTCATCCAGATCTATGGTTGGCTACGATAATGGATAGTTATGGTGGCTTTAACAGAAGGGTGAGTTGGGCAGAAGCAGCGGGTGTGTGTTGGTCTTTTAATAGTGGTTCCTGTTCATGGATGGGGTGCAGATTTGCACACATTTGTTCAAGATGTGGAGGGAGTCATTCACTCATTGGCTGTGGTCGGCAAGACCTGTCCCCCTGGAACTCCAATGTTATGGGTTGTGAGGGTGGATTTGGTGGGCAAGGCTTTCAACCAGTCCGGGGTAATTTTCTAGGGTCCCGGGGATTTGGACTTGGGTACTTTAGAGGCAATAGAGGAAGGGGCGCCATTCACTATTAAGGTGGAAGTTCTCTGGGGTATGCTTTGTCAGTTTCCGGGTCTGGCAATCAAAAATGAGATAATACAAGGATTTCAGGGGGTTCCTATAAAGTCCACCATGGGAGGGAGTGGGGGGTTGCAAGAATATGCGATCTGTTCAAGGTAAAGAGGACAACTTGGAGGTTTTAGTGGAGAAGGAGTGTTGTGTGGGGTGGTTATTGGGTCCTTTGGACAGTCTGCCTTTCAGTACTTACAGGGTGTCGCCTTTGGGGTTGGTGCCGAAGAAACGTGCTGGTGAATTCAGATACATCACTTGTCGTATCTGGAAGGGAATTTAGTAAATTATTTTACTGCAGAGGAGGAGGTTAGGGTGCATTATGCTTCCCTAGATAATGCAGTGAAAGTGATTAGGGAATTTCTGGAGCCATGGATGGTTAAGGTTGACATTGAGTCAGATTTTCGATTGTTGCCTATTAGGAGTGAGGATTGGCCACTACTGGGGATGCAGGTAGGTGATAAGTACTACTTCTATAAAGCTATGCCTATGGGTTGTTCAATGGCATGTGCGACTTTAGAGAAGTTCAGTACAGTATTGCATTGGATTTGATAGCAGAGAGTGGGAACTCAAAAGGCAGTGCATTATTTAGATGATTTTTTGTTGGAGGGTGAAGGAAGGGTAGGAGCACAGGAGGGGGTGCGGGAGTTTACAATTATGTGTGAGGAGTTAAGGGTACAATTGCTACAGCATAAGATGGAGGGTCTTGCAAGATCATTAGAATTTCTGGGACTAACAGTTGATGTGGAGTGGGGACTGTTTTGCCTATCCGAGGATAAAATAGAGAGGCTTAGGTCAGCTGTACGTTTGGTGTTGGTTAAGGATAAGATTCAGATTCGTTCAGTTATGGAGTTGCTGGGGCTTTTAAATTTTGCCTGTCGAGCAGTGCACCCAGGGCAAGGTTTTTGTAGGTCAGTGGAGTATTTGTTGAAAGGGGGTCAGAGTAAACACCATTGGTTTAGGGTGACCCAACTGGTGCGGGAGGACTTGGTGTTGTGGGATGGGTTGTTGCAACAATTTAATAGGACATCTTTTTGGAAGTCAGACTGGGTGGGGCAGGAGGAACTTCAGTTGTTTACGGATGCAGCTGGGGGTGCTGGTATGGGGGCCTATTTCAGGGTTGGTGGTTTGTGGCTGAATGGTCATGGGATTGGAAGGAGGTATGGAAGTGGGACATGGCCTTTCTGGAGTTGATGCCTATATGGGCAGCTTCTGTGGTGCGTGGAAGGAGCATGTGATGGACAAACGTGTAATTTTTCACTCTGACAATATGGCTGTAGGTGAGGGTATTACAAAAGAAGATGGCTAAGTCAAGTTTGTTATTGTTGGTATTACGTAAATTAGTTTTGCAGAGCCTCTTAATAAATTTTTCCTTTACAGGAGTGCATGTGCCTGGCATAAGGAATGAGATTGCTGATAGCTTGTCCCGATTTCAGTTTTGCAGGTTTCGAGGGTTGGTTCCATGGGTGGAGGAGGTGCTAGAAACCTTGCCAGATGAGGTGTGGAATCTTGGGTCGATGTAGCCAGGCAGTTGGTACGGCATTCCTGGGCCCCTTCTACAAGGAAGGAGTATGGTAGGGCTCTTTCTGATTTTAATCAGTTTATTTTGCAGCTGCGGAAGGGGTATGATCGGAGGAATTACTATTGCGATATGTAGCTCATGCTTGGGGGTTAGGCAAGGCTTTACAGACAGTTAAGGTGGATTTGGCTGCAATTAACATTTTTGCTAAGGTAGCGTGGTTGCAGGATTTCACTAAGTCTTGGATATTAGGGCGTATGTTGAGGGGTTTTGGAAGAGTGGTTGAGGAACATAGGGATATTCGATGGCCAAGTGTTATATTGAAAGTTTTGTTGAGAGGGTTAGGTTTGTTACGGGGGGGGGGGGTCTTCAGATTACTTCATGTGGGTGCATTGTGTACATGGTTATATTTTGGTGCTTTCTGTATTTCGGAGTTGTTAGGCTCGTTATGTTGGAAGGATGTTATCATAGGGGAGGTTGAGGTTACCACTACATTAAGGAGGAGTAAGACAGATCAGTTGGGTAGGGGATGTTTGGTGGTTCTTAAACTTGACAGGAATCCTTGCCTTTGTCCAGTAAGTTGGGCTAAAGAATTTATGAAGAGGTGAAAAGGGAGGGTGGATCAGTTAATTTTTTTGTTCAAGTGGATGGGAAGATGGTGCAGAGTACTAGATTCATAAGTTTGGTGAGGAGGGTTTTACGTTGCATGGGATTTCCGGTGGAGAGGTTTGCAGCTCACTCGTTCAGGATCAGTAGGGCCTCAGATTTAGCTAGAGAGGGTAGTTCCAGTGAATTAAGAGAGTGGGGAGGTGGTCTTCAAATGCAATTTTGTCATATATTAGATAAGTTGTGGTCTGATTATTAATTTTCTCTTCTTTTGTTTTAGGGAAGCAAATTATCATCTTTGGGCATTCATATATCCACTGGGCAGAGAAGCGTGCTTTAGTTAGGGATGATGGGGAAAATTTGTGTTTATCACATTTAGTGTGGTCAGTGACTTGGCATGGTGTTAGGGGTCTTAGGTGGGATGGGTTGTTGCATGAATTTGAGAGGGCTAAACTGAAGGTGGGTTGTCCTTGTATACTAGTCATTCATTTGGGGGGCAATGACTTGGGCAGTTTTTCCAAAAAACAATTAGTGGATATTATTCTTCAGGATTTGATGAGATTACAGGCGTTGTACCTGGGTATGGAAATTGTGTGGTCAGAGTTGGTTCCTCGTTTGTGTTGGAGGAGTGTCTATAGTTATAGGGTGATTGAAAGGGTCAGAAGGTGTGTCAATCAAAGGCTGCCTAGGCAGTTAAGAATTTTGGGGATGCATACCATTGACCATAGAGATTTTGGGGATGGAGTGGAGTCTTGCTACTGAACGGATGGAGTACACCTTAATGACGTAGGATTGGATCTTTTTAATTTGCATTTGAAGCTCTTTTTAGAGAATATGATAGGGTTTAGGAGGGGGAACAGCCTGGGGACCAGGCTGGTGGTGGAGAAGAGGGACATGATTGTCCTCTTCTGTTCCCCCTCTAAAAAAGGTGGTTATTGGTTAATGGTTTGGTCTGGAGGTGAGGTGAGTAGGTATGCTGCCCCAGTGGAGGAGGTATCAGGGTGAGCAGGTATGCTGCCCTGAGGTAAATTCGTCCAGGGTGAGTAGTGACGCTGCCCTGAGATCATCGTTGCTGAGGAAGATAACTAATGTTGTTTTTGTGTGTATAAGTTCATTGTATAATAGAGTTTAATAAAGGTTGTCAAATGGCTTTATGTGTTTGGTGTGGTTATTTAAAGAGGGGGACGGGACAAATCTAGTTTGGGACAAACTAAGTTGTCCCAGTCCCACGAATCAGGGTAAAGGGGTGGGGGGAGGGTATAGAGGTAGGAATTAATGTGAGGTTATGTAGTTGGATAGGATAGTGGGATTGTGGTGGTGAAAGGGTTATAGAGAAAGGGAGAGGTGAAAGGAAGTGAGGTAGGGGAAGGAGGGACTTCTGGCAGGATTAAGTGTTAGGGATTAAAGGAAGTAGGCACATTTGGCGTGAGTTGGTGGCCCTCCCACCCTCCCTTTTTTGGTTATGGATGGAAGATGTGGGCAATTTGAGGTGGAGAAGAGGGACAGGATTGTCCTCTTCTGTTCCCCCTCTATTGAAGGTGGTTATTGGTTAATGGTTTGGTCTGGAGGTGAGGTGAGTAGGTACGCTGCCTCTTTATGTGGGGTGAGTAGGTACGCTGTCCCAGTAGAGAAGGTATCAGGGTGAGTAGGTATGCTGTCCTGAGGTAAATTCGTCCAGGGTGAGTAGTGACGCTGCCCTGAGATCATCATTGCTGAGGAAGATAACTAATGTTGTTTTGTGTGTAAGTTCATTGTATAATAGAGTTTAATAAAGGTCGTCAAATGGCTTTATGTGTTTGGTGTGGTTATTTAAAGGGGGGATGGGACAACTGTTCTTTGTTTCCTTGTTTGTTTAATTTGGAGTGTTCTATTAAGTAATACTGTGGGTTATCACTTTCTCTTTCTCAGTGCAGGTCTCCTTCCTGTTTCTGAAAGTCGTCATCAGAAATGAGAACAAATAAGATTCTACTAAACATCCCACAATTAATTATGTCTACAGTTTTGACTTCTAATTTAAATTCTCCTGACCTTTAATTTTACCTGTAGAAATAGTCACTTAACCATGATTCTTGCTTCTACAATTTCTCCATGGTTGTCTTCCATCATACATTTCCCAATGAGGCTATTTTTGTACAATTCCTTTACTTATTATTTTATTTTATACCACGTGAACTGCAGTTTATTTCTTGATGAATTAGTCGTCTGTTATTCTTGTCTATCACTCACAGTCCTCCTTCCTTTTGAGACCTTCCTCCCATGAAACAGCAGCCATGGTAAACTGTTTCCCTACATCCATCCAGCTTATCTTCTCTTTCATACCCTTAAGTCACTGTATTGTTTAGACACCATCTTTTTTCATACACAGCTTTATTATTAGGGATTTGTTTCCAAGTTATCTGATGTAATTATTGCAATAGAAAGTTTGAGGTGTATATACCTTCACTTTTGTGGTAGATCTTAATAGTACAAAGTCTAACTGACATACATCACACTTCCTTCCTCTTACATTACTCACAAAAATTACGTGTTTAAGTTTATACTTAGAATACCTTTTAATGGTTTCAGCATAAGACATTCTTTTATCATAAAATCCTTCTCATCACTGTGTGGTATCTTCATATTCTACTCCCTCGCCTTTATTAAATTATATCTTTTGTCCAGCCTGTCTTTGGAGACACCCTTTGCCACTGCGATTCTTTTCATCTGCTTGAACTAAAGATCTTTCTCTGTTTGACATTTCCAGGTGGGCCTCCTGTACATCCGGTGGAACACATCAGCATGCCAACCTAGTGATGAAATAACTTTGCTTCATATCATGCCAACCTAGTGATGAAATAACTTTGCTTCACATCATGTCAACCTAGTGATGAAATAACTTTGCTTCACATCATGCCAACCTGGTGATGAAATAACTTTGCTTCACATCATGCCAACCTGGTGATGAAATAACTTTGCTTCACATCATGCCAACCTGGTGATGAAATAACTTTGCTTCACATCATGCCAACCTGGTGATGAAATAACTTTGCTTCACATCATGCCAACCTGGTGATGAAATAACTTTGCTTCACATCATGTCAACCTGGTGATGAAATAACTTTGCTTCACATCATGCCAACCTAGTGATGAAATAACTTTGCTTCACATATTCAAACTCCTTGGCAGATTTCTTTGCTTAAGTGTCCTTTTCTTCTTGTCTGTGTCTTTTCTTCCTGTCATCTGTCTACCTCCTTCTTAAAAGTCTGTCTTCACCCCCTTAATTTTGTGGCTTCTGTTCATAAAAGGGCCATTCAAGCTTGTTTCATCCATTCTTCCATTTTGATTTTTTGCTCAGCCATTGCAGTGTTTTCCTGCTTGGATCCCACACTACTATAGCTACTCTCTGAGTCTGTGACATGATCATCCATTTCTTGCTTTTGGACAGGTTATTGCTATCATCTACCCTTTGTTCTTTCATTTGGACTCCGAACAGTAAGGTCATCTAATTCAGCAGTACTAATCAAGACACTTGCCATTATATTGACTGATTTGCTTTTATGTCCCCTTCTGGAAGAAGTTCCTAGGTCCGCACACTGGTCAATTATAAGCTGTAAAATATAACTGCCTCTGTAGATTTTTGCATGTCATTCCTTTGAATTCGCATTACTACCATGAGGGTTGTTGGAAATGTTCTGTGCCCAGTCTTCTTTCCTGTAAAGCTCATCCATGATGTATATAACTACCTGCCTTCTCTTACACAGATCCAGCTAGAAGTCAGTTACATTTCTTTATAATTTTCAACCTTTTAGCACCATTTCTCAGTGAATTCCTGAGTTGCCAGGGTGTCTCTATCCTCAGCCTGTCCTCTCCATGCAACAGTTTTTTAATGCAATGATATGAAAAACTTATTTTATCATTTGCAATGCTACAATTCATAAGTCTATTTCTGATATTCATGGTACCAGTTTATTTCAATACCAAA